>NW_005871049.1:23573108-23641340 GCF_000147115.1 Myotis lucifugus | reverse complement strand
CCCCAATGCCCCCATTACCAGCCTTCTCACCCCCAACTGGTACCCACTGCTGGCTTGATCACCCCCAACTGCCTTCCCCTCCTGGCCTGATCACCCCGAACCACCTCTGTCTCAGCCCCGCCACCATGGCTTTGTCAGGAAGGATGTCCAGAAGGTCTTCCAGAAGGTCTTCCGATCTAATTAGCATATTACCCTTTTATTAGTATAGATGATCTTATTTTCATCATCCATCATTTATATAGATAACTCAAGAAAATAATATTCTGATATTTTGTAAAAAGCCAGCATTTACAAAAATTTTAAAAATTCATTGTTTGATACCATTTTTTTCATTCATTCTGCCCCAATACCATGACCTTTATACAATGGAATTTCATATCCCTTATAAAATATTTGAACTATTGGGAACACTGTAATATCACTTTGGGTCTTTTCCCCTACAGAATCTAGCCCTCCTTCTTATGATCATAATTTGCTAAAGTTTATTTGAAGACCTACTAATGCCCATCGTTAGGCCATGAGGATTGCACAGTACTGCCCACCTTTTCAACTTAGTTATAGAAGTGGACATATGACTCAGGCTTAGACAAGCAAAGCATAACATTTCCTGAGGCACAATGATTAGCTTAAGAATGACCACATGACAAAATCAGATTCAATAGAATTAGTTCTGGGATGTGAGTAGATCTTCTGGGGAAAAGGCCAGTTTTCTTTTGTGCTTCTCCTCAAGCATGAAAACCTGATATTGATGGCAGCCAAGTTGCCACTACATACAGAGAAATATGGACTGAATGACATCACCATAGCCTTTGGATCAAGTGGTCCCTCATGCTATCCTAGGACTTTTTAGTTACATAGCCAATATTTTATTACTGCTCTTTCTAAAGCCAATTTAAGTGCTTTCTGTCTCTTGTAATGAAAAGAATCCTGACTGATACTATATAATTTAATCTGAAGAGAGACAAATAAAGAAACTTTGGAGAGCTAAACAAATTTAATATGTTCTGTTGCTGTAAAAAATTAATAATGCAGCCTTAGGGAGAAGAAGGTGACATTTCTTTGAGAGTAAAAGATGGATGGATGGATAGAGAGATAGTCAACCATTAAAGATTTGAGGCTATAGCCGAAACCGGTTTGGCTCAGTGGATAGAGCGTCGGCCTGCGGACTCAAGGGTCCCGGGTTCGATTCCGGTCAAGGGCATGTACCTGGGTTGCGGGCACATCCCCAGTGGGAGATGTGCAGGAGGCAGCTGATCGATGTTTCTCTCTCATCGATGTTTCTAACTCTCTATCTCTCTCCCTTCCCTTCCTCTCTGTAAAAAATCAATAAAATATATTTAAAAAAAAAAAAAAAAAGATTTGAGGCTATAAAACAATGTAATAATTTATTTCGGAGTCCTAAAGGATTCAAATCCAAGAAATCCAGATTCAGACTGCACGCCAGAAAGAACAAAGAAAGGCAGCGTTTATAAAAGCAAAAACCATATATATTAATTCCTTCATGCAAATGAAGGATTGCTGGCTAGGTTAACAGAGATTTGTTAGTTCCAATATGCAAATGAGAGGGGCAACATTTACAAGGAGGAGGTATAGTCTATGTGTCCATACAGCAGTTGTTGTTTCGAGATGTTTATGGCTCCACTATAAGCTGAGTTTAGTAACAGGTTTAGCAACTTAATAGAAGTTCTGCGAACTGAGGCACAAAATGTGCAAGGCTCCACTTCCTTTATATCTTAAGTGACTCTCTTAACAATGCTTACTTCATTTTATTTTTTTCCATTATAGATGATAGATAGATAGATAGATAGACAGATAGATAGATAGACAGACAGTCACAGTTGTGATAGATAGATAGATAGATAGATAGATAGATAGATAGATAGATAGACAGTCACAGTTGTACTAATTATTCACTGGCTGACTGCTTGGATTGCCAGAAATATGGCAATCCTGATTTCCTCTGGGGTTTGAAAAGCCGAATTTCAAACCTTAGTTCCACTACGGCTAAGCCTCAGTTTCCTCACATGTGAAATAAATGTGACAAAAATAGAACCTACTTCGTAAGCTTTCATGAGTTTAAATAACATGGTGCTTGTAAAACTCTATAAAAAGGGGGTGTATGCTAAACATTAGCTTGCCAGGTATTTTTTATAGATGTCATTAAGCTGAAAATACATTTATTTTCACTGGAACTAAAAGAAAATAGAAAATTAAGTCATAAGTAGGCAAATTTCATTTAGACTTCTGGTCTTATACCATTCTGATTGGACAAAGAGCCAATTCTTCCTAGATATATCTATGCTTTTTAAAAAACTTAAATATAATATAATTATTTGAATTTGTTACTACCTTCATAGGCTGGATTACTTTTAGCATTTGGTCAAATTAAAATGACTAGAAATGTTTGAAGAACTCCGGACAGTTCTAATATTCTCTGTGATTTAATTTGTTTGGTTCATTAAATAGCCAACCTCTATCTGAAGCAAGATTAAATTTCTTTCTTTAAAGAGCAGAAATACAGCAATGACAAGCATGTTTACCAGTTTAACTGGAGCTAGTATTTTGGGACAAACAAATGGGAAATGGTTTAGAATGTGAGTCTTCTTGCTGTTTGTCTTGGCAAGTTTTAAAACCACACTTACCAGCCCCTATTAAAAAAACAAAACAAAACACTAGTATATCAGCCAATATTCATCATAGCTCACCCTATATAAAACTCACTCAGATCTAAGAGAAGCCTATTGATACTTATAAAAAGATATAGACAAACTACTATTTTGTCATTTTAAACATGAATAATCTATTCTTAAAATTCTGAGATTTTAACAAATTCAATGAAATTATTCCTTTTTTAAAAATGTATTTTTATTGATTTCAGAGAGGAAGGGAGAGAGAGATAGAAATATCAATGATGAGAGAGAATCATTGATTGGCTGCCTCCTGCATGCCCCCAACTAGGGATCGAGCCCACAACCTGGGCATGTGTCCTGACTGGGAATCGAACTATGACCTCCTGGTTCATAGGTTGACGCTCAATCACTGAGCCATGCTGGCTGGACTGAAATTATTCTTTAATGCAAAAGTATTCTCAACTCCAATCAGATTGATTTCCACTTTAAGACAATTTGTAACTGAGAGAACATTTACATCCAGATGATACAAAAGACAGATTCCCACTTGACACATTAGCATGAGGCTTAATGTTTTGGTAGCTGCAGTAGTCACAAGAATTATATGAACTATAATAGAAATAAAAACTAAATTAGGATCTGAGAAATGCAGAGATATTTCACTTAAATGAAAGAAAATAAAAGGTTTTTGTTGTACTTTCTTCATTCTTGCTGCACCTATAATTTGCCTCTCTCCCTGTTGCCAGTTCTGTCCGGGAGCAAGCTGAAAATCTTAGATACATAGCTTTATGAAGAAATCTGATCACTCCCATGAGAGGGTTCTGCTTGCTTTGTATTCTCCCTGGTCCAATTCATTTTTAATCCTTATTTCCCCAGGAGACTGAAAATAGGAGTTTCTTCCTTTCATCCTCAACTACAATCTCATGGTGAGTGCTGCCAATATTTTTGCAGTGAAGATTCTTAACAAAGATGAATTAACTCAAACTCTGCTTTCCTTGATTTTTCCTCTCATTATCTGCTACTTTGCTAAGCCTGGAATCTTTTTGACCATTGATCTGAAAGAGAGTGCATGATTCACAAAGTGCTGTGTATGTGCCTTTAAATACACATAATGAGACTTAGTTTCTGGAGCAGCAAGTGACAGAGGTAGCAGCATGAACACTCCCGGGTTCACCCGGTCAGCTCAATACATAGTCACTGAAGCAATGATTTAAACTTTGTGCATTTTCCTGTACATCAGACATGGCGGGCAAAGTGGAGTTTCCATTCTGTTATTAGGCAAAAGGGGGCAAGGTATAGTGTACTGTAAAATGTAAATGTAGAAAAAGGAAAATAAGGATTCTTTCAGTGCCAATATTCTCTGGGCAGACTACCATCCACGGAAAGACTTCTTTAGTTTTTAAATTAGACTTTTAATTCATTGTTATAAATGTTATAATAATGAATATCATTAAGTATTGTAAGGTTTATTTGTACTGAACATACATGAATAACCACTTTGTAAAAATAAAAAAATAATGACTTCTTAATTGAAGTATAGTTGACATATTAGTTTCAGTTATGCAACACAAATGATTAGATATTTGTATATATTGTAAAATGATCATCAGTAAGTGTAGTTAACATCTGTTACCATATTTTGTTACAAAAATATTTTTGTGATGAGAAATTTAAGGTTTACTCTTAGCAACTTTCAAATATGCAATACAGTATTATTAACTATAGTCACCATGTTGTACATTAAAATCCCAAGACTTATGTATTTTATAATTGGAGGTTTGTACCTTTTGACTGCCATCACCCATTTTGCCCAATCCCTAGCCCCTGTCTTGGCAACCAGCAAGCTATTTTCTTTATCTATGAGCTTGATTTTTATGTTTGTTTTTTCAATTCCATTTATGTGAGATCATACTGTAGTTATCTTTCTCTTACTTATTTCACTTAGAAAATACTCTCAAGATCCATCCATATTGTCCCAAATGGCAAGGTTTTCTTCTATTTATGGCTAAATAATATTATATTGTATATATAACTAGAGGCCTGGTGCACGAATTTGTGCATGGGTGGGGTCCCTCAGGGTGGCCTGCAGAGATCGGGCCCCAACTTGCGCCCCCAGCCTCACAGCCCCAAAGCCCTGCCTGGCACTCTTTTCCCCACATCCTTATCTCACAATGACATTACATATCTGTGCTATACTTCTGCCTTTTGGAACATTTTACGTGTATTATTCCCAGGAGCACACCTGACCTTCATTCCACTCTCTTTGAGGAATGATAAGGTCTCTGACTAGGGGGGTTCTGGGTAAAAAAATAAACCACTCAGAAATCTTGGGCCTGACCTAATAGATTTTGGGTTTGCATTGGCATGAGGCATAGAAAGCTGAAGTTTAATATAAAAATTGGCCCCAGACTAATGATCTACTAGAAGCAAACTCTAACCCTCTCTGGAGGAATTTCCTTTTGTTATGAGAGATTATCACAGGAAAAACATCCTCACTAAAGATCAGCATTTTACAAAACAAACAGATAAGTGAACATCATCAAATAAACACTGTTATAAAAAAAATCTTTGTGATAATGAAACATAGTCTGAATGAATATAAACATGTCTAAAAATAGAAGAAAGTAAATATAATCTTAAGAATAGAATAAGACTTCAATTGAACTTCAAAACAAAAAAATTAATATTTGATGGAATGATCTATCAGCAAATTAAAAATTTCACAAGAGGGAACTAATGAAGTGGAAAACAAATCTAAAAAAAAGTTACCCAGAATGCTCCATGTAGAAATCAAGAGATAGAACATGGAATAAAAGGCCAACATAAAACTAATAGGAGTTTCAAAAAAATAGAATAGAGGAACATTAAATCAGTGGCATTGGCACAGGAACAAACAGACCAAAGGAACAGAATAAGAAGTGTTGAAATACACCCATTTATGGACACATCATTAGAAAGCAGTGGGGAAAGGCCAGTCTTTTCAATAAATTATATGCTGAGTAAATTGGAAATGTTTATGAGAAAAATAGAACAAATGTCAGTTGTGTACCTTACATCATACACAAAAAAGCAATTCCAGTGGCTTATGTAATATCATAGGAGTAACAATAAGTCAACTAAAAGATAACATGGGAGAGAATCTTCAAAAACTTGAGGGTAAACAAATATTTTAGAACAGAGTGCATATGGGCGCGCGCACACACACTACTAACTACAAAAGGAAAAATTGATACATTGGACTACACTATAATTAGGAATGTCTTTTCATCAAAACATACTATGAGAGAATAAAGAAACCAACCCACAGACTAGAACATACTTGTAATATACTTAACTGACAAATAACTCATCCAGAATGCCTAACGAACTCTTACCAATCACTAAGAAAAAGGTAGAAAAACTAAGAGAAAAATGTGTAAAAGACCCGAATCCCCACTTCAAAAAGGGAAAAATATAAGAAGGTCAATAAATAATATAAAAAAGTGTTCATTAGTGTTCATAATAATCAGCAATTAAGAAAATGCAAATCAAAATCACAATAAGGCCCCATAACACATGTTTCAGAATAGATAACATTAAAAATTATGGTAACACCAAATTTGGTCTAAACATGGAGCAAGTTACATACTGTGGTTGGGAGTATAAACTAGCAAAACCACTTTGGAAATCTGACAATCTACTACACATATGCATATTCCATTGCTTTATGCATGGAATACACCTAAAAGATAGGATGTATATGTGCATCCAAAGACATAAACAACAATGTTCATAGTAGTATTATTTGTAGTTGTACAAAACTGGAACAACCTGATTTTTCACCAATATTGGAGCAGATAAATAAATGGTGACATGTTTATACAAAGGGAGATCATACGTCAGCGAAAAGGAACAAATTATGTGAAATAATATTGATAAATCTTACAAATAATATATTGAGGGAAAAGAAGCCAGAAAATATTTATATATAAAGTTCAAAAAAAAAAAAGCAATACATGGTGACAACAATGAGGAGCGTTATTGTCTCTAGGGAGGAGGTAAGAGTAGTGACTGAGAAAGGACCCTGGGGCAAGGTTCTGGGGTGCAGACAATATTCTATTTTCTTTATTTGGGTATTGGTTCCATAAATGTATTTACTTTGTGATAATTCTTCAAATTATACATGTATTGTTTGACACCTTTCTGTATTTATATCTTGCCTCAATAAGATTTATTTAAAATAAAATATAATTCGTTGTAATTATGATTTTATATTTGAGAATTAGCTCTATGAAGACCTTCCTTCTAAAAGAAGTGTTTTCAGCAGCTCTTTGAGATTGCATCAGCACAGAATACAAAACTGGGAATCGGGGTACCTAAGTGCTAGTTCCACTCTGACTTAACCAGTCCTCTTACTAGAACAAGCCATGCAAGGTGCCTTGTCTTCACGTGTCCTTTGGAAACAAAAAGGTATTTAAACTAATCTTGAACATTACTCCCAACTCTAAAGGTCTCATCTTCCCAACAATTCTCCTCATCAGGTGAATACCGATTGCTGAGCCATATGAGGCATACTCTTTTCTTCTAACCTAGTTACAGTAAAATCCAGATTACAGAGGGAGAAAGGTCAGTGTTAAGAAGAGCATATTATATGGTATAGTAACAAATAACTCATTTTCAAAAGCACATAATATTAGACACATAAAGTACCAAGATGAATTCGTGTTCCTTCTCATTTGACCTTTTAAAATAAAAAAAATATTAGTTATAGAACTCCCCCCCCCCCACCGTGCCATTTATGTACAAGATGTATCTGACCTTTGTAAACGCAAGGCATGGAACTCGGAATGTGACTTTAAAATCAATTAATAAGGACTATAAAGATATTTACTCATGTAGTTAAATTTTTTTTTTCTGTGAAAACTTTATGAAGCAGCCAGATAAACAATCTAATAAATGATAAAGGTCACATTGACTATAGAACAGACTCCCTTTCTAACTCTTCTACATAATTATTGCAGTCTGGCTGTCCTCTGATAAGAGAGTTAATTATCTTATAGTTTTTAAACGCAAACTAAGAACTAAATTAAATGCTCAAGATGAAAAAAAAGTGTCGTTTTTGTTGTTGCTGTTCTCATCGAATTTCTTTATGACGTGAACGTGACAATTTGGTGATAGGAAAGAACTGTCCCTCCTTGTTCCCCTCTGAGGTCCATGGCCCCTGCTGGGGTGCTCCTCTGAGTTCTAACTCCCACTGTAGCCTCACGCAGTTGGAGGAGAGAGCTAATTAATTTCACTGCTGTCATAAATGTTCACAATGGGATTATTGTCTGCCACCGCAATGCCTGAGGCTAGGTCATTTTTCCTCCTACATACAGGGACTTGCCCTTTCAAATCTATGAACCAGTTTCTTGAGACCAAGGAAAGCATGTGAAATGAATTTTACACTTTGCCAACTTACCTCACTCATTTCCATTTCAGCCTAACTCCTTTAAAAATATTAATAAAGAGATATTCAAAGGTCAGACTCTCAGCAACTGGCTTACCTCTCTCTCCTACTGCAGGACACACAGGGTATTCATAAGACCCTAAATTTAGGAAACTACAGCTCTATTGTTCTTTGATCTTCATACAAATTCCTCATTAATTTTCTGTTACTCCCTTTTCTTCCTAATACCATTTTTTTTTGCTTCATCAGCATGCCCCATCATAAATGTTTTCAGTCTAAATATTACAAAAAGGAGCCTAGCCAGAAAAGACTTCTATCACAGTTACTCCAACTTTTCCTTACTAGAGTCATTCCAACATTCAGAGGGCAACTGTGCAATTTCAGCCAATATTTAATATTACAGTATGAAAACAGGAGTGAACAATATTAAGATGACAGGCAATGAGTGCCTGGCTAGAAGTTTCACATGACTCCTTTCTATCCTGTGTCTATGGGGGAAAATGACTCATTCAAAGACACTGAATTTAAAAGAAACATTTAATATGTAAGTATTTTAGAAGCCTTTATCAAAGTTCATATTGTTTAACAATAGAAAAGCAATCTGGTCATGAGTTTAATGCTGCTTCGAAACAATAACTTATCTATACACAATTCAACTGACTTCATCAATCTCTTAATTCTCATGCTAAGGAAAAGTTAAAGCAGACTTGCTTGAAATCCACAGACATCCATAGTTTCACGGCCAAATCTGTGAGCAGAAAGTTTTAACAATATATAACACTGAGATAACTATAGATGTGTAACTGGTTGTAATAAACTGAATTTTTATGTTTTGAAAAACAAGTCCAGTTTTTGTCAAGATTATATATTCGACAAGGACTGTTACATTTGTAGAAAAAGAAACTTTCAGAAAAAAAAGGAAAACTATTGGTGGTCAAACCTTATACAGAACAGATCATTCGATAATATAAACTAATCCTTCCTTCATTCCAGCTGGAAAAATGAGTGGTCGGATCTTCCTAAGTCCTTGAAGTCATTCGGTATAGCAGCTCCTAGGATATCAGAGTATCTGATAGGTTCCTACCAAATTTGAAGTTGCTGTGAGATGCCGAGCCCTAACAGGCAGATGTGGAGTGAGAGTAGGTAAATGAATCAGCATACAGACCAGGTTGAGTCTGAAAGCTATATGGAAAGATATGTGCCCACCAGTCAAAGATCAAGGCAATCACTCAGCATGCTTCATGGCCTGCGTGGTTGATGGATATCACTGTAATCATAAGTACCAATCAACCATTTCAAGAAAAAAATTGAGTTTTAGTAGCCGACCACCGCTGTGTGGATAACAGTCCGAAATCAAATAGTGAACATAATTCAGTCATTAAGATACCCACAGCCAACCCAATGGGCTTTCTTTCATCACTGAAGGTGTGCTTTATGTTGCATAGGTACTGCCTGAGTTTGAGTTTCATCTTTTTTTATTTCTATTTCCCATCCTCTGATGGAGGCACTAATGAGCTGTAAAAATAGCCAAGAGGCAGACAAAATAAGGATGAGGAAATAAAAGGACAAGGTTAATCTACAAACTAAGAAATTACTCCCACAAAAATCAAGATTTGGTTAGTGATGCTATGAAATGATAAAATTATCTCCAAAAATAGTGTTCGTGGTGTTTTTTTTTTTTATTGTTGTTGTTTTGTTTGTGTTTTACATATTAGGGAATATATATAATTTTTTAAGGTCTTTACCACAGAAAACCATCATGTTTTGTGTAACTTTGATTTTGATTTCTCTTACAAAAGAAACTGTCCATAGAAAAATGCTGAGGCTAGCTTGGCTAAGAGATCTTTCATTGGTGGGCTATATTTTCTAAGGGATCTGAATAACCTAAGGATTAAGATGTGAAAGAATCTGTGTAATAGCCTAGAGACAAAAAGATTGCAGAGAGCTTAATTAAATGTCAACTAAACAGTTAGAAAGCTGGATAGGAAAGGAACAAGAAGACTGAAAAAGGAATTCCATTTTTTTAAGATTGTATTCTATACTTAGATAATGTTGGGCACTGTCACATATGTTATCTAGTTTAATCCTCCAAACAAGGCAGTTGTTATCATCCTTATGCAGATGACAAATTCTGACTGAGAAAGCAACCAATTTGCTCAGGATCACAATGAGAAAAACAGACTCTGACAAACATAGCCCTTCCTCCTTTTTACTTCAGATGATTCTCTTAGATTCAAGAGCAAATAAAAAGGGGAGGAGACCGATGACAAGAACAAAGTGCATTTTCCTGTATATCTTGGTTATTTTTTTAACAAAAGAAGTTGGAAAATTTCTTTGCACAAGTTCCTGACTTGGTATGTTTGAAGAACTAAAAGAAGGCCAGTGTAGCTAAGGCATAGTGATCAGGGAGAGAGTGGTAGGAGAAAAGTCTAAAAAGATAAGTAGGTTCAGACCATGCAGCATGTTATAAGCCATATTAAGAATTTGGATCTTGCCAAAGCAGTTTGGCTCAGTGGATAGAGCGTCGGCCTGCGGACTGAAGGGTCCCAGGTTCGATTCCGGTCAAGGGCATGTACTTTGGTTGCGGGCACATCCCCAGTGGGAGGTGTGCAGGGGGTAGCTGGTCGATGTTTCTCTCTCATCGATGTTTCTAACTCTCTATCCCTCTCCCTTCCTCTCTGTGGAAAATCAATAAAATATATTTTTTTTTAAAAAAGAATTTGGATCTTTAGCTTAAGAAAAGTGTAAAGCCACTGAATGGTTTTAAGTGAAGGGTAACATGATCAGATGTGAATCTGAAAGGAACACCCCAGCTGCTATGTGAGGAATGGACTGGAAGAAGGTAAGAGTAGAATCAAAGAAACCAACCAGGAACCTCCTGCAATGAATGGTCCAGGCAAGAGACGACTGTGGCTTGCTCCAGGGTAAAGGTCTTAGAGTTGTCAAGAAGTGAATAGATTTTAAAATCTTTAATGAATTGGATAAGAGAATGGTTCTTGAAGAAAAAAGAATGCTCTGCAATAATTTTTATGAAACTATAGCCTGCAGACCAAATACTGCCTGTATTTGTAAATAAAGTTTTATTGGACACACACAAACACAAATCCTTTGCACAGTAAATTAGGTTTCATTAAAATGAATATACAAAAACTAGTAACCAGATTTAAAAATGGGCTAAGGACTTGAATATTTCTCCAAAGAAAAAAAATAAAAGGGCCAATAGATAAATGAAAACAATGCTCAACATCACTATCAGGGAAATCCAAATCAAAACCACAGTGCAATAACAGACCTGTTAGGATGGCTATTATAAAAAAAATACACACACAAAAGATAAAAAGTGTTGGTGAGGCTATGGAAAAGTGTTCAATGCTTGCGCACTGCTGTGGGAGGCAAAACGATGCAGCTGCTATGGCAAACACTGGAGTGTCCTCAAAAATTAAAAATAGAATTTCCATATGATCCAGTAACCCCAGTTCCAGGTATTTGAGGCTTATAAAACCTCCCAAGCTAAAGAAAGGGGTAGGGGTCTGGGGATACAAAGGAAAGGAAGGCCATTCACAGGAAGGGAGTCCAGAGGTTACCTTGTTATGTTATGCAGATAGGTTTCTTAGATAAAAGTGTGTCTCTGGTTATACTGTACAGTGGGGCCTTGACTTACGAGTTTAATTAGTTCTGAGACCGAGCTCGAGCTCCTTAAGGAGCTTGTTAAATCTAATTACTCTGTCAACTCAATGCAAAAAATCGGCCGAGAGACAGCTGGTATCTCAAAAACCTCATTAGTCGGGACACTCGTAAGTCAAGGCCCCACTGTAGTTCTCTTCCTGGTACAGGCCCATTTCCAATAAACATTCTGGCAGTTGAGGAGGAGGTAAAGAGCCTGCTGGGTTTTGATTGCCATTAGCTCAAAACGATCCTTCTGACAAAAAGACATATTTGGGAGTGGCAAAACCTGCTCCCCTTCAGGTCTTAGGTACTAATGAATGCAATGATTTTAAAACACTTACCTTTGCAGATGTTTGGACACAAAAATAATCCTGAAAAAAAATCTGAAAGTATGACGTTTCTCAACAGAGCATTAAACAGATGGCAGTAACAAGTGCCATGTCTTAGTTTGGGTCTTATGGCAACTGCAAAGATATTGAATAACATCTGCAAGTGATTTCAAAGCAATAAAAACTGTTCTTGCTTAAAGATCTTCCATAAATAGCTACATTGCCTCCTCAAACTGGCATTGCAAAAAGCTCTCTGTAGGATCGTGTTATTTTGTTATTGGATTTTATGAAGGGATAAGATTCCAAAAAGCAGAATTTATTAATTAGAGCCAAATCATTTTTGAAATGCCTGTCACTAGTATTCCTAAATTCTAACCAATTAAATCTTTAGAATTTAATTATTTGAAAGGGGGAAACTCTGCTTAGGGGAATTTTGATGGCTCTGGAGAGAGGAAGGAGACCAGAAAAGGGAGGTGGCAAAGACATATAGCCGAATGTGGAGAAAATATTGTAGGACAAAAATGTCAGATATTCAATTTTAAGTTTTCATATGCTGTGAAGTAAAGCCCTTTTATTTTCCCAAACCTTTTTTAAAGTTGCTACATACTCAGAGACTTGACATGAGTGTGTATATGTGTGTATGTATGAGTGTATAGAATCAAAAAGGGGCTGAATTTCATGTTTAGATTGACTCCAGCAGACATAAAGAAAGTGCCATAACCCACATAATGGAAAGTGAGATTCCAATGGAGATAAAATGTCTGAGCCTGAGATGCCATAGAAATACCACTGCATCATATAAACACAATTTTCTCTTTCTCTTTCTCTCTCTCCCTCTTCTCTCTCTCATCCCTCACTCCCAAAAATTTACAGAAGTGAATGTTGACCTTTTTTAAAAAATATATATTTAAATCAAACTTATTTGGATCTATTCTAGTGTCTAGCTCTTAAGGATTCAAATTATGCAAGGAATAGTTGAAGAGAACAAAAATAGTAGCTAACATCTGTCGGGAACCTGTATTGTTATTTAATCCTCAGAGAAGATGTGTAAAGTCAGTTCCTTTGTAGCTATTTTGCAGACAAGGAAACTAAGACTTATAAAGGTTCAATAAAGTCACACAACTTGGAAGAGGCAAGGAGGAATTTTGTTTCAGCTGGGCTCCAGAGTCTGTGCATTTACCTCTGCCGAGCCTGAGCAAGAAAAGACTGGGAAAAGCATAAGAGTTGTCCTAAAGCAATTATGTCACCGTAGTTAGCTAATTATTGACGGAAAAGGAAGCAAAAGGGGGGAGTCAGACATGGCTGAGCATGGTCAGCTGGGAAGCAGGAGCCTGTTGCTTCACCAGGAAGCTACAGCTTCACCCTCCTCCCCACAGGTCACTGGGAGAAGGGATAGAACAAAGGGGGAGATAGGACAAGGGCAATCAAGTCGAAATGGCACAGGGGAGGAACTAAACCATAGAGGCCTGTCAGTCTAACCTGGGAAAAAGATATTGGCCATTGGCTAAGGGGGTGGGCTCAATGCAAGCCCTTAAAACTTGGGAAGATGGTTGGTTATTTTGAAAAAGCTCCTGGTTAAAATCTCAGGAGACAAAGAGCTCTCTCTCTCCCCACACTCACCCCATGCGCTACTGGCCTGTTCTCTCTGTAGTAGCCGTGTGGCCCTAGCAGCTACGTGGTCGTTGGCTGCATGGACTGTACACACAGGCTGCAGGCAGGATCCTGGGACGGCCCCAGAGTAATGGATTGCAGCCAGGAGCTTGCTAAATGCTGGGCTGAAGTAAGCTTTAATATGGCACAGGATCTCTGGACATTTGCTCTATTTCAGGCCCTGATTTCCCTTGGTGGGACAGATGGAGATGAGACATTGGATGGGCATCCTTTTGATTGTTTCTTTCATCACAAATAAACATTACCACCACACCCCATCCTTCCATGTGAGTCCCCAAAAATGCTATTTCTCATGACACCACAAGTACCCCACTTCCACTAACAACAATTATATTATTTTATTATATAAAAGGCCATTAGTAAACATAAGGAACCAATCTCCTATTAAAAGGCAGATCCAGAAATAATTTGTAATCATATCTGGAAGGAGTGTTAGCTCCATATAAGGGATTCCAGCAACTAGACATGTCCAACAATGGAACTGCTGAGACATCAAAGCAGAGTTTGAATGATCATAGGACAAGAACAACATGGAAGAAATGGAAGATGGTTTTTAATGAGGTGGGGTGAGGGTCTGATGATATCCAAGCTCCATTAAAGCCTAAGATTCTATGAACTGAAAATCTTCATAGAAAGTAAATTTCCCTTCTCGATTTTACCCAAATTCTGTAGACATAAAACTAGAGGTCTTAGACTATTAAACATTTGGTGGTAAACCAAATTTCAACTTCTGGTTTTTCTCTAAGTTACAAATGATATTGTTGAAATATTGTTTTATTATTTTAACTCCAGCAGGAAATAATTTCTGATGAATAATATATTCAAATATTTTTACATAAACTATTACTAACAAGATCACCCATCCCTGAATGTGTTCAATTTTGCATCTGTCCCTAGAATTCAGAAACATTTCCTATGATTTTTGGAAAAGAATCAAATGCCTAAATATCCAATAGACATTTTATCTATCCTTACAGTATAAGAATTCTTAAATAGCCATGATCTGTGAGATTGAAGGTGGCCTTTAAATTAATGAAGCTGGGATAGTTCCTGGAGGAAATCCCAGTCTCTTTTGCATTGTTGTAGAGGAACATAAAATTTTGTTCTACCACAAAATGATTGTGCATATATCCAACCTACTTAGACTTTCTTCTCAACCAAAAGAACATTAAGTAAAATTTTCAGGATCATTAGATGTATCAAGAAGGGGTATAAGGCCATGATTTACTTTAAAATATATTTTTTCATCATTTTTAGTCATTTCTGGATCAAGACAAGTCATACACTGATGGCTCTTCTATACTTCTTTCTGGCAAAGCAAGAATAAAGAAGCATCCATGTAGCCTGTCCAGCATGGCTCAGTGGTTGAGCATCAACCTATGTATGAACCAGGAGGTCATGGTTTGATTCCCGGTCAGGGCACATGCCCGGGTTGTGAGCTCGATCCCCAGTGGGGGACATGCGGGAGGCAGCCGATCAATGATTCTCATTGATGTTTCTGTATCTCTCTCCCTCTCCCTTCCTCTCTGAAATCAATAAAAACATATTTTTTAAAAAGCATCCATGTATGTGCATGTGTGCTATGAAAGATGACACGAGTGGAGCCATATAAAAATAGAGCCATGCCCAACCTGTGTGGCTCAGTGATTGAGCATCAACCTATGAAGCAGGAGGTCACAGTTCGATTCACATGCACATGCCCGGATTGCAGGCTTGATCCCCAGTAGAGAGTGTGGAGGAGGCAGCAGATGAATGATTCTCTTTCATCATTGATCTCTCTCTCTCTCTCTCTCTCTCTCTCTCTCTCTCTCTCTCCCTTCCTCTCTGAAATCAATAAAAAATATATATATTTAAAAAATAGAGCCAGAGTAGCCACTTAAGAAGGCCTGTTATCAGAAAAAAGTGAGGATAGTCTTTCTCCATTGCTAGTGGGAATGAGGTTCTTGGGTTACTGCTGGAATAAGCATTTCCAGAGGCCCCCAGGGGAGGTGAGATGTGGTAGGAAGCTTTCTTTTCATGGAGTTACATCCCTTGGTTTCTAAGGTCCCATTTCCCTGAATCCAGTGCTGGAAGATGTGCAGCTGGGAATTCAGTAGAGCTAGAAGCAGAGCCAGTATCCAGAGTTTCCACTCCACATTGGAGTTGGGTCTGGTTTAGCATTAGGCTAGATGTAGCCCATTAGTCCATTGTGTGGCATCCACATGGCTGTGGGCCATGTGGGAAAATGCAAGAGAGCAGGAGCATGAGAGCTCTGCAGGCCAGGAGTCAAGTGCAACACGTTAAGAGGCAAGAGAGTGAACTCCTTTATTCATGAGAGTAAATATCTCAAATCTTCCCATGCTTGCAGTGGTCACGCCTACTCTGGCCAATGACCTGTTCCCAGGTGTGATTGACAGACATGTACCTTCCCTATGTCACCCAGACTTTACTGGGCATGTGTCTATTCTTCCCGTGTTCAGTCCCTTCCCGCAGTGATCTGTGGTGAAAATACCCGGAAAGTACTAAACTGCAGCTTCCTGGTAAAGCTGCACAAATGGCATGCCCATAACATTTGGCTTTCTCCTGGCTCCTTTCTTGTCATTAATAAGTTAGGTTAAATTAAGTATCAGTACTTCTCTGAAAATCTTGTTTTCTTTATCTTCTGAAATGAACCAAACCACCAATATTCCAAGAAGTCAGTAAGAATAAGAAATTTCTGTTTGTAAGGATAGAGGAAATTACACTTTGACAATAACCAAATCCCTAACCAATCAATGATGTACAAATCTAGCCATTTGCCTGATAACTGTTTTGTTTTAGGGGAGGTAGCAAAGTTATGCTCAAGGACTGATTCTGTCTTTGTTATAGTTTATTTAGCACAGTTTTGCTATGGGAATGATCATTTTACAAGCTAATAGCATATAGAATAATATCTTTTAATAAACCAAATAAAGACATAACAAACTCCAAACAAATGATATTGATCACATTATTGTTCTAGGCAAGGGAGGTGAAAGGAATAAAGTCCAAATTTAGAGGAGTACCTCTTATAATAGACTAGAGGCCGGGTACACAAAATTCGTGTGGGGGGTGGGGGTTGTCCCTCAACCTGGCCTGCACCCTCTCACAATCTGGACCCCTCAGGTAGGGTCCCTAGGCCTGGCCTACAATCAAGGCCTATGGGGGCTTTCCTTCCAGTGGCTGCCGGCAGCTGGCCCCACCCCAGCCACTGCTACTGCTTGCCATCTGTGCAGCACTGCCCCCCATCCCCCGCCACCAGTCGCCTCCCTCTGCAGGTGACAGGCGTGGGGTGCGATCTCGAGGCCCCCAGATCAGTCACCCCGCAGAGGGAGGCCCCGGCCACCCACTGCAGTGCCGCCGGTCAGGTAGCCTGAGCCTCCCTCTTTGAGGCAATTGATTGTGGGGCTCCAAGATTGATTGCTGCCCATAGGAGGCCCTGCCCACCCAGCCGGGGCTCCACGATTGATCTCAGTGCAGAGGGAGGCCCTGCTCACCCGGCCAGGTCTCCGCAATCAATCGTCGGGAAGCGGGTGGCCTGGGCCTCCCTATGCGGGGCGATTGTGGGGCCCCCCTGACCAATCGCATCACACCCGCCTTGGCTGGCCTGGCGCCAGTGCGTATCATAGTGTGGTCGTCTGGAAGGCTGTCTGGACAGTTGTTCAGCTGTTCAGTCTTTCAGTCGATTTGCATATTACGCTTTTATTATTATAGATTGGTTTTTCAGGAGAGCTGGCTTAATAACTAGGAGCTAACTTTCAGCTGCCAGTGCAAAATTAAAAGTCACTGGTTGCTAGAGCACGTTGTTAGGGAACCAGAGGCACCAGTGTTGGCAGAAAAGCTAGGCTGCTCTGAGGGTTATCACTCCAGGGATATGGTTTAAGCACCTCTGCCAACCAGAGTCTCCTTGGCCATGGCAGGAGCAAACATCTCAAGATCGTCAGAGAGCTGTTTAAGTCAGCAAAGTGTGCCTTGCCCAAACTAAAACTCTCCTAAGTCCTCACAGACTCCCAGTATTTACAGTATAAATGTCCCCTTGCTGTAGTTGCTTCTGACTGATCAGCCCCTAGTGGGGATTGTCATAACTTACTTTATTCTTATATCTAAACACCTTAACATCTAAAAACAACTTTTATGTCTTTGTCATAAACAAGTGTATCAAACAATTTCTCTTAAATCATAAACAAGTGGATTTTCAATCATACTAAACCAATATACCACACAGAATATCAAGCCAATCTATGAAATACAAATCTAACCTTACCTCATCTAGAACCTATTAACTCCTTCTTTAATACAACTTACCTCATTTTCCTCCCCTTTTTCCATAACCCTGAACTTCAGTCCTGTGGGTTGGGGTAGGGGGGTGGGGAGGCACTATTTGGGTTTCTGCCTGAATCGGTACTCTCCAAATTGCTGTTGTTTTAGTCCAGTGATGGCGAACCTATGACACGCGTGTCAGAGGTGACACGCGAACTCATTTCTTTGGTTGGTTTTTCTTTGTTAAATGGCATTTAAATATATAAAATAAATATCAAAAATATAAGTCTTTGTTTTACTATGGTTGCAAATATCAAAAAATTTCTATATGTGTCACGGCACCAGAGTTAAGTTAGGGTTTTTCAAAATGCTGACACGCCGAGCTCAAAAGGTTCGCCATCACTGTTTTAGTCCCAAATCAATGCTTTTTGTTCAATTATTGCTGCGTAGGTTTGTACCTTGACAGTGCATACGTGCATGCATATGTATATTTCCTTTAAGGTTTTTATTGTGGATTCTATTAGCACTTAATGTATTTTCTGCTTTTTGCTTTTTATAATCAGGTCATAAATCTCAATGATGGATATAGAATTGAGGTCACAGTTGCTGCTCTGCATAGCAAAGTCAACCATAAACGGAGGGTCAGCTAATGCTGTTCTTCATGGCTTGTTCAGGAGGACTTTAAAAGAAGACATCCATCTCTCTGGAATGTTGGCATTTTAGGCATAAAGACTTATGATTTTCTTACCAGCACGGATACATCCCTGGGGGTATTATATTTTTTGCTAAGTATAGTAAGCTTTTAATGGTCTACTGCATTTTTATGTGGCATCTTCTCACAATGATATTTTCTGTGGGTCATTCATTTACTGCCTTCTGTAAATATTCAGAAAATAGCTGTCAGCAATCAACTCAGTGGCAGTTTCTGATTAATGGGGAAAGTTGAGTCATCCATGACTGGTCTATTCATCTTTTACTATAGTGCTAACAGAAAAGAAAAACAGTCTTAATATCACTTGATTTTTTTTCTTTTGCTAGAATTATTGCAGTATCTTTTGGTTGATAGATTTGTTTGTGGACTGCAAATCATCTAATGTTGATTTAACCATATGCCTAACATTTATATGTTAAACATTTTAAATAACCATTTGTTAATACTATTCTAAATTAATAAACATATTATTTATTGAGCACATGCTATGTACTGGAGAATAGTCTAAAGGCTCCAAATGCTTTATAGGGTTTCGCTCTCATTATACGCTAGGAAAAAGGTAGGTGTATTATTTCCCACTTTACAAACGAGAAAAAAAAGGCTCTGAACTTACTCAAATTCACAGGTCTAAAAAGTAGCATAATATTTGAAAATACCATAAATCAGTATTTTCATACTAATTTTCCTAAGAAGTTGTAAATTATAAAACCAAATACCCAGTCATGAGTAAGAGGGAAACATCAACTATCAACAGGAATGAATGATGATATACATGCTTGCAATTTTTGATGAGGCTAATTATTAAGGCCACAAAATCATAATGAAAATATTTACATCAATATTCCAATGGGGGGAAAATCACAATGCTTTGCAATATTATATGATTCAAATTCTTTAGCTATATTTAGATACATATGTGTATATAGATATATACACACTATGGACTACATTGTCACCTCCAAATTTCATACATTGAAGTCCTAACCCTTAATGGAATGATATTTGAAGATGGGACATTTGGAAGGCAGTGAGGGTTAGATGAGATCTTGAAGGTGGGCCTCCATGATCAGATTAGTGACTTTATAAAAAGAGGAAGAGACAGCGATAATGCTCCACTATTTCAGGACACTATGAGAGGACAGCCATCTACAAGTCAGGAAAGACGTCTTCACCAGGAATCAAATGGCTGGCACCCTGATCTAATACTTTCCACCTTCCAGGACTGTGAGAAATGATGTCTTCAATGTCTGTTATTTAACATACTTAGTCTACGGTATTTTGTTATAGCAGCCTGAGCATACCAATAATACACACACACGCATGCACATGCACGCATGCACACACACATGCACACATACACATACACACACGTGCACACTAAAAGGATTCATATCAAACTTAAACGTAACTCCTTAGAGGAGTGTTAATGGGAATTTTGAAGGGAGGAAG
Source organism: Myotis lucifugus (assembly GCF_000147115.1). NCBI lineage: Eukaryota > Metazoa > Chordata > Mammalia > Chiroptera > Vespertilionidae > Myotis > Myotis lucifugus. Next base: position 23,621,198 of record NW_005871049.1, on the reverse strand, counting down.
GAGATGCTTACTTTCCATTTATGCCTATCTTGTGTAATGTTTGAAATTTTAATGAAGTGAGTATATTGATTTGTTTTTTAAAACCCAGACAAAAATTAAATGTATTAATGAGGGGATGACTATCTTTTTTCTCTTTGCTGAGTAGCTACAATGGAATACTAACAACATAAAAATTTTGGCACAAAGTAGGTATTAAAAAATTATATGTTGTTTTTAACAGAAATATATTTTGATGCAGTGACTTACACAGCATTTCTGATGATTTTTTTAAAAAATATATTTTATTGATTTTTTACAGAGAGGAAGGGAGAGGGATAGAGAGTTAGAAACATCAATGAGAGAGAGAAACATCGATCAGCTGCCTCCTGCACACTCCCCACTGGGTATGTGCCCACAACCAAGGTACATGCCCTTGACCGGAATCGAACCTGGGACGCTTGAGTCCGCAGGCCGATGCTCTATCCACTGAGCCAAACCGGTTAGGGCTCTGATGATTTTTTAATATACTACCTTATACATGGTATGTTATACTCCTGTTGGCAAAGACACATCTCTGTACTCCTAACTCTGTCTTTACCTCTGCTTCATCTTATTCTATAAAAGCAGCATTTTACGTTTCTTTCCCTCTATATTGCAATGTACTTGGTAATTAAAAACTTCACATTTAAAGTAACTGACCTAATAAAAACCATTTTAGTCCTAGTTTAAAGTTTAAAAGCCATAGGATGGGATACTAACATCATTTTGCATGTGTAAAGGTTCATAGAATTGACTTTAAATGACCCACATGAATCTCCTAGCACACAGAGATCTAGAAGAGTGCATTAGAGCAGGCATGTAGAATGGTTACCGAAGCAACATTTTTTAATAGCTGTAGCTTTATATGATTACAAGTCACTATCTTTTATTACAATGACCAATTAGAAGGCAGCAGTCTATTTTATTAAACTGGAAATGCAGCCTAGATTTTTCTTTGTTAATGCAAAGGACAAGACAGTGCTTCAATTTGAGTTTAATGGTCTGCAAATTCCCACCCTCATTTTGCAGCATGGAAATTTAGCCCAAGAAAGAATAGTTTTATTTATAAAAACTGGTCTCACTACCTTTATACAAGCAGAAGGCCCAGGGAGGATGAGCCATAAGAGCAGTTTTCCAAAGAAAGTGGAATTATATTACTACATTTTCTCTTTAATTCCTACATTTCTAGGAAGAAAATGGAGAAGAGAATGAAAAACAAAAACTTAAGGTGAACTTTACAACTTTACTATGGCAGTTGGGTACTGACTTTGGAAAGCAGAGGTAAAGACAGAGTTAGGAGTACAGAGAGTTTATTGGGAAGTGGAATCTGTGAAAGCAAAAGAGAAGAAGCAGCCCGGCCTATGTGGCTCAGTGGTAGAGCAATGACCCAGGAACCAAGAGGTCTCAGTTCAATTCCTAGTCAGGGCACATGCCCGGGTGTGGGCTCAATCCCCAGAAGGAGGCATGTAGGAGATAGCCAGTCAATGATTCTCTCTCATCATTGATGTTTCCATCTCTCTTCCTCACCCTTTCTCTCTCTCTAACAATCAATAAAAACATATTTTAAAAGAGAGAGAGAGGTGACAGCAATGCAAATCCAACAGTCTGTTTCCCAGGGGAGCGCAGGAACAAAGATCAATCATCCATGAAAGGAATCACATTTGGGTGGGAATGGCTAGGCCTTTGTCCCACTGTCTTGCTCAGCGTTGACTAGCTCACCTCAAAAATAGTATAACCTTGACTCAAAAACCGAGGTAGACCTGAAGGGGATAATAATAGGAGGCTATCAGCTGCCCACTTTCCCACCTGGAAGGGGAATCAGTATGGCATATCTCCATGCTTGTCACACGTGGTATACATCTATTGGTTACACATGTAAATATGAAAGTTATGTTTGGTTAGTTATACTACATTTTATTATGTATAATACAAGCACAATAGTCCCCATGCATTGAAGAAAGACAACTGTTCATTTATTTCATCAGAAGAAATCACTTACTTAATTTTCTTATCATTATAAAATATTATAAACACAGAGAGAAAAAGGATTAGAAAGTATATATTCAGTTCTATGTCTAAATTATAGACAAAGTTAGAGTGAAGCCTATATAAAGAAGAGCATACTTAAGGTCAGCAGGAAGCTGACCCTTCTGAAAGTTTCACTGCCCTGGGTGGCCATTATCCTGGTCCCATGTTGTGTGGATGGCTGTTCCACGCACAGGACAAAGCAATTCCCCAAACTGGACTCGGACACAAAGATTATTCCAGTGTTGGTCATTGTCAGTTGCAAAGTGCGCTGTAAAAGTCATTTCTCAGTTGCTTCAGTGTAGCTTGTTTACACAATATTCAGTTTTAAATGTGTAAAATAACTTAGTTAACACTTGATAGCTATAGCTACTTAATGAACTAACTTGAAAAGAAATTTTAGCACAAATGATATTTCAAGATGAGGCCTCATCAGGCTCCTCCTGGAAAGCAAAATAAATAAATAAATAAATAAATCTAAGTCTAAATTAGCAAAGAAAGAGGATAGCCCAAGAAATGACTATCAGGGAAATTCAGGGGTGAGAGAAACACTATTGGTGCTTAGAATATGTGGAAATCTCTAAAGGATGTTAAAGATGTGGCGTTCAGTACAGAATCCCTGGGATTCAGCTGAGAACAGAGTTGAAATGGTAAAATATTGAAACAAGCATACACATGCTTCCTTTTTTGCCCTTCATCCTCATCCCTTCTTCTGACCATCCCACCACCCCGTGCACCCAGTGTCTCCAAGCTACTGCCACACCCTCGTCGCTCAAATCTGAACAGTCCGCCACTCTATCAAACGCCTCACCCTTGCTTCCATGACTTGACTTCATGCCAGTGTATTAACACAAGGGAATAACTAAGCTGTTGGATTTAAAAACTGAGGACATCATCTGACAGTTGTAACAACAAAGAGGTACGTAGATTGAGGATAGCATATATGTGAAATTACAGACAGGTACCTAGACTAAAGATATCGTGTGACAGTTGCAAGCAATACTCTGGGGGCCAAGAGTACGTTTTGCAGGTAAGTTTATAGAAAGTACTGTACCTGAAGTCATCTTTTCACAGCTGACCCTGACCCCAGGGCACCAGTGCTACCCGTATCGCAATAAAGTGCAAAATGTTCACACATCCCTTCCTGCTCTACCCTTTTAGTTCGAATATATAGACATTAGACTGTATCGGATGAATCAACTGGTTTAAACAAAAGGATCAGTTGAAATAGGAGTAGTAATGTATTGGCGGGGTCGGGGTGTGGGGGGAGAGGGCAGGGGGAGCATCTTTCTAGTTCATTATTCTGTTCCAGAATTCGGCACACTAAAATTAACTAAATTCAAGCAGATGTATGTTTAAGTCACTTTGAAGAGGAAAATATATCATTGCACTACACCCACATACAAAAATATCATTTTTATAGTATTCAAATATAATAAATTAATATCCAAATATTAATTATCAGGAAATATATATATACATATATACACACACACACATATATATATGATAATGTTTGTAAGGTCTAAACATCCAAAATAATGTAACCACTTCTCCAAAAAGTATAACACATTAGAAATATCCAGTTGTTTTACTGAATCTTCAGTTTTCATCCAGATGCTTAGCTTACATAGCTCCATCTACCACCTGACAATTTTGAAACATATAATTTTTTAAAGGACAATCATAAAATAAAGGTACAAAAAATTTATCTACAAGTGTTAAAGAGGGATCAAAATTATAATCAACTTAAATTTTCCTAGAGTTTACTTCCTCCTTAGAGAGGTGAAATATAAAAAAACTAACATGGTTGTGATTCCAGCTCCTCTATTTCTTAGCTATGGAAACAGGCAGGTTCTGAGATGGAAATATAAATGTGTCTAATGCATACAGTTGTGAGGTTTAGATAGGTTAATACATGTAAGGCACTTAGAAAAATGGATCATTATTTATTCAGGAAAATAAGCAAATAAATAATCTAGATGTAGGAAATGGCCCATTTATTGATGTATATATTGATTTTTCAAAAATAGAGCTAATTATCGATTGTTTATTAGAGACTGGAAATTTTATAATGTATTTGTTTAAAGATTCTCTGGTATCAATTTCTGGCAATTTGACTTGTTGGTGGGAATAGCAACCATCTTCTTTCATTTCATAATTTGTATACTTTAATACATATGGAGAGGATTATTTTGTAACTACAGAAGAAAGTAAGGTCAAGTTTCCCTAAGGAAAAAGGAAAAGGGTAATTAAGAGAACTTATTGTATCTTTTGTTCATCAGTCTCCCTTAGACCAGGTTGAATCCCATTAATTAGAGAAGTAAAAGCTAGAAGCTGGTGGAACTACTTTCATAAAATATTGATGAGATTCGATGTGAAGAATGAATGTCAGAAATTGACAGATTTTGAGAGAACCTCAGAGCACATTCTCCTTGCCTCTGCACAAAAACCAAAGCCATGCTATCACTCTAAGAATCCTGAGATGATGCCCTTGGCAAGGACTGTGATATTTTCACCATGAATGTCATCAGCCATGTCAGCAGAGTGGCTTTATGGAGTGACTTTATAAACAGTGGATGTCAAAAATGATGGGTGCCATATGATGAAGTGCAGGTGATTCATTGGCATAGGGCTGCTTTATAGGCAGATAGGAGACATGCCTCTGGAGATTCTCAGAAACAGTTGAGAAATGCTTTGAGATACTGCTTGAACATGAAGACTATTGTTGAGAATCATCAAAACTGGAGAATAAAAATAAATGTGATCAAAGCTAGTATTTCCCAAAGAACTTTAGGATTATAGATAGTTACACCCGATGGATTCAGGCCTCTTGTTTACAGAATATAACAATATACTATCAACTAAAGCATAAGTCAGTAGTTTTAATAGCTTAGAATATAAAGAATAGATTATTACTGAAAGAAAAAGTGACTAGTATTAAAAATACAATTACTTGAAACATTTTTTAAAATATATTTTTTTATTCATTTCAGAGAGGAAGGGAGAGAGAGAGATAGAAAGATCAATGATAAAAAAGAATCATTGATTGGTTGACTCCTGCATACCCCCTACGAGGGATCAAGTCCGCAACCTGGGCATGTGCCCTGACCCGGAATTGAACCCTTATCTCCTGGTTCATAGGTCGACACTCAATCACTGAGCCACACTGGCTGGGTGAAACATTTTTAACTTATAGGATTGAAAATTTTGAAATAGAAAAAAAATAACATCTCTAATTAATTAATAGCAAATACTATAAAGAAATGCTTAAAAATAAAATGAGTTACTAAATAAGATTATAATTGGCAATTATAATCTTCCTAATGATTCATATAAAATAGAAGAGTCAAGAATCAAGATATTTGAAAAACATTAAAAATGGTTTTACTTCTAAAGGAAATTGCACTATAGTATAATCCTACCTCATGTCATAGATATAAATCATGTCACAGGAAAATCTCCTCCCACATCCCATCAAAACCTCTGTCCCCAAATTCCCACTTTCATACATTAACGGATAACAGGAACTAGATTTGCCTCCTCCCACCTAAAATAACAAAAAGACTACACAAAATATATGAAACAACACTTTTCAAACATTAGACAACAGAGAGCGTTCAGAGAAAAGAAAGAAGCAAGATGAGGCCCTAAAAATGTACAGCATGGTGACTATAGTTAAGTAGAGGCCCAGTGCACGGATCGTGCACCAGTGGGATCCCTTGGCATGGCCTGCGGGGATCGGGCTGAAACCAGCAGTCCAACGCCGCCTGCCACTCCTGCCTGCTGCTCCTGCTCATCCCGGCCCCACTGCACCTGCTCAGTAGGTTTACTTCCTCCTTAGGTTTCCTTCCGCTGCCGCTCAGTAGACTCGCTGATGCTCCACTGCAGTCTCCAGGCTGCAGCGGCCAGACATGAGTCCTGCATCTGGCACCTGTCAGTCCGCTGAGCAGTGCTCCCGCTGTGGGAGTGCACTGATCACCAGGGGGCAACTCCTGCATTGAGCGTCTGCCCCCTGGTGGTCAGGGAACATCATAGCAAATGGTCGCTTAGCATTTTATATCTATACTAGAGGCCCGGTGCACAAAAATTTGTGCACTCGGGGGGGAGAGGGGGTCTCTCAGCCCGGCCTGTGCCCTCTCGCAGTCTGGGACCACTCAGGAGATAATGACCTGCTGGCTTAGGCCTGCTCCCGGGTGGCAGAGGGCAGGCCCAATCCCTAGGTGCAGCCCCTGGTCAGGCTCAGAGCAGGGCCGATTCGGGAGTTGGGGCGCCGCCCCCTGTCATGCACAGAGCAGGGCGGATTGGGAGGTTGCGATGCCACCCTCAGTCATGCTCAGGGTAGGGCCGATTGGGAGTTGGGGCACCGCCCCCAGTCACACTCAAGGCAGGGTCGATGGGGAGGTTGTGGCGCCACCCCCTGTCACGCACAGAGCAGGGCCGATCAGGGGGTTGGGGCGCTGCCCCCTATCACGCACAGAGCAGGGCCCATCAGGGGGGTTGGGGCTCCGTACCCTGTCACACACAGAGCAGGGCCGATCAGGGGCTTGAGGAGCTCCCCCCTGTCACTCACAGAGCAGGGCCGATAGGGGAGTTGGGGCACCGCCACCTGTCACACACAGAGCAGGGCGGATCAGGGGGTTGGGGCGCCACCACTGTCACACTCAGGGCAAGGCTGATGGGGGAGGGGGGTTGGGGCGCCGCACCCTGTCACACACAGAGCCGCAGGGCGATCAGGGGGTTGGGGAGCTCCCCCCTGTCACTCACAGAGCAGGGCTGATCAGGGGGTTGAGGAGCTCCCCCCTGTCACACTCAGGGCAAGGCCGATGGGGGAGGGGGGTTGTGGCCCCGCCCCCTGTCACACACAGAGCCGCAGGGCGATCATGGGGTTTGGTCGCTGCCCCCTGTCACGCTGATCCCGGTGCCGGGAGGCCTCACTGCTCCGCTGATCCCGGTGCTGGGAGGCATATTACCCTTTTACTATATAGGATAGAAGCCTGGTGCACGGGTGGGGGCCGGCTGGTTTGCCCTGAAGGGTGTCCTGGATCAGGGTGGGGGTCCCGCTTGGGTGCCTGGCCAGCCTGGGTGAGGGGATGATGGCTGTTTGCATCTGGTCACACCCCCTTTAGGGTGGGGGTCCCCACTGGGGTGCCTGGCCAGCCTGGGTGAGGGGCTGAGGGCCATTTTCAGGCTGGCGGGTGACTGAAGCTCCCAACCTGTCCTTTTTTCCTTTTTTTTATTCTGGGCCAGCTTTAGCTCTGAGGCTCGGCTCCAGCTATGAGACCTCCGCTGCTGAAAGCAGGTTTCTGGCCTTTGTTTACCTTCTGTATTTGAAACAATGTTGCAGTCCTACTGGCTGAAGCCCGGGGTTTTGTTTAGCTTCTATATTTGTTACAATGTTGCTTAGAGTGCAGCTGAGAGGCCGGCAAGGCAGGCGGGGAAGCTTGGCTTCCTCCGTCACTGAAGCAAGCAAGCCTCCCTTTTCGTGTCAGCTGCCTGGCTGCTGGCCGCCATCTTGGTTGGCAGTTAATTTGCATATCTCCCTGATTAGCCAATGGGAAGGGTAGCAGAGGTACAGCTAATTACCATGTTTCTCTTTTATTAGATAGGATATATAAAAACTAGGGACCAGAAAGCCGTAACGACCAGAATGACTCATCCCTCCCGCAGCCCCTCCCCTAGCCAGCCTGCCTCTGATCTGACTCTCCCACTCGATCGAGGGTGGGCAGCTGGCCAACCTCCCCACGGCCCTTCTCCCCAGCCGGCCTGACTCCTGATCGCCCTCCCACCCCAATAGGGGGCAGGGCCGGCCGGCCAACCTCCTGCAGCCTCTCTCCACACCTGGCCCCACCCCAGATTGGCCCTCCCACCCTGATCAGGGGCAGGGCCAGCCAGCCAACCGCCTGTGGCCCCACCCCCCCGGCTGGCCCTACCCCAAATGGGCCCCCACCACCCCAATTGGCCCACAGTCATTCCCCCCAGCCAGCTCCACCCCAAACGGCCCCTCCACTCTGATCAGGGACAGGGCTGGCCAGCCAACCACCCATGGCCTCTCCCCTAGGCCACTGACCCCTGATCAGCCCTCCCCATTCGGGAGCAAGACCAGCTAACCCACTGCACACAGCCCCTCCCCATGGCTGGCCCCACCCCTAAATAGCCCCCCACCCCAATCGGGGGCGGAGCCCACCGGCCAATCACCCGTGGCCCCTCCCCCCAGCTGGCCCGGCCCTGATTGGGCCCCGATTGGGGCAGGCCAGCCAGCCAGCCTCCCGCTGTCTCCTCCTCCCAATAGGCCTGGCCTCAATCTGCCCTGATTGGGGCTGAGCCGGCCGGACCCACCCATGCACGAATTCAAGCACTGGGCCTCTAGTATGCAGATAATACTCTACTCCAGCAATTTTCAATCAGTATGCCACAAGAATTTTTAAAACATACAATACCTGACTATTTAGTCAGAGGCACTGACTTCTGTTCCCTTAGATTGTGAAATTAAAAAAGACAATAGCCAACACAATAGCTGTCCATTGTGAATGAATCAAAATTAGATCAGCAAAAAATATGTTTTTTTTGATGTGCCACAGAATTTTAGTAATTAGTTTACGTGTGCCATGAGAGGAAAAAGGTTGAAAATTGCTGCTCTGCTGAATTCTGAAGATATAATCAGTGAATAGATTTAAGATGCTCTCATCACACACACACACACACACACACACACACACACACACGGTAATTATGTAAGAAGATATGTTAATTAGCTTCACTTTTGTATTCATCTCACCATGCATGTGTATGCCAAATCATGTTAGACACTTTAAATACATACAATAAAAATAAAGTAGCACTCTAAGAGAGGGCAAATCAGATGCTAAAAATGCCTCTTATGATCTAGCCTCAAAAGCCACATCGCATTTCTGACACATTCTGTAGGTCACACAGGTCAGTACTCATTCCCTGTGGCAGGAAACCAAACATGGGGAATGAATACCAGAAGGAAAGAACATTGAGGGCATCTTATATGCTGGCCATCACACCTTGCTCTTTCTAGAATCAGTGACTGATTAAATTAAATTTTACATGCCTGCTTATCATCTTCATAATTTAACAAACATTTTTATTAACTTCCCCTCATTATTGAACTCATAAAAATCGTATTGAAAGTGTTTACATATTGGTCCTATTATTTTCATCATACGCCTCAATTCTATTGCTAGTCCTAACACCCAAGCCCTGATCAGTCTACTTGTTATTTAATTTTTAAAAACACATTTATAGGATTGGGTGAGCAAAAGTAGGTTTACAGTTGTCCGTATAGAAAAAGACATGCAGATTATGATTATTACAATAGCTTTAGTAACTGTTTCACTTACTCACAACTCTAAACCTACTTTTGTCCACCCCTGTATATCTAGAAACAATACTCTCATAGCTTTTGCTCCCTAAACAGAGACTAAACATCAAATGAAATTTTCATTAAAATAGCATGTAGAATATGTCAAACTTTTCCTATATTTGATTTTAATGTTGTTTTTTAATTTTGGCAGACTATCTGGTTTTCCTAAAGCAACTTTGTTGCCCAATGGTTATTTATTTACCTAGTAGTATTATAAAGTCTAAACAATAAATTCAGATGACCAACAGTATGTCTCAAAAACACGAATTATCACTATTTTTTTTTCCAAAATCTAAGAGATCAATTCTAAAGGAAAGTTATCTTTCCAACTTGGCCAATGGAAAGATAACTAGAGAAATTCTCACAACACTAGCCAATTCTTAAATTAATGGGCTGGATAATTCATTCTGTTTAGTAGACTTCCAGACTGTAACTGGCTTTGACAAAGCAGCTACATTTATTTTGTAAATTCTCTAAGAGGTAGCCTCAGACTACCTTATAATTTGATAAATGAAAAGAATAGATTTTTTTCCTTTTACTTTCTACTAAACTTAATATATATCTATATATCCCATGAATTGAAATACATTTACAAATAGTTGGTTTTCCAAAACTCATTCTATGAAATCCTCCTCCCAGGAGTTAGCAAAGAAACTTTTAAAGTTTAGGAATAAAAAAAAATGTCTCCCTCTAGATAGTTAACTACGATCTAGAGCAGTGATGGCGAACCTATGACAAGCGTGTCAGAGGTGACACGCGAACTCATTTTTTTGGTTGATTTTTCTTTGTTAAATGGCATTTAAATATATAAAATAAATATCAAAAATATAAATCTTTGTTTTACTGTGGTTGCAAAGATCAAAAAATTTCTATATGTGCACGGCACCAGAGTTAAGTTAGGGTTTTTCAAAATGCTGACACGCCGAGCTCAAAAGGTTCGCCATCACTGATCTAGAGTTTGGCTAACTACACTTTTGGCCAGATCCAGCCTACTGTTTGATTTGTAAATAATGTTGTGTTGGAATACGCTGTGCTCATTCATTGACCTACTGTCTGTGGCTACTTCCCCACTATGGCAGCAGAGCTGAACAGTTGTGGCAGAGACCACATGGCCTACAAAGCCTAAAACATTTTCCACTTAGTCCTTTACAGAAAATGTTTGCCAACCCTGACGTATCACAAGAGTATCTAGGAAGTACTGTTATTCTCCTGAGGTAATATATGTACCCAATTTCGAGATCTGGGTGTATTCTCACTGTACTAGACCAAGTGAGAATGTTGAGGTGACAGAATTGAGAGTAAAATGTCCTACCAAAACATACTCATTAAAATTTTTTCTCAGGTTTAAAAACCACAAAAATATTTCATCACAGAAATAATCAGAAAGTAATATGAAAAAAAACTGACATCTGAGTAGATTACTTGGAGCTTTCAAGATTTCCCAAGCCCTAACTTCGCAAGTTAACTTCCTTGATAATATATTACTTCAGCCATCATGTACTGCAATCAGAATCATATTAAATAGTACATGTGGATTCATAGTTACTGGGTATGCAATCCACTAAAAATGGCAAGTTTTAGACAGATAGCCGCTGAGATTTACAGCTTGACTTGAGGATGTTAAGGCCAAACTCTCATCTCTCCAACAGGTAGTTCCTATAAGAAATGCTCTTTAGCCAGGCTGGCGTGGCTCAGTGGTTGAGTGTCAACCTATAAACCAGAAGATCACAGTTTCATTCCCTAGGGCACATGCCTAGGTTGTGAGCTCGATCCCCAGTATGGGTGGGGTGTGCAGGAGGCAGCCGATCAATGATTCTCTCTCTCTCTCTCTCTCTCTCTCTCTCTCTCTCTCTTTCTCTCCCTTCCTCTCTGAAATCAACAAAAATATATATATTTTTAAAAATAATGAATTTGTGAATTTTAAAAAAAGAACTGTTCTTTATTCAGAAGTTAAGTATAAATTAGGCTAACTAGTCTTCCGTGGTATCTAGTGGTTCTATCCAGTATCATTTCTTGCTAACTTTTTTTTCTCAGTCTATCTGGCAAGACCAGCTTACACTAAAGTTCTTACAAATAACAAGTTTGTGATTTCAGCAAAAATACAGGCTGGAAACCTTGCTGTTAGCACTTAACCACTTAGCTCCAAGTGACCGTGGGCTATTAAGTAATTTTGGTGTGCATTTGCACTCTTTTAAGTGCTTTAAAAAACCCATCAGCATTGTTATTAAAACAATTTACAGAAGGAACACGGAATTCTAACCAAATATATTTCTTGTCTCATTTTAAATGCTAACCTTAATTTAAAAAATGTTTAATTCATTGCTTAATCTTCTTGGTGTTTCTGTATAGTGTAGCATCTATGGGACTACAGAAATTAGTCACCAATCACATCCAAGTAGAGATAGTAGAGCCATAACCTTGGCCCTAGTTCAGCTCATCACTTACCTAATAAGACTTTTTAAACCACTTTCTGGTGTGTGTGTGTGTGTGTGTGTGTGTGTGTGTGTGTGTGTGTGTTAATGAACATGCTGACAGCTTGTGTACACTGATTTGGCACTTAGAATGGAAGCAAGGAGAATTTATAAAGAATAATAATGTTTTCATTTATTTAAGAGCAGCAGGTGTTAACTTAAGCTTCCAAAATCATTTGGAAAAATGTCCTATGGCAGTACATAAAAAGTCTTGAAAATTACAATGTAATACTTTTATATTTACTTCACACAATTAAAACAAATTCTGATGCCTTCATGGTGTGCTGTGAATGCACTGGGCTGAGAACCAGGAATATTCACTTTTGTCTCAGCTCGATTCTATCTCTCTTTATGACTTGAGGCAAACTGTTTCACCTCTCTGGGTCTCAGATCTATCATTTGTTGATTGCTAAGTTCCTTTTCAACTATAAAATGTTATATCGGCATTTATATTTCAGGCAGTGTGGGGCTTGAAAAATACAAGTCTTGTGCACCTCTGCTCATCTTCCACAGAGCAAAACAAGGCAGAAACAATGAGTCTGTGATGATATATATCCCTCTGCTGGCTGCTGACAAGTCACATGAAATTATCTGGCCAATGAACAAGATTAGGAGATTCTCTAATCACATGTTTGAAACCTCCACCATTTTCATTGTCAGTTTCTAGTGAAAATATTTTTCAGGACAACTACACAGGCAGCTGAGTACATGGAACAGGTTGGAAAAGGACATAATTATTAACTTTTAGAATAGTCTGGCCTCAAGCCTTGATTGATGAATCTTATTTTAAATCCTATAACCACTAAATATACAGATCATGACTATGGCTTGATACCTGATCCAAGGCAATTAAATGATTTCCAAATAATCTGATTATTGTACTTTCCACCAATTTTTTTCAAAAAGGAAAAATACTTGAGTGTGGTCTAGAATTAAGCTTAATCTGATGTTGAAAGAGACGTTTTTCTCAAACTCAGCTGGAGGGTTTTTCCCTTCAATTGTTTTGTAAAATTATATCTAACTTTAATTCTCTGTTTGTGTCTATGAAATGACTTCTCCCAGAGAAGTACATAGACTGTGAATCGATCTAAACTAGCCAGTGGCTAAACTACCAGTAAATAAATTTGGTGGGTCAGTTTGCCACAGTAAGCCATTATACTCTGTACATTTAGGCAGAACAGGCTAACCACAGTCAAGTGTTCCCAATTATTCTTACTCTTCCTGCCCATTTCATTTACTTTCTTGATGCTTTTCATCTCCCAGCAACACAGAAACCTGTGAGGCAGAGAATGCGGTTAGAATTTTTTTGAGTAGCCTGTCAGGTTCACTTTTGAAAAAGAGTTTAAAAACAGCTATTCCTTATTGGTATGCAACCATGTCAAACTGAGTGGTTTTAATTTGGTTTTCTTTTACTACTGAATGCCAACAAAGTGTCTAGTGCTATTAGCTACCATTGTGCTGCCCATAACTTATAATTAGAAGAATATTAGCAGTTTTACTCCTAGCTTCTAATCAGAAATTTGATTTCTCAGTTATTATAATAATATTGAAAATTAGGGAACACAATGGCATGCTGCCTTTTTAAACTCTTATCCTTCCTTCTTATATTCCCTAGATAAAATTATCCATAAAATTTCCACTGTTCTCACATCTTGCCTCATGTAATGTCTGCCCAACTGTGGGCAGATGCAGTTGAAAATTGCTATCTTTCTCCTATAAAAAGTTATATATTTAAACTTTATTAAGATCGTATGATAACAAAAATCTAGTCCATATAGTTCTTTCATATAAAAAAACTGGAAAAATAGGGATTCAAACCATTGTTTTAAATATTACACGTTAACTGTTTTATGTTGAACTAAAGAATGCATTTTTTTATTCCATATAGTTGTCCTTCCTTAAATGCTATTTCTCTTTCTATGGTTTCAATTACCCACCATCTACCCCCATCTAAAAATATCACAGTATTTTGAGAGGAGAAAAAAAGAGAGAGAGAGAGAGAAAACATTCACATAACTTTTATTACAATGTATTATTATGATTGTTCTTATAATAATCTATTACTGTGCCTAATTTATAAATTAAACTTTATCATAGGGATGTATGTACAGAAAAATACATAGTATATATAGGGTTTGGTACTATCCAAGGTTTCAAGCATCCACTGGGGTGGGGGACTTGGAACATATCCTCCACAGATAATAAGGGACTACTATACTTATTTGTATTGTATTTATAATTTTCACTATAAGATGTATTGTATTTATAATTTTCACTATAAGTTTAAACTATGTAATCACTTGAGAATTTTTCCAAGAGAGAACTTAGCAGCTCAAATTGACAAGCTTTAATATAATCATCACAATAATGAATAAAATATTGTCCCATCAGCACAGGCCTTGACTCTCAGAACAAAGCTATATATGAAAGGGACACCTGAGACAAATGGAAGAAATAACATAATTATTCCCTTTATTAGTAACTGTCTAAAGTTCACATTGCAGCTAACCCTCTGAGGTGCTCTGCTTGCCCACAAGCAGAAGATGGGTTTTGGATAATGTGGGTTCCTGAGCCCAAAACCCCTCTTCCCAGCCCCTTGATGGTTGTGGGCCTTTCGAAGGAATAGATCAGAACAATCTTCAATAGCACACAGCTCCTTACTTAGGAAGAGAAGATAGAAAATCCGCTTTAGGATGTTTTTCCTATAGCAACGAACAGCAGAATTAGTGCCCTACAGACTGCATACAAAGTCAATCCAAAATAATATTCTCCTCAATTTTCAGATGTCTTTTCTCTTCATTTTTAGGCTCTAAGTCAGCGGTTCTCAACCTCTGGGTCGCAACCATCGGAAAACACATATAACATATCAGATATTTACATTATGATTCATAACAGTAGCAAAATTACAGTTATGAAGTAGCAACGAAAATAATTTTATGGTTGGGAGTCACCACAACATGAGGAACTGTATTAAAGGGTCGCGGCATTAGGAAGGTTGAGAACTACTGCAAGTGAAGTTAACCAGGGTTGTGTTCCAAAACACATAGTTATTATCTCCTCCTTGCCCCATCCTGTCTCTTTTCCACACTTTCATAGGTAAAACATCCCCAGAAAATTCTCGAAGAGACTCTAGCTAGTAGTTCCATTGGACCTGAAGAGAGGGCAGCGGTCTGCCCAGAAGATTGCAGCCGGTGCTCAGTGCTCTGATCAGCAGGCACTGGAAGAGCCTCTATTGTGCCCCGAAGGAGAAGACTTGGATCTAGAGCAGTGGTTCTCAACCTTCTGGCCCTTTAAATACAGTTCCTCATGTTGTGACCCAACCATAAAATTATTTTCGTTGCTACTTCATAACTGTAATGTTGCTACTGTTATGAATCATAATGTAAATATCTGATATGCAGGATGGTCTTAGGCGACCCCTGTGAAAGGGTCGTTCGACCGCCAAAGGGGTCGCGACCCACAGGTTGAGAACCGCTGAAAAGGGTCTGTGAAGGCTGTGTTTAGAGTCTAACCCTATCAAACTGTTCTAGCTAAAACCTCTGATACCTGAAAATAGAAATACCTTTCTAAAAGTGTATTTGAAACACAGTATCTGTATTATTGATTATTAAGCAATAATACATGGAGACTGACGCTGTACTAAGAGTGAATAGTAAAAAAAAAAAATGCTCTGAGACTTTCCTGACTTAGCTCCCAGGCACATCTGCACGGGAGGGAGTGACCCACAGCCTCTCAGCCACGCTGCCTGAAATGGGATTTGCTAACTTGCCCAGTATCCCTTCAGCTCCTCATGTTTTGTCCAAACCCAAAGATTCTGCCAACTTCAAAGGTCATCTCATATGCAAGCAAGACAGAAATTATAAGGGAGAAGGGGTGAATTTTGAATTAAACCCCTAAGAATAAAATATTTTCAGCAAGGCACAAGATAATGGATTTTTTTAGAGGAAGGAATGACAATTTTCTTTGTTTATTCTCACCAACATAGAGCACAATTTCTGTTTCTACAGTGGAGAGTCTTGAATATGTTTCTTTTCTAAGTAAGCACAGCGAAAGGTTGTGGTTTCCCTAGCAACAGATGACTTCTTTCTATTTTTCTTTTTTGGGGAAAAAAATGTACTTTGGCTTTATAAAGAGCCTTTCATCATGGTATCAAAGCATTTTATGGCAAATTGTCACCCTGCCCCAGAAAAGTCAATACATTATATCACCCCCAATTAAATGGGGGAGAAAATGGCAGCTGGAACAAGCATCTGCAGCTCTGGGCTATGTTTTTCTAACCTTCATTGTCAGCCCTGTGAGATCTTTGGTGAGGGAGTGTGACAGAAACACCTTAATGTGATCCCCAATAGCCTACTCCATGTAAGCTGCCTTCCCCTTGAACATGGGCAGGACTAGTGATTTGCTTCTAATCAATAGAATATGGCAAAGGTGCTGGCATCTCACCGCCTTGATTAGGCTAAGTTTATGATACTCCATGGTAACACACTGGACAGGGGGACTCTCCTGCTCCCTTCAAGGAGCACACAGCCATAATGTGAACTGCTGTTGGTGACCTGAGGGTGACCCCCAGCAACAGCCAGTAAGAAGCCAGGGCTCTCAGCCATTAGCTGCCAGGAAATGAACTTGACTAACAGCTTGGAAGAGGACACCAAGCTTCAGAAAGGAAGAAAGCCCAGCTGATACCTTGATTACAGTTTTTGAGACCCTGAGTAAAGGAGCCAGCTGATTGGATGAGGCTCACCAACATTGTGGAGAGCAATCTGCTCTATTCAAAGTCAACTGATTTAAATGTTAGTCTCATTCAAACAACAAACCAACTAACCAACCAATAACCCAGAAAACAAAATCTTACATAATAAAAGAGTAATATGCAAATCGACCAAACGGTGGAACATCTGGTTGCTATAATGCACACTGACCACCAGAGGGCAGACGCTCAACACAGGAGCTGCCCCTTGGTGGTCAGTGCACTCCCACGGGGGGAGGGAGGGCACCATTGAGCCACAAGCTGGGCTGACAGTTGGCAAGCGCAGCTGCAGTGGTGGCAGAAGCCTCTCCTGCCTCCGCAGCAGCACTAAGGATGTCTGACTGCAGCCATAGTCAGATATCTCCTGAGGGCTTCTGGACTGCTAAAGGGCACAGGCCGGGCTGAGAGTATCCCCCCCCCCCCTGCAGTGCATAAATGTTGTGCACCAGGCCTCTAGTCTTCACATAAACATCCACATAGTATTTACCCAAATATCTGAGCACCATTGCCCAGTCAAATTGCCACATAAAATTAATCATCACCCTATCTCAAAAGAATATTCTGAGCATTAAATGATTTAATACACATAAAGCACTTAGGACATTGTCTGGCATATAACATTCATTGGATGTTACTCGTATTATTGCTGTTGTTATTAGTATTCAAGCAGTCACTTTGTTAGAGTGATATTGAAAGAAATGACTACTGTTTTATAGCTTGTATAAGAAATACTTGTACTGTTTGAATACGAGACATTTTAGTGATCATGAAAAACAGCAAACATGATGTAGATAAGAGCTTTCTAGCAAATTGTCTGACGTTCACATTCAAATTGAACCTTTGTGAAGAGAAATGCATTTATATATCTATCCCAAGGAAAATACACTGGGAAAAAAAGCTCTGTTACATTGCTTTCTTTGGCATTTTCATAGATATAACTCTTTCCTTTCCAGTGGCCAGAAAAAGCTCAACTTCTCAAATCTGATCAGGAAAAGCGGCCTGCTTCCTTTTAACCTTTGGAAGTTTGTTCTTTATCTTTCTCTCTCCCATTTGCTACTGCTGGAGAATCAGTATAAAACAAAGGCTCATCTCATAAAATTTTATGCAGTGGCACAGTTAAATTATTCACATATAGTTCAAATGGAGACGTTTGTTACAACCAGAGAAGTTATAAATAATATGTGGATCCCAAAAGGATTGGCTTCCCACCAAATAAACCATCATGAATGCAAAGGTTTTGTCCTGGACTTTCCTTCTTGGCACCTGTTTCGTTGTAGGAACTTCACTGCCCACATGCTGATTTAACAGCTGAAGCCCGAAGTTGGGAGATCAGCAGTTTCTTGCTCTGACAGTGATGGTGTTCTCCCTTCGTCATTAATTGTGAATTCTGTCAAAGCCTTTTTTTTTCAAATCACAATTTGTTAAGAACTCTATACCCAGGTTCCTTAATAAATCATCTCTTTTCCCAAGCAACTTTTCTGACTGCCTATTTATGTCAAGATGGTTTGAAAGAACAGCCTTTTATTACGAACACCCCTGACTCCTTTCTCTCTTCCTTTTTTCCTTCACAGACTTTGACTTGCTTTCTTTCCTCTCATGTCATATGGGAGTTCATTCAGTTTTGCAGCTTCTGCTGTGAAAAAGCATTATTGTGTTGCTTCCCATGTTCTTTGTTTCTCAGCTTTATTAATAGTTAATCTAAGGAAGGCCTCTGCTCGCATTTTCTTTGCAGTCCTCCTGAGTGGGGATGGCTGTAACTCAGGTTGCCAGAGTTGAGGGCAGGGTAGCTGGGGTAGCTGCTCGACTGGGCAAATGGAGAAAATGAGGCAAAGGTGTTGGGGGTGCCTTTGTCCCTGGGGCATCCACTCCTTCAAATCTTATGGCTTTGCTTCTCCCTTTTTCACTCCCCGGCCAGTGCTCTTCCTCTGCCTTAAGATCTTTCTAATTCAGAGAAGCTAATTGTCATTTGGGAGTTAAGGCTCTCATGTTATCTCTAATTTCCATTATATCTGAGAGCCATTTGAAGAGAGCAATATTCAACCCAAGGAAATAGGAGTTGAATATTCAAATTTCTGGGATGGGTAGTGTATTCTTTCAGCCATATGATGTGGGTAATTACCTACCCTGTTTGTCTGGGGCAGCGGTTCTCAACCTGTGGGTCGCGAACAATGAAAATACATCCTTCATATCAGATATTTACATTACGATTCGTAACAGTAGCAAATTATAGTTATGAAGTAGCAACAAAAATAATTTCATGATTGGGGGTCACCACAACATGAGGAACTGTATTAAAGGGTCACAGCATTAGGAAGGTTGAGAACCACTGGTGGGGGGTCTTTAAGGAACTATGAAGTGGATCATGCTAGATTCCTGCTAAGCACATTGAATGTCATGGGAACTCCTGGCTTCCCACTCTGATCCTCTCCTGTGCTGGTGTAGTTATCCCCCAGTTGCTCACAGTGTAGGTGCTACCCTTCTTGGGAGAAATCCCACCCACCAAGTGAAGCCACCCAGCTTAAAATTTATGGACAGATGATTCCTGCCTTGGGGGACACCCACAGCCACAGCCAGTGGCTGGCTGATAGGCAGTACCAAGTCCCGGCCATTTCACCTAAGCTGAAACTACTGTGGGCCACCATTCAGGCTGCAGAACTCCTCAGGGGCTCAGCCTGAGGCTGGTGTCAGCTGAACCCACACCTGTGCCCTGCTTCTGCCCTATCCCTACTCTGCTTCCTTCACTTCCTCACACAGTCCTCCTGAGAACACTGTCTCAAAATCACTTGCACCCTCATCTCCGAAAGACTGTTTCTAGGGGACATGACTGAAGGCCCTGAGCATAAGCTTAGGGAACCAGCATAGCACAAGGACCTAAAACTGAGGAGGGACATTTTATTTACAGAAAGAATTGGGTATTTCAAAATGTTTAAAAATAGCATGAAACACCCATCATAGAGAAAATTAGAATTTTGATTGTGTTTTTTTTTAAGTTTCATATTGTTTTTGTCCTGAGTGCTTATTATTTGACATCTTAATCAAGCATTCTTAGTAGGAAAGAAAGTCTACTTCACACTCTTATTTGTTTTCCATTCATTCAAAATTGCATGCCTCTGTGAATTCATGAAAGGAAAAATAGATAAATTATAGATTCACAAATTTAACTCTGTGCAAATCTCATAGCTACAAATGAATCTTTCAAAAGAAGTGCACTGGTGGCTTGCCAGGTGGCAATGGCTACTGTAGGGATTTTGCACTTGGTCACCCTACGAGCAAATTCTGGTCCAGGAAGGTGTGGAAGGCTCTGGCACTGTATGTATATTAAAGATCAGAGCTTGTTTTGCTGGGCGTCCTGTCTAGAAACCTACCTCAAAGACAGAGAAAACTCAGAGTTTATCCTTCAATGGCATTGGGCTTCTGATTGTTCAAAGTTAGGTGCTCTTCTTATTAGATGGGCCATATCTCTTCAGTT
The DNA here is from genome assembly GCF_000147115.1 of Myotis lucifugus. Classification (NCBI taxonomy): domain Eukaryota; kingdom Metazoa; phylum Chordata; class Mammalia; order Chiroptera; family Vespertilionidae; genus Myotis; species Myotis lucifugus. The sequence continues at coordinate 23,601,078 of NW_005871049.1, read as the reverse complement.
GTCTACAACTCAGAGCCACGCCTGGCTGCGCTTACATCACATTTAATACAGCCAGATGCACCCATGCACAGCATCCTCTCTGTCCATAAAATCGACACCTCTCCTCCCAAGAAGAAATTCTGCCAGCAGACTGCCTTTGAACTCAAACTGCAACTCTTCCTGCAACACATCCTGTTGCTTCTGTTTCTCTGGAGAACAGTAACTAATACAGATGGGTACTATATTATTACTAGAGGTCCGGTGCACAAAAATTTGTGCACTTGGGGGTAGGGGGTTCCTCAGCGCGGCCTGTGCCCTCTCACAGTCTGGGACCCCTTGGGGGATGACCACCTGCTGGCTTAGGCCCACTCCCTGGGGGATTGGGCCTAAGCTGGCAGTCAAACATCCCTCTGGCAGTCTGGGAGCCCTTGGGGGATGTCCACTTGCTAGCAGGGAGCAGGCCTAAGCTGCAGTTGGACATCCTTAGTGCTGCTGAGGAGGCAGGAGAGGCTCCCACCACCACCGCTGTACTGGCAGCCATCAGCCTGGCTTGTGGCTGAGCAGAGCAACCTCTGTGGGAGCGCACTGACTACCAGGGAGCAGCTCCTGCATTGAGTATCTGCCCTCTGGTGGTCAGTGTGTGTCATAGTGACCAGTCATTCCCAGTCGTTCTGCTGTTAGGGTCAATTTGCATATTACCCTTTTATTATATAGGAGTGCCTGGCCAGTCTGGGTGAGGGGCTGATGGCTGTTTGCAGGCTGGCCACAGCCCCTTCAGGGTAGGGGTCCCCACTAGGGTGCCTGGCCAGCCTGGGTGAGGGGCTGAGGGCCATTTGCAGGCTGGCCACAGACCCTTCGGGGGGGGGGGGGTCCTGCTGGGGTGCCTGGCCAGTCTGGGTGAGTGGCTGATGGCAGTTTGCAGGCTGGCCAAGCCCCCCAGCGGGGACCCTCACCCCATGAGGGTGTGGCCAGCCTGGGTGAGTGGCTGATGGCTGTTTTCAGGCTGGCCACAGCCCCTTCAGGGTGGGGATCCCCGCTGGGGTGCCTGGCCAGCTTGGGTGAGGGGCTGATGGCTGTTTGCAGGCTGGCCACAGCCCCTTCAGGGCAGGGGTCCCTGGCCAGCCTGGGTGAGGGGCTGATGGTTGTTTGCAGACTGGCCATAGCCCCTTCAGTGTGGGGGTCCCCACTGGGGTGCCTGGCCATCCTGGGTGAGGGACTGAGGGCCGTTTGCAGGCTGGCTACAGCCCCTTCAGGGTAGGGGGTCCTGCTGGGGTGCCTGGCCAGTCTGGGTGAGGGGCTGAGGGCCGTTTTCAGGCTGGCCAAGCCCCCCAGCAGGGACCCTCACCCCAAGCCCCCCAGCAGGGACCCTCACCCCATGAGGGTGTGGCCAGCCTGGGTGAGGGGCTAATGGCTTTTTTCAGGCTGGTACAGCCCCCAACCACCCAAGCTCCCAGTGGAGGCTGGCTGGAAGCAGGTATCTGGGATTTATTTGTCTTCTATAATTGAAACTTTGTTGCCATGAGCGGAGGTCACAGCCGGCTCAGGGCAGGCGGGAAGCCTGGCTTCCTCCATCACCCAGGCAACCAAGCCTCCTGCTTGCTCCAACTCCGTGGCTGCCAGCCGCCATCTTGGTTGGGTTAATTTGCTCTGATTGGCTGGTGGGCGTGGCTTAGGGCATAGTGAAGGTACGGTCAATTAGCATCTTTGTCTTTTATTAGTGTAGATTTCTTTTTAGATGAAAAAACTGAGACTTGTAGCCAAATTTGTCTTGAATTAACTTGTAGCCCCAGACTCAGTTTTCCAATTTCTTAAACTCATTTTTTATTCTACTGTTCAAAGCAACTGCATCACAAGGCACTTAAAGAATCAGACATACCATATACTTGAGAGCACGCATATAAACATGAGTTTCTTTATTCTATGGATGAGAAATTCACTAGGAGCAATAGTTCTGGAGAAGAAAATGCCACTTTACTGAAGTGCATTTGTCACTTCAATTCTGTGTCATCATGAAAACCTAGATTCTACAGTTATTTTCTTTCACCAACATTGTATTCCCTTAAATGGTCCCCTCTAAAATCTATCAAGATTAAAATAAACCATTAAGTATTTGAATTGTGCAATTCAAAATTGCACCGTTGGGGAGGAAGAAGGTATGTTTTTTTCTTTAAAGTTCCATTGACAAAACTTTCTTTAGTTAAGTAAAAAGATTTCTACCAGGAATCTAAGTGTGATTTTCTTACTTTTATGGATAATATAGAATCAAAATAGGCAAAACTACAGTCCTCATTGTAGTCATCCTTATCAGGATTTTATTTTTGCATTATTGAAATGAAAGAAGGAGGAGAGGAGGGGGATAAGATATTAAAAACTATTAAGTAAAACATAGCCAACAATATATTTTAGTAAAGTATTTTTAGGGTATTAAAAATGTTATTTTTTCCAAGATCCACTGCTAAGCAGTCTGTTCTAAACTTAAATGTCAAAATTTTATTTTTCATTCATACATAAATTGTACATGCCAAAGTTCTCCACATTATTATTCAGTCCACTGGCAACTGCTCATCTTCCAGGTTGTCAAGTTCATTTATTTTTGGTTATTACAATCTGTTCATATTTTTCCAATTCATCCTTTTATTAAATGAGAAAAGCTATCAAATAAATCTATTTAGGAAATGAGCAGTTAGTCCCAAAAAAGCATCAGTAATGCTTCAGAATACTGTTCAAAAGTGTTTTTATGTCCTGTTCATTCAGTGCCATATCAATTTACTAATTTGAGCACAAGACAATACATTATTTTTATCAATTTTAAAACATGTACTTTCAAAACTCAAACATTCTTCTGATTAGATCTGGAGAAGAAAATGCCACTTTATAGGAAAGAAGTGGAGTGAAGAGAATCTGAAACGACCATCGAATGAAAATTCTCTACAAACTTTTAAGTATCTTCCCTGCAGTTTTCTCCTTACACTTGGCACACATTTAATTTTCCTTTCCTTCCCTGGTTTCTGTTTATGAATTTATTTTTGCAAGTGTTTTCTGTAGGTATTTTAGAGACCAACATTATATAAATAAAATCCTTCGAAAGCAGTCAATAAAATCTTTCTATACTTAAAAACCTGGGTTGTAAATTATTCTTCCTTAAAAACATACAACTTTTACAATAAAAATTAATATCTATAGCCCAGCTGGTGTGGCTCAGTGGTTGAGCATCAACCCATGATTCAGAAGGCCACCATTAGATTCTCATGCCTGGGTTTCAGGCTTGATCCCCAGTAGGGGGAGTACAGGAGGCAGCAGATCAGTGATTCTCTCTCATCATTGATGTTTCTCTCTCTCTTTTCCTTTCCGTCCTCTCTCTAAAATAAAAAATTAAATTCAAAAAGATTAAAATTTACATAGGTTCTGTTTTTCAGCTCATTTGATGCTTATACCAATGTTGGAAATTAGAATATGTTGCCTCCATTTTACAGAGAAGAGAACGGATTTGGAGAAGGCACAGAGAAGAGGTTAGGGATACAGTGAAAGAGGAAAACTGCTGGAGAGATGCCTAAAGGTGCAGCTTCAAGTTCATAAAAGGGGAGATGTGTCACCTCCAAGCCCAGAGAGGAAAAGGAAAGGATCAGAGCAGATGCATGTATCGGAGTTAACTTGCAGCCAGTGTCCCCTCAGAGGCAGGTCATCAGACAAGAATGAGAAAAGAGTGGGGCTGAGAGAAATCGGAGGAAAGGCTGGTGACAATATGGAGTGACCACAACTGAAGATAGGAGAGAACTGCCAAGTAAACTTTGAATAAAAGCATTTAGATGGGCCTCTGACTTGTTGTAACAGAACTTAATCTATATTTTAAAAATACAATGAGAGCTTCTGCTACCAGGATTTCTTCATAGTGAGGCAGACCAGAAAAACACTCTCCACTGACCACAATGAAGAAAGAAGATTTCACACTTTTAGTGTTCTGTGGCATGACACATCAAATATTTTAACTTACCCTCAAAACTTCCTATGCTTATGCCTAAATCTTTGATCTTCACTTTGTATTATGAAATATTTATCATTTTTAACACACTGTCACATGCATTACTTCACTATGATTAAAAACTATAGAATGATAGACCACCAGCTTAATCAACCTTAACATTTTACTACTTGAGTTTTTTAGGAAATTAGACATTTCAGATACAGTTAAAGGCTCCTGTATACCTCTTCTGTTTTCCATCCCCCTTTTCCTTTCCCCAGACGTAACCTCTGTCCTGAGTTTGATATTTATTATCTTCATGCATATTTTTATAAATTTGCTGCAAAGTATCTATAAACAATATGTTGTATTATTATGCACATTTTAAAACTCTATAATGGTATCAAACTGCACCTATTATTTCTCAAGTTGCATTTTTTTATATTCTCTATGGGCATTGTCAATATTGATACATTTACCGCATATATATGGCACTGCTATTCATATAATGCTATTCATTAATTTTAACTGTTGAAAAGTATTCTGCTGTATGAAAATATCACAACTTACTTATCTATGATTTAATTGATTATTCATATCTAAGTTATTCTCTCTCCAAAAAACATGCTTCAGTGAAGATTTTTGCCATGTGTTTTCTTATGCATATGTTCTTAGAAGTCATAATTTCTGGGGTGGAAGGTTGAACATCTTGTAAATCTGATCAAGTTATTTTCCAAAATGGTTGTACTAGTTACACTCTCACCTTCATGCTGTGTGTGAGTTTCTGTTTCTCCACACCTTCAACAGCACTTAGTATTTTCAGATTTAAAAAAAAATATTCCCAATCAATGAGTATGAAATATTTCATCCATATTTTTATTTGTATTTCCTTGACTAATAATCATCCAATTTTATATTTTTTTATTGCCAATTTGGGCTTACTCATCTATGAATTATGTGTGATGTCTCTTTTCTTATTGAGTTGTCATTGTTTAAACATTTTGGCTCTCAATCTTTTGTTGGAAATATCTTTTCCTCAGATATGACTTGTCTTTGACTACAGTATCTGGAAATGCAGAAATTTATAATTTTATGTAAACCAAGTTATCAATTTGTTCAACTTTTAGCTTGTGTTTTTGCATCTTATTTAAGCAAGTCTTCCCTATGATGAAGTCATAATTTTCTCAAACATTTTTGCCAAGTGTCCTAAAGTGCTGCTTTTTTACATTCAGGCCTTTTAGTTTGTCTTAAGTGCATTTATGTATACTATCAGATAGGGATTTAATTTTATTATCCCAGCAGCATGTATGAAATAGACCTGTCCTTCCTGCATTTGTAATGACAACTCTATAGTTTATAAAATGTCGTCATATGCATGAGTCTCATTCTTAGCCCTCAGTTGTACTACTTTAGTATTAAAACTCTGCATCGATTTTGTCACTTTTTATTGTACACTTTCATCACAAGTTTTCATATCTGCTCAGATGAATCTATACTGTCTATATTCCTTAAATTTTTAGGATTATATTGACCCTCTATTGATACATGAGAATTTTTGAATCAGCTTTCACATTTTCATGTAAAAATCACAAAAACTCTATTGGAAATTTATGTGGGATTGTAATAAAAATTAAAGTTAATTAGAAGCTAAGTAACATATATGTTCTTTTAAGTTCTCCAAACGGTAAACTTCCTTTTACTCAGGTATTTTAATATATCTTTTTATAGACTTTTATAATTCTTTCTATAAAAATCTAAAACCACATTTGTTAGATTTCCTTAGGTATTTATATTTTCTCTTTTCAAAACTAAATTTTCAATTTAAAAAATATTTTCTGATGTATGAGATCACAATTAACTTTGTATACCTACCGTGCTATCAGTGGCTGTGTGAGCTCTCCTAGATGGTTTCAATGACTTGCCTGTAGATTCTCTTGGATTGTCTATGTAGACCATCTTCTTATGTGTAAAGAGAGAGCGCTGTATTTAGTTTTCTTAATACCATTACACGTTTTATTTCTTATTCCCAACCTACTGAGCTGACTAAAGCTTCCAGTATAATTTGATTATTGGAGATACAGTAAGCATCCATTCATTGTTCTTGACATGAATTAAAATGCTCCTAATGATGGATATGATGTTTAGTCTTGATATTGGGTAGGAATATAGCGATCCCTATTTTCTATTTCTAGTTTGCTGTGAGTTTTTCTCTTGAATAGATGTGGGGAATTTTATCAGATGCCTCTTCTCTTCAATACAGCTATATATTTTTTCTTTTAATTAATTTATTTTCATTGTTCCATCACCATTTGTCTCCCCTATACCCTCTTCCAGCTCCATACCCTCCTCCTTTATGTCTTTTGGTTAATTACATTAAAATACTTTCTAATGTTAAAAATCCTTACATTCCTGGTGTAAATCCAATTTGCTCAAGATGTTTATTTTTTAAGTATTTTCACATAATTAACTTAATGTAAACACTCTAACATAAAATAAGTTTTGCAATGTGGTTTCCTACATCTAAGAAAAAAATGATTCCTTAAAAAAATTGTCAAGAAAAGGCTGAACCTACCATTTTCAGGGAAGACCCTAAAGTCCAGATTGGACAGTCCCAGGAAACACCCTCTATTATGTGTTCCAACGGATTGATTTTTCTTTGGGCCAACAACATTAAGCATTGAATTAACCGTGATTTATATGGCCTAGGTAGTCATTAAGTTAAATTAGGAAGCAGAGACTGATGTCATATTCTCCCTTAATGAATTTCCTTGTTGGAAGCAAAAGGCAATTTAGAATCATTCCAGAAACCTTAGAGCTACATCAAATAGTAGGTGCTCAAAAATATGTTTGTGTTGTTCATGATGGTGGTAATGTTTCTTAAAGTGAAAAACATTTTTCAAATATAATAGCTGACCATTTCAACCTCTCTAAGCACTTCAGTTTATTCACAGCTTCAAGTATACTCACAATCTGACCAAAACAGGAATGCCACTATTAAATCCCCCTTTCTCATCCTCGGAGACAGTAGGATTTGCTCAGTATTGTTTTGCTAAAAACATTTTGATTGTACCATCAAGCATTTGCTACAGAAAATGCTCCTTGCAGAAACCAAACCCAATACAAAAGTCCTGCACCTGTCTCCCTAATCTGCTCATTTCTCCCTAGGTTTAGCATTTCCACACTCTCTTACATAGTAACCCTCCACTGTTTTAAGTGACAATAATAAAAGATATGTTCTTTCTGAATAAGTGTACTGAGTAAAATACAAAACAGAAAGACAAAATATGTGTTACTATGTTTGATTCTTGACCATCATATATCTGAATTCTCTTATTTCATTGTGAAGTTTTAAAATAAGTACCAGGACATTTGTACAATATAATTTTTACTCTTCCCTCTTCTCAGCCCCCATAATTGGCAGTTCCCAACTTCTTTACTTCCTACTACCAAAATCTCTCCCCATCTCCATTAATACTGCCAATGACCTAGTTCAGACCTCACCCAGTAGTCTCATCTTTGTCAACATGGGAAAATTTTTAAATGCTAATAAAATTGTTTATCGCCCTCCTACAAAAAAGAATTTATATTTTTACTGTCTAATGTTTGAGAAAAACTATAATGACAAAAGTTACTATTAATTTGTTAACATGTCTAAATAATTTGTACTTCATTAATCATAGTAATATCTAAATATATTTCCTAAATAGTGTGTGTGTGTGTGTGTGTGTGTGTGTTGTGGGTTTTGCTGGCCTAGCACCTCTCCCTGATTTGGAAAACAGACTGACTTCTTTGACTGTGGTTGTGTTTTCTTTGCCACAGTAATTGGCCTTGGGTCTTGGAGCAATCATGTAGCATACGTCTGCAAACACCACTCCTCATGTCAGCGATTCTTCCAGGGCTTTGGAAAATAACACATGTTGATATCATCGAAGTTGCTTCTTGTGACTGGGGAGAAGTGCCTGTGTGCATCTTGGTAAAGCATGAGGCAGTGAGTTCCAACGCTGGTGGCAGCTGTCTCCTTCACAGCACTGCCCACTTGGAATGAAGCCAGCTGATAGAGGGCAGCACAAACCAAAGATGAAAACTAAAAAATTTAAAAACATGCTTTTGCATAAACTGGTTTGAGTTTCTGTTATTTTAAACCTCCCGCCCTAGGGTACAACATTTATTTTTATTTTTTAACAATTCTTTATTGTTTAAAGTATTACATATAGTATTACATATGTCTCCTTTCTCCCCCATTGACCTCTCCCAAGCCGCCACTCACACCCCCCAGCACATGCCCTCACCCCCTTAGTGTCTGTGTTCATTGGTTATGCTTATATGCATGCATACAAATCCTTTGGTTGATTTCTTACCACCCACCCTCCCCAAAGCCCTGCCTTCCTTCTGAAGTTTGACGGTCTCCTCGATGCTTCTCTGTCTCTGGATCTATTTTTGTTCATCAGTTTATGTTGTTCATTATATTCCACAAATGAGTGAGATCATGTGATATTTATCTTTCTCCAACTGGCTTATTTCACTTAGCATAATACTCTCCATGTTCATCCATGCTGTTTCAAATGGTAAGAGTTCTTTCTTTTTTACAACAGCATAGTATTCCACTGTGTAAATGTACCACAGTTTTTTAATCCACTCATCTGCTGATGGGCACTTAGGCTATTTCCAAATCTTAGCGATTGTAAATTGTGCTGCTATGAACATAGGGGTGCATATGTCCTTTCTGATTGGTGTTTCTGATTTCTTGGGATATATTTCTAGAAGTGGGATTACTGGGTTAAATGGGAGTTCCATTTTTAATTTTTTTAGAAATGCCATACTGTTCTCCACAGTGGCTGCACCAGTCTGCATTCCCACCAGCAGTGCATGAGGGTTCCTTTTTCTCCTCATTCTCACCAGCACTTGTTGTTTGCTGATTTGTTAATAGCTACTCTGACAAGTGTGAGATGGTATCTCATTGTCATTTTGATTTGCATCTCTCAGATGATTAGTGACTTTGAGCATGTTTTCATGTCTCTTGCCTTCTGTATGTCCACTTTCTAAAAGTATCTATTTAAGTCCTTTGCTCATTTTTTGATTGGATTGTTTATGTCCCTTGTGTTAAGATGTATGAGTTCCCTATAAATTTTGGAGATTAAACCCTTATCGGATGTAATATGTTCTCCCATGCAGTGGGCTATCTTGTTCTTTTGTTGATGGTTTCTTTTGCTGTGCAGAAGCTTTTGATTTTTATGTAGTCCCATTTGTTTATTTTCTTCTTAGTTTCCAGTGCCCTAGGAGCTGTATTGGTAAAGATATTGCTACAACATATGTCTGCTATTTTGCTGCCTATGGCTTCTCCTAAGATTTTTATCGTTTCCCATCTTACCTTTAAGTCCTTTATCCATTTTGAGTTTATTTTTGTGTATGGTGTAAGATGGTGGTCTAGTTCCCTTTTTTTTTTTTTTTGCATGTATCTGTCCAATTTTCCCAACATCATTTCCCAACACCATCAAGAAACTGTCTTGAGCCTAGCCGGTTTGGCTCAGTGGATAGAGCGTCAGCCTGCAGACTGAAGGGTCCCAGGTTCGATTCTGGTCAAGAGCATGTACCTTGGTTGCCGGCACATCCCCAGTAGGGAGTGTGCAGGAGGCAGTTGATCGATGTTTCTCTCTCATCGTTGTTTCTAACTTTCTATCCTTCTCCCTTCCTCTCTGTAAAAAATCAATAAAATATATATTTTTTTAAAAAGAGATTGTCTTGACTCCATTGTATGCTCTTGCCTCCTTTGTCAAATATTAATTGAGCATAATGGCTTGGGTAGATTTCTGGGTTCTCTGTTCTGTTCCATATGTCTGTTCTTGTGCCAGTACCAGGCAGTTTGAAGAACAGTGACTTTGTAATATAACTTGATATCTGGTATTGTGATCCCTCCAATTTTGTTCTTCTTTCTCAAGATTTCTGTGGGTATTCGGGGTCTTTTTTATTCCGTATGAATTTTTGGAGAGTTTGTTCTAGGTCTGTGAAATATGTCATTGGTATTTTAAAGGGGATTGTATTAAATCTATAGATTGCTTTGGGTATTATGGACATTTTAATGATGTTGATTCTACCAATCCATGATAGTATACATTTAAAAGACAGGGTCTGAGAAAACCAAGTGATCTTTAAAATAATCAAATTAATTTTTTAAAATATAAAATAGAACATCAACATGAATAAAAATAAAACAGTATATAGAAATATAAAAGTGAAATTTCCCCCACTCAAATCCATAGCCCACTTTTCATTGAATCTTTCTAGATTTCCTTCTATAATACTGTTGACATACACAAAGATAAAAGACTTACAAAGGGGAATTTTTTAAACTTTGTTTAAAGCATTAGTATTATACAATACATATTGGTCTACTACTATTTGCTCTCATCATGGAAATATGGATCTTCCCTATTATTTTTAATGAGCTATAGAACATTTCATTGCAATAATATGCCATAATTTCTTTTACCAGACCCTTAACAGTAATTAGAAAAATAAATAGAATTTTAAAGCATTTAGCTCTAATAAAGAAGTAATTTTTCTCCATATTGTTTGGATGCTAAAAGATAAAAGGTTTTGCTTATTTCACATGGACTTATAGTTAGAATGTTAAATAATGATTCCCACTTTGATGATGGAGTTGACTGTATCTTAGCTTAGCACCTGCAACTAAGGCTTCATTTAAAATTCAAAACCAAATAAATTCCCTTGTTTTCCTATCTTTAAAAAAAATATCTGCTGAGTAGTTAACATAGTAATATTTTCATTGTGACTCAAAAGTGGACCCATATATATAAGGAATTTTTTCCCTCATTCTGGATAAATATAAGTGCTGCAGACAAGAAAGACCAAATAAACTCAAAATATTTCTGAGCACTATGGCAACTGGAAGAACTGTTAGTTCCATAATCGTTTTATATTTTTAATACTTTCAAGAAGTATCCCCATATTTCTTTAATATGTATAAAACTGATGTTATATTTTATAGTCATTCAATCAATAAAGACTTTTTTTCCATTTAAGTATGATGCTATCTAACACCTGAATTTTGTTTGATTTCCTCACCGCTGTTAGTCCTATGTACATTTTATGCTGTCCCTGCTGTGCATGGACGGTTGGGTAAATACACAGTTTCTTGATGTTTAGTCTGACTAAGCCAACCACTTTGAAAAAAAATATATATATATATGGTATTTGAATTACCTTTCGCAATCTGATCAAGTTGGCTTCAATAAACTGTATCTTATCTCTTTGATCAGAAATATATCATTTTATGAAGTAATATGGGAAAAAATATTCAATGGTGTGCATTACAAAAGCTGGGATCTATGACCTCTGGGAAAGCAGCCACTGAAGACAGATTTTAATATAACTCCATTGAATATCACATCCATTATAGATAAGCAAGTTTAACTTTCTGTGATTTTCCACAAAATGCTTCCACAGTGTGGTAGACATTAGACCTATTTTTAATAAAATAAATATTTGGGAGACAGAGAGGTTAATGTGACCCTCCCCCCGCCACCAAAAAAATGTAATTAGGTAATTTGGGGTCAACACTACAAATCATTTGAAATTCTTTAAAATGGTTAAATGTGAACTTCTTAGTAGGCATTTTCTGCAGCAAAACAATCAAACAGATGTGTTTAAAATGGTCCCATTATAATGAATATATCACATTTAATTTGTGCCTTCCTAGAATAGCTCTGAAGACTTTAAGGACAATTATTTTCTTACTGAGTTTCAGAGTAGAGTAAAGAAAGGTACTTAACAGGAGTGGACCCTGTCTAAAGACCTATTTCATATATGAGCCATGTTTATCCTATCTAATAATAGACAAACATGGTAATTGACCGTACCTTCACTACGCCTCCCATGGGCTAATCAGCATGATATGCAAATTAACCACCAACAAAGATGGTGGCTAATTTGCATATGTAGGCACCAAGCAATGGAGCGAAGCCCGCCAGCCCCAGGCAGGAGCAGCGAGCGAAGGCTGGCGTGGCGAGCGAAGAGCGGAGACGGAAGCCTGCCATGCCGGCCCCGCCCCCAGGGCCTGAGCGGCGAGCAAAGAGCGAAGGCCTGGGTTCCGGGCACCGGAGGAAAACTGGTGCCAGCAGCCAGGGGAAGGGGCCCCCGAGGGGCCCCAGACTGCGAGAGGGCACAGGCTGGGCTGAGGGACCCACCCGAGTGCACAAATTTTTGTGCACTGGGCCTCTAGTATATATAAAAGCCAAGCGACTGGAATGACCAGAATGACTGGAACGACCGGTAGCTATGATGCGTACTGTGGGGGTCAACCAGCCTGATTGGGGACCCAATCGCCCCCCAACCTCCTGCAGCCCCTCCCCCTGGCCAGCCCCACCCCTGATCAGCCCCCCACACCCTGATCAGGGGGTAGGCCCCTCCCCCCAGCCGGCCCAGCCCCGATGGCCCCCATTGGGGTGGGCAAGTCAGACCCCACCCGTGAATGAATTCATGCACTAGGCCTCTAGTAGAAATATAAGTAATGAGATAAAACTCTTTTAAAAGATAAATATGTGTCCCAAATATGTGGACTAATGTAGAAAGCAGTTTAGGATTTTGTCAGTTTCAAACCAATTGCAAATTTTCTTTTTGAGCAATCACTGTCCTTAATTGCCAATGTCTTCTATAGTCTATAAAATATAATAATTATACCTTATATAATTATTATACCTGGTCCAGTTTTTGTGTTCCTCCTGTAGAAAAATAAATAGTAAAAAGTGAGGGCAGTATGTTTTTCTCAGTTCAATTTAGATACTTCAGATCACTGCAGAATGTTCTGTTATTGGACATGATGACAGTAGCACATTTAGGAACATTAACAAGTAATCATTCTGAAGTAAAGCCAATTGGCAAAAGCTACTGTCATATCAAACATGAAATTAGCAAGCTCTTATATTTCCTCTTGCATTAGAAGTGGAAAATCTTCACAATTTCAATTACATTACATGACACACAATTACATTATTTTTAATGTTTATATGCACAAAGTATACATTTACAAAATACTTGATTTTTAATTAAAATTCAGAAATTGCTTTGAGGCACTAGTGAATGAATATGTTGTTATTTGCCACGTGGTTATTCACATGGAGAATTGGGGACATTTTTCATAAACAAATGCTTTTGCCAAAGATATAATGCAAATCAAGTAATCCCCATGTTGAGATATTGGAGCTCCTAATATTCTCATGAAAGAAGATCTATTCCCAGGAGAGCTGTTTGTTTTGTGTGTGTGGTTTTGTTTTTAAAAAAAAATCAATACTCTTGAAATTTTTAAATAGGTACACAGAGTTAAAATTTTCAAAGATGGCCTTTCTTCTGATATCAATAGTACTATTTTTAAAAAAGAACAAAAATAAATTGGCATATGGCTTATCAAATACTCCCATCTTTCTCCAACTATTCCATTCTTATGTAACACCACCTCACCATACTTTACAAGTTTAGTTTCTTTTACTGTTCACCTGGTAAAAGATATGTTATTTGGCCTAAGTCTATATTGACCAACATAACTTAAGCTTAATAATAAAAGTTAAATATTATTATTATAATTTATTGAGTACCCATTATAGAGTGGGCACCATCCCTGGCACTTTACAAGGCTCTATATGGCAGGCATTATTGGGGGTAAGACCCCTGACTTCTTGAACAATGCAGGAATTAGGGGTGCCTACCACCCATGCAGAATAATCTGAATATAATTTAAGTCAGCCTTCCACATACTCAGATTCCCAACCATCAGTCTTATGGAATTCCAGAATGATCTTTACATTATATTTTCTAAGACCAAAGAAAACATTAACCTTAGTAATAGGTAATACTATCCCATGAATATTACTAGTATAAGAAATGATATTTAAGTGATTTTCAAACGTGGAGTTTTTCTTTTAGCTAGCATGCTTATAAAAGATAAATGATGGCAGACTAATGTTTGTTTATATTTGAAAGATTTTGTAAACAAAGTCAGAGCCCTTATTTCTACAAAAATAATTTTTTATAGAAACTAAATTAACAAAAAAAAATTATTAGCAGAGAAACAGGGAAAACTGAAGAGCATCAGGAAGGCAAAATAATTTACATTCAACCAGGATACTTTTAAGAGTAAATGGGGGAGCCACTAATAATTACCCTGGAAATATAATGTAAACCAGGACTGTTTTGAGCAAACTGGGGTTTAAAGTCACTCTATGAAGGCAGAAGTAGAGAAGTAGTAATAAATCTTAATTAATATTTTGTACATGTATTTCAGAGAATATGAGTATACTCATAATGGATATAAAGATCACTGCCTGGATCAGAACCTCCTTAAGAAAGTTTCCCAGGGCCTAGGAGTGGTGTCAGTAGGCAGCCTTCACTGTCAGCTCCTTCATAAATGCCTCAGCTACAGAGGGCTGTCTTGCCCAAGATCATGCCCAGGCCATTTTGGTACAACATGGGACAACTCTCTCAGGCCACTTTTGCTCCAGAGCTCCCCATGGGTTGAGTTCTCTGCCTAATCCTGCTTCCTTTCCCACAGGTGTTTCTCTCAAGGGCACTCCCTAATAAGCCTCTTGCATACTGAACTCCATCTCTGCCAGGTTCTGCTTCCCAGAAATCCCAACCCGGCACAGTGCTTGACATCGATATGGTAAGTAGTTCTGTAATCACCCCATGGCAAAATGGTCATGACTACAGGCTCTGAAACCAGATTGCCTGGTTACAACCTGGGCTTTGCCACTTCCCAGTTCAATGGCTGTGGGTCAGTAACTTGGCCTTAATGTATTTTTCTGTAAAATGTAGATCAAGATAGAACCTACCTCATAGGCTGGTTGTGAGATTTAAATGAGGTAATACATGTGAAGAACAGTGTTTAGAACATAGAAAGTCCTCAATAGTATCAGTGATAGTATGTTTAGTCAAAGTTGGGAATAATCCAACATCTGCATCAGAGCATAGGAAGCCCATAGCAGTTTGGCATTCACTGAGTCCCTGTGACTGAGCCCTTCATCATATTCCAGTACTATGTGAGCTTCCTGACCGGTAAACAGGACCCCAACGACTTAACTCTTACATTGCCTAGATTCTGGCATGAACCAAAGTCCTTCCAATGATGAAACTTGCTGCCTGGAGTCCAGGTCTACCAGAAGTCTAGATTCCTAGTTGCCATACCCTAATATTCCCACATCCAGGTCTCTGATAGTCACTCCTAGATCTCCCCAACATCGGCAAATCTGCTTTCTAGACCTCTAACTGTATCTAGTTGAACAGATATCTGGGACTCCTCTCAGTCTGACCTTTTCTGATAGCATGCTCATGGTACCTTCAAGACCAAATTTCCCAGGTTCAAACACAGCTTTGATTCACAGCCAAAACAACAGTCTCTTATGGCTTGCTCTTTTGTTTACATACCTAACCCTGTCAGGCTGCAGAGACCTCAGTCCTCTTATTCTATAATCTAGCCTTTGCTGATGCCTCCAAAATCCCAGTCCTAATCAGTGTGACAGCAAAGAAATCTCCCCTGGCAACAAACCACAAGTGACACAAAGATGTTGTAAATATGGTCTATATGCCCTGGCCGGTGTGGCTCAATTGGAGCAATGTCCCATATACTATTAGGTCATGGGTTTGATTCCCAGTTAGGGCACATAACCAGGTTGCGGGTTCAATCCCTGGAGGCAATCAATTGATGTTTCTCTCTCCCTGAGAAGGCAAAAGTCTAATTCTTTCTATAATATCTAGTTTCCTCTAAGGGAACTTTCCTCAAGCGGAACAGTGTGAGCCAGATGGGAAAATATAACCTATTGCCCCTTTTCCTGCAGTCTGGGCTAGCAAGATTTGTTGCCTGTTTGCTCACATGTTACAGAGGCCATAAATTGTAAAACAATACACAACTCCCAGAGAGGGCCATCAGTGCTGGCGCCAGACCAGGCCCTTAGGTATGGTCTCATGACCCCCATCCCCACACACAGGGCTTTTTGCAAAGCCCCCGAAAGATCCAGAAGCCCCATTCCATATCTGGGGGACAAAGAAGCCAAAATGATATAAAGGAAATCTTCCACCAGATTGCTTTGCTCAGAATTTGAGAGACAACCACCTCTGAGTACGCCGGCATAATAAAGCTGTGTAACTCCATTTCTCTAAGCATTGCTTGGTTTTTCTCCAGTCTTCTATAACATCCCTATCTTTATCTATCTCTCTCTCTCTCTCTCTCTCTCTCTCTCTCTCTCTTCTCTCTAAAAATCAATAAAAACATATCCTCAGGTGAAGATTAAAAAAAAATCATGGATACTACAAAGACCCCAAATAGCCAAAGCAACCCTGAGAAAGAACAACAAAGCTGGAGGCATCGTACTTCCTGATTATGACAGATTTGGTAATCTGTCATAACCAAAACAGTATGGTACTGGAATAAAAACAGACAGAACAATGGAATAGAATCAAGAGCCCAGAAATAAACCCTTGCATCTAGGGTAAACTAATATTTGTCAAGGAAGCCAAGAACACTCAATGGAGAAAAGACAGTTTCTTCAATAAATGATGTTGGGAAAATTGGATATTCACATGTAAAGGAATGCAACAAGACCCCTATCTTATACCACTCACAAAAATTAAATTGAAATAGATTAAAGACTTAAATATAAGACCTGAAACCATAAAACTCCTAGAAAAAAAAACAAAGGGAAAAAGGCCTTTGACATTGATTGTAGCAAGAATTTGGGGGGTGGGGGGAGGGGCTATGACACCTAAAGCACAAGCAACAAAGTAAAAATTAAATGAATACTTTAAGTATCCCAGCTTGGTTTATGCCATCATTCCTGTGATGGAGGATATGATAGAATAACTGGTTAAATGGAAGGAAGTGCAGCTTCCCAAAAGAAAGGAAAACATACCAGAAGGGAAGAAACAAAACATTATAAAAACACCACTTTTGCAATGTCAGTTTTCAACAAGTTACTGCTGCAGATCAATGCCTATAAGACATCGCTATGACTGCTATTCAAAAATCAGTAAAGCTGATACCTTTTGTTCCTGGCCATGCAAGGTTTAGATGTACTTAGTCTTGATCCTAGAAATTCTGACATGCGTATCCACTACCAACCTAGACTTATGTCCCAAATGATCTTCAAAATCTAAACTATATAGGTAATGACACTCTTGGCTTGCTCTTAAACAGAGAGTTCATCACTCAATAAGAGATATTTCCCTTAA
Source organism: Myotis lucifugus (assembly GCF_000147115.1). Classification (NCBI taxonomy): domain Eukaryota; kingdom Metazoa; phylum Chordata; class Mammalia; order Chiroptera; family Vespertilionidae; genus Myotis; species Myotis lucifugus. The sequence goes on along the minus strand of NW_005871049.1, from coordinate 23,583,908 downwards.
CAGGCCTGTTCATCATTGATGTTTAAGTAATTTTGAGAAACGCAACAGTTTTCCTTAGAACTTCAGGATTCCTCCTTTGTCATAAGCCCAATCTATGCCCGGTCCATACTTTTGGCATGGTTTCCCTACTCTCCATTGTGGATCTAAGCGTTGGAAATGGGCTGCTGAAAGGGAAGAAGAAGACCACAAAGAGATGGGGTTCATTAAAAAAATTGCCTAGCCAGCATGGCTCAGTGGTTGAGCACTGACTTATGAACCAAGAGGTCACGGTTCAATTCCCGGTCAGGGCACATGCCCAGGTTGCAGTTTCAATCCCCAGTGGGGGATGTGCAGGAAGCAGCCAATCGATGATTCTCTCTCATCACTGATATTTCTATCTCTCTCTTCCTCTCTGAAGTCAATAAAAATATATTTTTTAAAAATCAAGTAGCTGGAGATATAAGGCTATATATATATATATATATATATATATATATATATATATATATCACAAAACAAAGAGAAAGGCACAGGCTGAGATAGATGTGGGTCCTTTACATTCTAAAAGCAATGAGTCATTGGCCATTATTCCAAAGTGGCCAAATGCCTGGAGGGATTTAGAAGAAAAATGAAAAAGCAATCCAGGGTGCAGCAGAGCACCATTCACCGGGCAGATCCTGCTAATTGCTCTTTATATAAACTTCCCAGGTGAATAGCCATTCTGGCAACAGTAGAGAGAGCCCTGAGGTGATAGCCCATCTCATTTCTAAAATAGTAAAATTCCTATGAAGATGATAAATCACAATGTTTCTAAAGTATGACTCATTCACTGTCAAGCAGGTGAATATCGCTGGATGAAGTCCTAGCAATATTAGAGATGTAATAATGTATTATAGCTCTTTTAAATAATAGGTCAAGAATTCTTAGCTTTTAATCCATATTGCTTTTAAAAGCTATTATAATCTAAGTACATGAAAATTAAATTGACTTTTCTGAGAGACCAGTAGAGAATTTATTATTGAATTTAGTTCCAAAAATATGGCCATAATGATAACTCAAAACAAAGGAAATGCCATCAGGACCAATAGCCACTCAAAAAAATAGTTTGAATTATAATATTCCCAAACCAAGGCCCTCATCAATTTAAATTTATTTTTCTAATAGCCTAGAAAAATCACTTACTTAGTGCCTGACTAAGGAATTAGACTGTGTGAAGACCACATTAAAATCTATACTATTTACCTTAGATTCCATAGACAAAATAGAACAAAACAATATAAATTTATTATTAAATTTATTATTCTAAATTTAAATAGATGACAGTTTGATGAAGTGGACTCAACATTATCCATAAAATGACTCTATAAAACAGTTGTTGTTTTATCAATGATGAACTGGTGGATTTATCTCTGGGTTGTTAAAGTTAATAGCCATAATCTAAACCAACCTTGAATTGCTAATCTGTCCAGGGCTGTTTATTCGTGGCTCTTCCCATCCTGGTGGATTAGGTTTCTCCTCAGCCAATGACTTTACCTGTGAAGATGAAGCCGATTGGTATGCCAGCTTACTCCCTTTCCTTTTAAATAGCTTAGACTTTTCATAAAGCAAGAAACAGAAGCTGCTATGAGATTAAATCAAAGTCAGGTTCAAGGCTCTTAGTGAAGAGAAACTGAGATTTCAGTCATAGCAGGGAGAGCTGATAAAGGTGGAGAGGTTTTTTCCCATCTCAGGGGGACAGCTGAGAGATTGTTTCAGTGCAGGTGATATGTCGGTGTGTTACTTACTCATCACACCTGCCAACCTTGAGAGGGACTCTTTGTCATTACTTATAACTGCCAATTTACAAGATGGTCCAGTAGGGAATGGAAAAACCTACTGGAACAAATAGAGGTTTTACCATAGCTGCAGTCTGTCTACTCCAGTCAGCACAAGTAGTGAATCTTAAATAGGAAGCAGCAACCCAATTACTCTCCTTGCAGGTCACCAGACATCACCGGCCCGAGAGATGGGCCCTGGGCTCAGCAGTCAGCTGTTCTGGAATGATGTGGGCCAGGGGTTTGGGTGGATAGCTGGGAGAAAAAGCTTGATTTGATCACATAATGATTTTCTTTCCAAATTAATTGGTTCAGATATAAGGTTTCTCCTAATAACTTCACCTTGAGTTCAAATTCTGGGGAAGACACAACCAATTGAGCGGAAGCATCAGTGAAACAGTCTCTGTGCAGCAATATGGGGAACACACGAGGGCAGCCCCGGCAATCAAACTAAACTGAAATGAGACCAGCTGAAACGGAGAAAAGGCTCCTGTCTGCCTAGACTATTTCTGCTGTGTCATCTACCTCCCTGTGGTCACATTTGTATAGGTAGGCATTGCAAGCTAGAGGTTGTCCTGAGCTCATCTGTTCACCCTGATCTTACTTTGATTTGATCTTTTGGTTAACTCGGCATTTTGTAGTTGTTTGGGAACCATGCCTTGGGGTGGGGGGCAGTTTGCAGTGCTGAGCAGGGAGGGTACTGAAGCAAGAGAACACAATTTATAACCATTTGGGGTTATCCATTGGCGGTAGAAGGTCAATACTACGGAGTCTGAATGCATTTCTGGGGACTATGTCAGCACCCTAATGTTAAGCAAGTTAGAACTTAGCTTGGATTTGCCTTTAAAGCACGATAGAAGGACCTAGGGAGCATTTTTTAAAGTGTCCACGCCTGGATCTCATCCCAGATATTCTGATTTAATTAGACAAAGATGGGACCTAATCATCCGATTTTTAAAAAAGATCTTTCAGTATTTATGATGTGCACATATTTCTAATGTGCACCCGGGACTCAGAACCCCTGCTTTATATCAAGAAAAGCAGGAGAAAAGCCAGATGCAAAGAAAAGGTAGGCTCTGGTCTATAAGGGCATGTCTGCTGCTATTTGGAAAGAACCCATCAAATCCTTGGTGGCACTGAATCTGATTTGCTGAGATGCATAAGCCTCAGAGATGCATGCCTCTGGTGTTTCTTTGCCAACTACCTCATCTATCAAAAATCCTTAAATGAAGTTATGCAGGTTGGAATCTTATACGCTCTCCCCCAATGGTGTATATATTCATATTTATATATAAATAGCCTGACATGCATGTGGTTTGTATACTCATTAACAATTTAAATTAACAGCACTGTCCAGTGAAAATTCAAACTTAAGGAAATCCTGCTGCAAGAATGCCACAATAATCACTATAACACAAAGGACCTTTCAAAAATATAAATCTTCTCTAATTTGGCCTTAAATTCTCCTTTAAATTTGGCATTAAAGAGATCCTTCTGTATCTAAAATGTGATATTCAACCACAGTGAAGAATGCTACCATTTTTAAATGGACACAATTTCTTTGATGAAGTAAAGGCTGTCCAATTTACAAGTAGAAGCCCCAAGGCAGGAGGAAATATACTTTCCATCTCCGGGTAAATAAAGTTCTTGACAGAGCCTGAGCGAAGGAAGAGAGCGGTCCAGTGGGCAGTCTCCTGATGGAGATGGGCATGATGGAAGACGGTGAGGAAGGGGGACATAATTAGCTTTCAGCACAGTGTCATGACAGAACCTTCCCCTCTGTGGGACTAGCCTTATGGAAAAGATTATTTATTATACACACTGCCATTCCCTAAGTGGGCTGCATTATGCAACCTATGATAAAAAATGTTTGACAATCCGTGAAGCTAAATCGAGAAAGCACGGCATGTAAATGATAATTTAAGTGGGAAAGCAACCTCATGGGAAGAGAGCAGTCTAGTCCATGACAAGCAATTCAGGCTTTGCAATTCCTCGGTGTCCCAAGTTTCAATAGACTGATAAATAGGAAGTGGTGAATGATTAGCTTTGTTGCAGAGTATATAGCTCCATGTGAAAATTAGGATTGATACTGGATATTGATTCAATATTCCCAGTGGTATTTGCTTTACAATGTAGTGGAGCAAGCAAAAAACTCAGTACTAGGAGTTCTATGTTCTGATCCCAGTTTTTCAAGTAAGTAACTGTGAGAAATTCAATATCTCTGAATCTTGCTTTTTATCACCAGTAAACAATAGGATTCTATTCATTCATTTGTTCATTCAAGAAATATTCATTGTTGCTTACTATATACTAGTACGTAAGCACCTGGCTAGGGACTGAGGATAGCGATAAATGATACCTGGGGATTGTTCTCAAACAGTGAAATTATGGATAAACCAATATGTTTTGTTTTTTAATCATCTATAATCTACCAGAACAACCATTATTTTTAATGACTATCCTTCTCTATTGTTTCTTTCTTTATATATAAAAAACAAGGTCATACTTTAAGTCTATTTTATAAAAGGTTATGATGAAATATAGGTCCATGTCATAAATATACTTTAACATCATTTTATATGATTTAACTTTACTTTTCTGTATTGATAAACAAATTTAATCAATTTCTTGCTTTCAGGTATTTAGATAACTTACAAGGTTATACTATTATAAAGACAGTTTTGAGGAACATTCTTATAGCTAAGTCATAGTGCATATTTACACCATTTTCTTATAATACATTCTTAAAACTGGTATTTTTAAGATTTTGAGATATTTTGCCAGATTTTATACCAATTTGTGTGAATAAACAAGTATATTGTCATTATTTAAAAGATATACAATAGCCCTGACAAGATAGCTCAGTTGGTTAGAGCATCATCCCCATACACCAACCTGGTGGGTTCTATCCCCGATAAGGGAATATAGACAGAGCAACCAATGAATGCATAAATAAGTGGAACAACAAATTGATGTTTATTTGTTTTTTCTCTCTTTCTCTCTTTCTCTCACTCTCTCATCAATACATTTAAAAATATATATGGCAATATAATAGGTATACTGGCATTTCCAATTTGCCCTGCCAGATCCACACTCTACCCATTGCCATCCTGTTCTATGCCCCAGGAGGCTTTCCCAGGGGGGTCATATCAACCAATTCCCTTGCCTCTGGCTTCTGGTTGGGTTTGGCCAATGTAAGACAACAGCAGGATATTGAAACTTTGTTGGGAAGACAATGTTTATTCCCCTGGCTCCCTCTGTACCAGCATGGTTGACAGCAGCTGTATATCTCTTCTGTTGGGCATCCCTTCCCTGCAGGCATAGCTCTCCCAGCCTTCCAGTAAAAGCTCCTTTTGTTGCTCCATCCGACCAAAGATAGTAATGGCCTCCCATATTACTAGTATCATTACAAAATGCTTCACTGTTTCTTATCGGTTACCTTAAGCTACCCACAACTTCAAAGTAGTCCCTTCATTAAACTCTCTTTAATTACCCCATAGGGAATGTCAACTGTTTCTTGCTAGGACTCTGATAAAAAATATGGTTAAGCACAAAGTTGTAAACATAGAACCAGCCCAGTGTGGTCTATATAAAATGCTTGTGAATAGAAATAACAAAGGAAACACTTTTCACCCACCGTTAATCCTGTGAGATGCTTCTCTCCAAAACATCAGGTTTTTCCATTAACAGGTTGATTTGGGTCACACAAAAATGACCAAGTTACTTTTTAAATGCTTTAAAAGATAGTTTTCTCATAAGAAAATAAAAATTAAGAGATAGTTTCCAGTACATTGAAACATTGTCAATTATGTATTTTACCACTTTATAAAATTGAGATAAATAGCTGATTTTAAACAAACTAGAGGCCTGGTGCACAAAATTTGTGCACGGGTAGGGTCCCTGGGCCTGGCTGGCAATCAGGGCCAATCAGAGCCTTCTGGCTGCCAGCCAGGGCCTCCCTTCCCTGGCTGCTGGCCAGGGCCTTCTTTCATTCTGCACCACCCCCTGGTGGTCAGCACATGTCATAGCTAGCGATCAGTCTCTCGGTAAACTCCCACAGGGACAATTTGCATATTAGGCTTTTATGTATATAGACTAGAGGCCCGGTGCACAAAAATCATGCACTGGGGGGGGGGGGTCCCTCTGCCCAGCCTGTGCTCTCTCGCAGTCTGGGAGCCCTCGGGGTATGTCCAACTGATGCCTTAGGCTCATTCCTTACTCAGTCCTGATCGGCCGGACCCCAGCAGCAAGCTAACCTACCGGTCAGAGCGTCTGCCCCCTTGTGGTCAGTGCACATCATAGTAACTGGTCAACCCGTCGACTGTCTGCCCCCTGGTGGTCCGTGCACATCACAATGAGCAGTTGAGTGGCCTTAGCATATCATTAGCATATTACACTTTGATTGGTTGAAGGGACGACCGGACACTTAGCATATTAGGCTTTTATTATATAGGATATATTTTAAAATACTTATTTATCCAATAGATACGGGAAGGGGTGCTCAATATAATTAATCATCAGGGAAATTCAAATTAAACCACAATGAGATATTACCTCACACCTGTTAGAATGGCTATTATTGAGAGCTGGATGTATCATGCTTATAAAAGGCCTTATGATAACACCTCAAAGCTGCACGAGGCTGGCGAATTCACAAGTTCTAACATCATCAGAAATAGAATAGATATAATCACCTTTCCTTGATGTTACACACACACACACACACACACACACACACACAGTCAAGTTGTAGTTCAGAGAGTTTGCTCTGTCCAAAAAATTATATCTAGTCTATGCCTAAAAATGAAGAGGCTTTTTTTCTGTTTTGTCTTTACATTAGCTAATTATTCTACACAGGCCTAAAAGACCTTAGATGGCACAAGTGGCAAAATAAGTTTCCATCACAGGGAATATAAGGAAACTTAAAATTTGGTATAATTATTAATTTTTGAGTCTTTACAGGTATAAGACAATAGACCATATTAGATATTCAAGAGCTTATGTGGAAAGCTTTAATTATTGTTTTTAAGCTGCCAGAATAATATTTTGAACTGTAGCTTAGAATTTATGGTTAATTTCAATTTGTGATTCTGCTTGAAACTACACAGTAGTTCTGAGATGTTTATAAACTTCTGGCATGTGAACCTGAAAGAACAAGATATAATTGCAGAGCCCAATGATTACTTAGAAAATTATTGTCCTGTGCATCCCTAAAGAAGCATGATAGCCTCTAAGATTAATTTTCTTTCAATTTGGTATGGAATGCTACAGGTCTTAAGTAAAGTCTCAGTATAGTTACAAAGCACCATAATTCACAGTTGTCAGTTTTGTCTCAGGAAGTACTTGAAATGCCAGAGGAGAACGTTGATAATTAAAACAACAACAAATTAAATGTAAAAAGACTACTGGGTACAATCTCCATTTTCTAGTTCCTGCCAGAGTAAATGTATGTAAAATTACATGAAAATTAGCTTTATTTATCATCTTCAACAAAACACAGTGTTTAACTAGTTTTGTAGAATGCCAAGTAGTTTGGAGTCTTATAAGTAATTAAATGCTACAGAGGGCTAATTCGTTTGATGACACAAAGAATTAAAAGTAGGGGGAAATTCAGGCAAAATGTAACCTTTTTCCCATGAGCTTTAACCCAATTCCTTTCAACATCAGAAATGGATCATGTTCAATAGGCATCAGTATTTCAAATAGTATTTAAAGAATTCACAGGTGCTACATTATCACCAATGACACTCACTATTCCCTAAGTGGGAATGAAACAAGTGCTGGCTTAGAAGAAATTAAATCAGCCTTAGTAGCAAGACTTCAATAAATTTTGACTTAGATCCTACTGTATGTAAAAGAAAGATAAGACATGTTCCCTAACCTTATGTTACTTACAACTCGAGTAGAGGATAATACCAGGTAAGGCAAAAGTAGGTTTATAGTTGGTATGGAAAATAATACAATAATTAATAAATAATAATACAAGAAAAAACTCTGTTTCATGTATTCACAACTATAAACCAACTTTTGCCCCACTCTGTATAAGTTTATAAATAGTAATAAAGATAGGATAAATAAAGAATAAAAATAAAGAGTGAAGATAATTAACATGAGAGGTGCTATGCACTGTGGAAGTTTGAAGGAAAAAAATAACGATACCTGTGTGAGGGCATCAGAAAATTTCATGAAAAAAGATAGCCTTTGAGATGGAGAGAAGGTCCCCAAGATGGGGACGACTTTCAGGAGACAGTAAAAACATGGAAAAAATAAAGAAGAAAAAAAATATATTGCACAGAGAGAAAAGAGCTAGATTTCACTGAAAAACAGGGACATGTGTGGGACTAATAATTGGGAGATTGTGTTGGGATAAGATTTTAGATTTCAGTCTATTGGCAATAGGGAACCATAAAAATTATATGTGCAGAACAGGTGTCATGGACAAAGTTGCAATTCGTATCTCAGCAATGCGTAGGAAGAATTGGCGTGAAAGGAGCGAGATCAGGGACAGTACAGTCTCGATAGTTCCAGGGAGAGGTATATACTAAATACCAATACTTCAGCCAAGATGGTGGCGAGACGTTGTTCAAGAACTTTGTTGCTCCACATGCAGTCACCAGATCTAATCTTATAAAAACAAGTCTTTTGCTAGAACACAATATTATGCAGTCAACTGGCTGCAATGTACTCAGAAAAGGAATCAGGCAGGGCATGTCATTGCACCTCTCTGTAACAATATGTAAAATAGCAGGGTCCAAGCATCTCCAGGAGACTGACTCAAGTAATCTGCATTGCTGTGAGTAGGTATTTTTGCCATCTCTTCTCATTACCGTGAACTCTGGATAGAAACACTATACTACTGAGTAGCTCAGAATTGGGCCAAGGCATAATCATCTATAATGGCAGCTGAGACCAAAAATGCTGGCCTTCGTTCTTAACCCTATATTTATGCTTTCCACATTTAAAAACATTTTATTTATTATTTTTTTTATTTATCTAGAAGGTGATGCAATGATAACTGGTACCTACGCTGCTGGGATCTTCCTTATCTTCCAAAGCTGGCTTCCCCTGCTGACAGGAATGCCTGTCTTCAGCAAATAGCCTGAGCCTAAATAAGATAAATAGGTGTCCTCTGGGGCTTATCGCAGAGAAGCCTCTGGGCATTACTGAATACACTCAATTAGGAGGTGTCATTCTCAGGTGGTGGCAGTGACAAGGAATTAAATCCTAAAAAAGTGCAATCCGGGCACTTGAATACCGAGAGACTAATTTGGTTGACTCCACTTGCAAGGTTTGACTGGCCACTGCAGGTGAAAGAATTTGATTGAGCATAGATCAAAAATCTCCCAGAGCTGAGTGACCTTGTTAAGCAACTTTGCTACATCTTTTATGCAGTGAGTTATGCTCAGCAAAGCACGAATATTTTCCATTAACCTTTGAGGCAACAACAAATTTATCCATTTCCTTTTCCTGCTTACCTCACTCAAATCCTTCAGCATAATGTCCCTCATTTCTCCCATTTGCCAACTTGTCCGGTGGGCTGTGTAAACTATGTCCTGAATAAAACTGATGTCTATACCAAATCTAGAGGGCTTTGAGTCTTAAACCGGGTTCCTGGAATTCTGACTTCTCGAAAAATATTCCAAATATAACTTAAAGTGCCTAGAGAAATGGGGGAGAAACCTTTTACTTCCACAATCTTTTTTTCTTATATACTTTTATTGATTTTAGTAAGGAAGGGAGAGGGAGAGATAGAAACATCAATGATGAAACAGAATCATTGATTGGCTACCTCTTGTGCGCCCCCTACGGGTACGGAGCCCGTAGCTCAGGCATGTGCCCTGACCGGGAATCAAACTGTGACCTCCTGGTTCATAGGTTGATGATCAACCGCTGAACCACACCAGCCAGGCTACTTCCACAATCTTATAAACAGACTAGCCTAGAATCTTTGTCTAGCTGGATCAAATAGTCCAAACACATTCACTGTCTGCCTAAAGTGTCATGGCCTGTGCTAGGCACTGGATATACATTGACAAACCTTAGTCCCTGGAGAAAGAGAGAGAGTGACTTACAGAAAGGTTTTGGAGGCTGACAGACCTGGGCTCACATCCCGCTTCTAACTTACTCTATGGTTTTGATAGAATACTTAATTTCTCTGAGCCTTAGTTTCTGAATCTGCGAAATGGGAATAATGACACCTCATAGAGTTTGAGAGTATCATATGATATTAGTGAAATATTTAATTTTGTTTGCACAAATAGTGAGGATCCCCAAGTGTTATTTGTTGTGTTGCTGAATCAGGTTTTTATTTTGTCTTATTTCGGTTTGGGTTGGGTATGTTTTGTTTTGTTTTCAAAAATTACTGTAGATTTATCACAGTAATCATTCACAATATATGCATTTATTGAATCATTATGTTATACACCTGAAACTAATATAATGTTATATGTCAACTAGAGGCCTGGTGCACAAAATTCATGTGCAGGTCTGGTTCCTAGGCCTGGCCTGCGATCAGGGCCATCTTCCCCAGCTGCCTGCAGCCAGCCCTGCCCCCCGCCACCACCCACCCTTGGTTCCCCGTTCGCCATCGGGCGATCGGAGCCTGACAGCCAGGATAAAGGACCAAGAGGTTGGCCGTTCCCTCCCACTCGCCTGCCCCACCCCCGCTGTGGGTTGCCCTCTGTGTGTGGGGCGACTGGCAGGGCGGGGGCCTTGGCCTAGCACAGCCCGCGTCCCCCACCACCCACCCCTGGTTCCCTGTTCACAATCTTTTTTTACTTTCACAATCTTTTTTTCTTATATACTTTTATTGATTTTAGAAAGGAAGGGAGAGGGAGAGATTGGAGCCTGCAGGCCAGGGAAAGGGACCAAGAGGTGGTCAGTGCACGTCATAGTGACTGGTCGTTCCACCTTCTGGTTGATTTGCATATTAGGGTTTTATTAGATAGGATATTTTTGAAAACCTCTATCAGCTCCTGAAAAGATCTTTTTATTTTTTAAAAATATA
>NW_005871049.1:23505467-23572632 GCF_000147115.1 Myotis lucifugus | reverse complement strand
TTTGTGCACTGGGGGGGGGGGGGGTCCCTCATTCCAGGCTGGCCCTCTCCAATCTGAGACCTCTTGGGGGATGTCCGACTGCCAGTTTTGGCCCTAAATGGGCAGTTGGACATTCCTCTCACAATCCGGGACTGCTGGGTCCTAACCACTCACCTGGCTGGCTGCCTGTTTGCCTCTAAATGCTTCTGCCTTGCAGCTGAACACCCCTAAACACTCCCCTGGCAGGCCGATTGGCCCCAACTGGCCTCCCCTGGCAGCCCAATTGCCCCCAACTTTCCTCCCCTGGCAGCCTTTTTTTCCCCAACTACCCTTCCCTGGCAGCCTGGTCTCCCTCAAATACCCTCCCCTGGAGGACTGGTCGCCCCCTAATGCCCTCCCCTGCAGGCCTGGTCCCCCCCAACTTGCCTCCCCAGGAGGGCTGGTTGCCCCCAAATGGCCTCCCCCGCCGGGCATGTTGGGGGTGGGGGATCAACATTTTTTAGGGGGGGGGTGGGGCAGTCAATTAGCATATTCCCTCCTTATTGGCTGTGGGCACTGCCATCTTTGCAATGTTGTGAGGGTCAATTAGCATATTCCCTCTTTATTACATAGGATTATATCTCAATAAAAAGAAGAAGAAAAAGACTAGAGAACAGTTTTCTCTCTGTTTTTTTTTAATATATATTTCATTGATTTCTTACAGAGAGGAAAGGAGAGAGATAGAGAGTTAGAAACATCGATGAGAGAGAAACATCGATCAGCCGCCTCCTGCACACCTCCTACTTGGGATGTGCCTGCAACCAAGGTACATGCCCTTGACCGGAATCGAACCTGGGACCTTTCGGTCCACAGGCCGATGCTCTATCCACTGAGCCAAACCGGTTACGGCTCTCTATTTTTTAAAAATGATAAAGAAAAAGAGAAGGAAAATCGCTGTTGAGGGGTGGGAAGCAAATTAAACCACTATCTGTTAGATAATGCCCAAACCGCTCTCCTTCCTCAGTAAACATTTAAATCCTTTATGGAATTAATACCTTAAATGAAATATAAGAGGACACCTTTTATCTTAACATCATAAGGCATGTTGCATGTGTGCATACATAAATAATGACAAAAACCCTTAAACACACTTTATTTTTAAGTCAGCAAGAAAGGAATGCTTTGAAGCAGTGTTGTTACTCTCCAAGTTATTAGCACCTCCCATCGTGTGATTGGTTAAGGCCAGACTCTGGCTCAGCCACTATAGAATTATAGGAAAGCAGTGAGCATGCTGCTTTGCTGAGTGCATTGAGGAACAGTCATGCTTGGAATTGTTGCTAAGCTACCAAAAAGACTGCAAGCTCATGATACTCCCACAGCAACCCATGTAACATGCATAAAAACCTGTTGGGGTTTCTATTAGAACTCCTAACAGCCAAAGGGCCATTTGGAAAATGTGTTATTCTGTTTATAGCCTAGACCTTGGAACACACAGTTTTAAAGCAGTCCCTTCATTAAACTCTCTTTAAATACCCCATAGGGAATGTCATCTGTTTCTTGCTAGAACTCTGACCAAAATATGGATGGATGAGGACAAATTTCTAAACATAGAACTGACCCGGGGTGGTCTACATAAAATGCCTGGGAATAAAAAATAAATGCTTTTCACTCACCCTTTTATACTGTGACATGCTTGTCTCTTTTTTCCCATTAACAGGTTGGTTCGGGTCACAAGAGTAATCAAATTACTCTAAAATGCTTTCAAAGAGAAATTAGTTTCCTCATAAGAAATATTTTAAAATGTTAAAGATCTTGTTAGATTCAGCCCTTGAGTTATCTCATTAGCATTGGTCCATCATGCCATGGCCCATCACCAAAGGCTCAAATCCAGCAAAACTTCATAAGATGGACAGAGGTCATTAGAAGCACAAAAAAGGACAGGAACCTAAAGGATCTACAATCCTATAGACCCAACAAATGCAAGCATTTGATGGCATTCCTGGTTTCACTCACAGGAACTCTCCTACTTGTGAGCTACAGGCCAGGGAGGTGATCATACTCCAAACTGCCCTTCCACCCCCAAACCCAGCCTCCATGTCCACTTATGAAAGGCTTCCTTGGAGGCCTGCCCCACAACACGCCAGATGATCACAAAAATCTAGTTTAACATAAAGAAAAAAGAAAAAGGCTAAGGGATTTCATTGTTGGATGTCTTGTTCTTTGGTATATTCTGAATGCAGAATTTTAACTTAGATTCCACTTTTTATTCTTCCTCCCTTGATCTGACAGACCATTCTGAAGACATCAAGCATCCTGGGTTTATTCTCGGTGGGCTTCTAGCTCTAGCCTATGCGATTTCTATTGCTTGCTGCTTTTATTTTCTCTTACTGTGAATTTTCCACTGATGTTAATTAAGCTCCCTTTAGTGTTATGAGCTTCTTAGTATCTGATCTAAAGCCTTTCACACATTAAAAAAAAAAGTTGGAAAGAAAGCAGTTCAGCCATAAAAGAGATGTGGAATCTGTTCAAGTTGCTACATTATAAAAAGGTTAGCCTTTGAAATGGTCAAGTTAAATAGGATAAAATGTGGGTTAAACCATCCCTCTGCGAGAGTCACGAACCATCCATAGGCACACTAATACCTGGAAAGGATCCACAGGGCTTCCCCTCCGTGGTGCAGGTTACATTTCAGCAGTTTAACCTGCTTTGAAAGGAAACAGTACTGGGACTCTCACAAAGTCAAAACCAACCCAAACAAAACCACATCTTAGAACCCAAAAAAGCAGATAGTCCGTGGTAATAGCCCAATAGCTCATATGAAAGGCAAGACTTTAAAAAGGCTTTTTAATCATTATAATCTTAATTTTTTTATAACAGGTTTGAATCCTGTTGTTATTGTCATTTTTGTTTTGTTTTTTAATGTAACTTATCAGGTCTTAAAGGTTAAGAGTTGCCTAGGGTAAGACACTCAGAGGTACGCTAGGACTTGTATTCTATTGCTAACTACAACATAATACTTTTCTCTGGTAGTATTCAGGTCTGCCAGGATGTGAAGCAGAATCCTAACTCCACCACTCCTACCACACCATCTTCCACGATGCTAACCACACCACCCAGTTCCCCAAGGAGAACTTACAACAAAGATGACGTCAGAGAGAATGACTATCTTCTTACTAGCCAGGATTCCAGTCCCGGAATTTCACGAATGCCATCTGGATCCTCCCTGCTCTTTTCTACTCTAACTCAAGATCAGCCCTAGAAGAAAGCCCACTTAGATACTACGTTCTGCCTCCTTTCCCCTGAGCCCTGGCCTCATCTTAGCACATCCTCACAAACTGGTCTCATTTTAACACCCCAAACCCAGAGGAATAGCCTATAAAAGAGACTTACTTAACAAAAGGGATATTCATACACAAAGACACAAATGTGATCTCTTCACCACCCACATAAAAAATTTCTCTTGCCTGAACACCTGACCCAACAGATAACTTTGAGGACTTACTTACCTCATCTTTCTGCCTCTATAATTTCTGATGTAGCCTCTTGCAGACTACATTTGGGAACCACTATTTATAATAAAACACAATACCATCTCTATAAAGTGACTTACTTGAAAAACAGCAAAGAGGATTTAACCACCAAAGTAAGATAGTAAACAGAACTAGCCATGTAAATAGCAAAAAATATTCACACTGTTCAGAGAGAAAAAAGCTAGTTTATAGAAAAGGAATGCACAGTGATATTATGTGATATTTGAGGGCATATATTACAAAGGAGAGGTTCAAGTATCCACATATATGATCTTCTCAAATGATCACAGGAGTTTAGTCTCTCCCCAAATATGAAATATTCAAGTCAAATAATTTTCACCATCGTCCCTCACCTCCTACCTTAGCTGCAGACAGAGAAAATGCCGGTGTTCATTTTTCTATAATGCAAGAACACAAATTCCAGGAACCATTGGAACTGTCTTCCATTCCCCCATGTACTAGCTGCCTACCTGCAAATTGGACACAAAAGTCTCAGGCATACTCTAACCCTCAGGGAGTTCTCCAATTCTAAAAGGCAAGAAAAATTCTATACTAACTACTAATAATATGAATTATTATTTGCCTCTTAAAAAAAAGAATGGATAAAAACCACTGAGTCCCTTCTAATCAGCACTGGAGGAGTTTGGAACTAAAATATCCAAGATGCTTTTAAAAAATAACTTAAAACATAGCTAGCCTGTACATTAACAGTAAGCAGTAGCCCAAAAAGTATTTATTTAAAAAAACACCATCCTCACCAAGAAGCTAGTGATAAATTTTTAGTGAAGGCTATATGTAAATGATTTATATAAAGAATTCAAAAATAACCATAAATATTGTATATATCCTTTAATATATTAAAAACCTATCATTGTCAGAAGACCTTCAAAATAGCTCTTCCATTAACGTAAGCACTGCACACTGCTTGATAAAAATTTGCCTTCCAGTTAGCTGGTTTGCTAAGAAACAGCAACACAGGTCTTCCTCACATAGTAGACATATTGCTAGGAAATTGTAACCACAATTCAATTTTAGTAAATCAAATACAAACTTGCAAGTGCTTTTCATTATACATTTCAGATAAATAGTCAATGGATAGTTTGCAGTGTTAACACTATCCTTCCTCTGGCCCTTTAAACAGAGTAAACAAAGGAAGAACTATGGGAGTCATGTCAAAGCCATTCATTTAGTAATACCCAGCGTCTGGGCAGGACGAAGAGGCCAGGAAAGAGGCTGAAGCACAGAACTGGGAAATTGAATGAGCAAAAAACTCCTCAGGAATCGACTACAAACCTATGAGTGAAGATGTTACCAATGCTCATCTTCAGAATCCCTCTTACCTGATTTCCATACCATAACCAAATTAACTACAGCCATTTCTGCATCCTAACATGTATGGAACCCAGTTCCCGCATACAAATCTTTTTTTTTAATATATTTTTATTGATTTCAGAGAGGAAGGAAGAGGGAGAGAGAGATAGAAACATCCATGATGAGAGAGAATCATGGATCGGCTGCCTCCTACAAGTCCCCCACTGGGGATCAATGGGGATCAAGCCCGGGTGGGCATGTGCCCTTGACTGGAATCGAACCTGGGACCTTTCATTTCGAAGGCTGACGCTCTATCCACTGAGCCAAACCAGCTAGGGCCCGCATACAAATCTTTTTTCCCCTCAGAAGTGTTTAGCTTCTTGCACACTCTTATGATTTAAGGGTTATTGATTTGGCAGCACTCAAAACACATTTCAGGAAGCAAAACAGAGCATTAACTAACAAAGACACATGCCTAGGTAGAGTGCCCTGATTTCCCCCTCCTGTTTAGCCCCTGAGCCAAACAGCTTTTCTCATCTACAAGCTAAAATAATGTATTATTTCTAAAATTTGTTATTTACAAATAATAATAATGAGTCTGGTTCTAATTGTTTGCAATCATGGCCAGATAGTGAATGTATTTACCTGATGTTTTCATAAGAACCAAATGAAATCGG
Source organism: Myotis lucifugus (assembly GCF_000147115.1). Lineage (NCBI taxonomy): Eukaryota > Metazoa > Chordata > Mammalia > Chiroptera > Vespertilionidae > Myotis > Myotis lucifugus. The sequence goes on along the minus strand of NW_005871049.1, from coordinate 23,567,156 downwards.
AAGATCGTTACAATTATAGAAATGGTGATCTGGCTTTTGTTTATTCACAGTCGTGGTAATGCACAAAGATTTGTTATAGTCAGTGGACTATGTTCTTTACCTTTAAGTAGGAATCCATTGACATAAGCTGGTTTCTCAATTTTGCACAGCAAAGAAATCATAATAAAAAAATCCATTTGTATGTAAAACATTTGGAATCTAAGTCCATTTCCCCAAGAATAAAAAATGCAGACACTTGTTCCCTATGCTCTTTGATGGCTTAGTTTCTCTGGGCAGTACACAAATTAGCTACATTTATCATGGGGCACCTATCTACAGAGATATCCACACCTGCATCCTTTAAGGAATAAAAAGTAGTGTTTAAGAGCACATCTGTTCCTGCAGCCTAAAGTATTGATTTGACTGTACTGAGGAGTGATGTAAATGGATGAATGCAGGTAGTCAATTGTAGAAATCACAAGACTGCAAAAACAAGGAACAGGGAAGGAGCCATAACAGTAGCCTAAGCATCTCAGTCTAAGGCAGCAGTTCTCAACCTGTGGGTCGAGACCCCTTTGGGGATTGAATGACCCTTTCACAGGGGTCACCTAAGACCATCGGAAAGCACATATATAATTACATATTGTTTTTGTGATTAATCACTATGCTTTAATTATGTTCAATTTGTAACAATGAAAATACATCCTGCATATCAGATATTTACATTACAATTCATAACAGTAGCAAAATTACAGTTATGAAGTAGCAATGAAAATAATTTTATGGTTGGGGGTCACCACAACATGAGGAACTGTATTAAATGGTCGCAGCATTAGGAAGGTTGAGAACCACTAGTCTAAGGTGACAGTGAAAATGACTGAGAGTACTGGACAGACTATATTTTGGAATAGAACCAAAAACCTTTCTAATGAATATACTGGATATGGAGAAGGAAGCAAAGAAATGAACCTGGTCTTAGAGGAAAAGTTTTCAGAGTTTCACCACTGAGCATGATATTAGCTGTGGGCTTGTCATATATGGCCTTTATTATGTTGAGGTATGTTCCCTCAGATCCAGTTTGTTGAGAGTTTTTTTTATCATGAAAGGATATTGAATTTTGTCAAATTATTTTTCTGCTTCTATTGAGTTCTTATGATTTCTATCCTTCATTTTGTTGATGTGGTATATGTATCACATTTACTGATTTGCAGATGTCAAAGCATACTTGCATCCCTAGAGTAAATCCAACTTGATCATAGTGTGTGGTACTTTTAATGTGCTACTGAATTCAGTTTGTTAATATTTTGTTGAGGATTTTTGCATCCATATTTGTCAGAGATATTGGCCTGTAATTTTCTTATAAGTATCCTTGTCTTGTTTTGCTTTATCAGGGTACTGCTGGCTTGTAGAATGAATTTAAGAGTATTCTCTCCTCTTCTATTTTCTGGAAGATTTTGAGAACATTAATTTTTCTTTAAAAGCTTTGTAGAATTCACCAGTTTCCCAATCACAATGTTTCCCTATTGGTATACAGTACCAAGAGGAGCCTAGAGAAGAAAGCACATGTGGGCCTTTGAAGCAAGCAAAACTTTTGTCACCCAATTCCCTTACCTACAGGCAACCACTATTTATAGTTCCTTATGTATCTTTCTAGAATTTCTGCAACTGCAACAACACACAGACACACACAGAGGGATATTTCCCTTATATTATTTATATAGATGATAGTACACATAGGATTTTATACCTTGCTTTTTTCACATAATAGTGTGCCTTGTATGCTATTTGCATATAAATAAAACTGCCTCGTTCTTTTTAACAGCTCTGTAGCATTCTGTTGTTTGCATATATCATGAACTATTTAACCCATTACCCATAGGTGGACATTTAAATTGTTTCTAATATTTAATTAACATTAACAATGAATAGGAGGATTTCTTTTCCCTCATACTCACTTCCTCAAAGTAAATTGTTTTAAAGTTAATTTATTTAAACTAACAAAACAAACAGTTCCCTCATTACTACCACCCCCACCCTCTGGCAACCACTAATCTGTTTTCTGTATCTATGAGCTATATATATATTCCATATCTATATCTATAATCTATATCTATCTATCTGTCTGGGTAGATAGTTAGATATAGATAGATATATAGATACCTTTAGTATCTATATTACATATACATATATATAATCTTTAGATTCCACATATAAGTGAGATCATATGGTATTTGCCTTTCTCTATCTGACTTATTTCACTTAGCATAATGCCATTGAACTTCTTCCATGTTGCTGCAAATAGCAAGATTTCATTCTGTTTTATGGCTGAATAATATATATAATCACATCTTCTTTATCCATCATCCATCAGTGAACACTTAGGTTGTTTATATTTCTTGGCTATTGTAAATAATGTTGCAACAAACATGGGATACACATATAATTGTTTGTTTGTTCTTTGGACAAATATCCAGAAGCTGGCTCACAAGGCAGTTCAATTTTTAATTTTTTGAGAAACCTCCATCCTATTTTCCATAGTGGCTGCACTAATTTACATTCCTACCAAAAGCGCACAAGGCTACCCTTTTCTCTACATCAGTGGTTCTCAACCTTCCTAATGCTTCGACCCTTTAATACAGTTCCTCATGTTGTGGTGACCCCCAACCATAAAATTATTTTCGTTGCTACTTCATAACTGTAATTTTGCTACTGTTATGAATCATAATGTAAGTATCTGATATGCAGGATGTATTTTCATTGTTACAAATTGAACATAATTAAAGCATAGTGATTAATCACAAAAACAATATGTAATTGTATATGTGTTTTCTGATGGTCTTAGGTGACCCCTGTGAAAGAGTCGTTCAACCCCCAAAGGGGTCGCGACCCACAGGTTGAGAACCGCTGCTCTACATCTTTCAACACTTGTTATTTCTAGTCCTTTTGATAATAGTCATTCTAATAGGTGTGAGGTGATACCTTATTGTGGTTTTATTTTGTATTTCCCTGATGATTAGAGCATCTTTTCCTGCACCTGTTGGCCGTCTGTACATCTTCTTTGGAAAAATGTCTACTCAGATCTTCTGCCCATTTTAATCAGATTGGTTTTGTTTTTTATTTTTTATTTTTTTTACTATTGAGTTCCATGAGTTCTTTGAATATATTTGGATATTAGCCCCTTATCAGATATATATGATCTATTAATATGTTCTCCCAGTCAGTAAGTTGTTTTATTTTTTTGATGGCTTCCTTTCCTTTTTCAGTTTGATATAATCCCATTGTTTATTTATTTTTGCTTTTGTAGCTTTTGCGTTTGGTTTCAGATTTGAAAATCATAGCCAAGACCTATATCAAGAAGCTCACTGCCTATATTTTTCTCTACAAGTTGCATGGTTTCAGGTATTAAGTTTCAAGTCCTTAATCCATTTTGAGTGGTTTTATGTCTGGTGTAAGACAGTAGTCCAGTTTCATTCTTTTGCATGTAGCTATCCAATTTTCCTAATACCATTTATTGGAGAGACTGTCCTTTCCCCATTATGTATTCTTGGCTCCTTTGTTGTAAATTAATTAACCACATTTGCATGCATGGGTTTTATTTCTGAGTTCTCTATTCTGTTCCTTTGATCTATGTCTGTTTTTTGCCAATATCATACTGTTTTAATTACTATAGCTTTGTAATGTTCACAAGAAAGCTATGAATACATTTTTTACATTTGTTTGATATATTTGGAGCATGTTACATGGCATGATTCTATTTCCTAGTCCAACCATTCCTATATGAATGGCCATTGTGACTGAACAGTTTTTGCAATGGCATGTGTGTTTTTTATTTGTTTTTTATTTTTATTTTATTTTTAATATATTTTATTGATTTTTTTTTTACAGAGAGGAAGGGAGAGGGGATAGAGAGTTAGAAACATCGATGAGAGAGAAACATCGACCAGCTGCCTCTTGCACACCTCCTACTGGGGATATGCCCGCAACCAAGGTACATGCCCTTGGCCGGAATCGAACCCGGGACCTTTCAGTCTGCAGGCCGACGCTCTATCCACTGAGCCAAACCGGTTAGGGCATGTTTTTTAAATTATCCTTGGTAAAATTAAGAAAAAATATGGACCTGTATCTCTATTGTCCCCATGATTTAGCCACTTAGTCTGTTTTTGCTTATTTCATTACAATTTTTAAGAACTAAATCTACCATTAAGATAATTTTTATGTTAATAGCTTGTTATGTAAGAGCCAAAGGACCAGGACATTATTTTCTTAAGGGACAATTTAAATCATAAAGTAACTGAAGAACACCTGACACTCACAGTAAATTGACTTGTTACAATTTGTTTCCTCGTTATCAAGTGCTCTGCTGTGTGAGATATGTGTACCTCCAAAATTTGTACAATCATGCATTTTAGATAGAAATACCAAACCCACAAGACAATCTTTTAGAAAGAAGAAGTACATTTTATAGCTTATTATTTTTGAGGTTTTCAAAGATGCCATAAAGTAAGTCAGAAGAAGAAAGAAATGTTCTATATATTTCTACTAAATTGCCATTAACTGTGAAGATAGTGGATGTGCCCAACTCTTATTTTAAAGATGCATTACAGTCTCCTTTAGTAAATCTTCATGCGCTGCAACCAGATTTAACTAGAGAGAGTAATTCTGTCAGACCTTAATAAATGGGATGATAACTGAAAAATCCATGCATTTTCTAATTTAGGACTTCATGCTCAGTATTTTTTTAAAAGGGAGGAAATTGGGTTGGAATGTTTCAGAAGACCAACACTGTGCCTCAGTCACATCATAACTGAAGAGAGCTTTCGCCTGTTCAGGGGGTATTGGGCTGGAGACAAAGAAACAGAAAAGCAGCAATGCAAAGCTTAGCTTGAGTTCATGACAAATGGAGATGTGTTCACGATTTAAAATCAGCTCTCTTCCCGTTCCTGCTAGTGAATTTGTCAAAGGAGCTGCATTAATCGTAAGCCAGGAAGATGCTCTGTCGGAGGATTTGGGGAAACCTTTGTTGCACAGCAATTAATCATTATGAAAAGCAATTGAAGATACAGGTCTCACAGGTGACTCCATATGTATAAATTTGGGGGGGGGGAACTAACTGAAGGCATTTAAACTTACATACGTAATAAACAGCCAAGCAGGGTCTCCAAATTCCTCCTCTCCAAATCAGGTGGAAGATTTAAAAGCATGACAGCAGCTGCGTGATTTAGGATATGAAATAGCTTTTGACTAAAGTCTATATTGTCCATTTGGACATATTATCCTATGTCAAAATAAAGCCAACTTCCTCTACCAGAAATGCCAAAAATCACCAAAAAGATGTAATTGAGCTTGAAATAATCAGCTTTAAAGCATTAGGTGAGATGGTTAGAAGAAATACTTTTAAAAATATGAAAATGGCAGTTCCGGCCTGGGCTGGCACAGTGAAATCATACTAGAGAGGTATGGTATCTCAATGAAGGTAGGAATAGATTAGAATAAATTCTTTACCCTTTATTCATTTTTTAAACATAAAGGTCTGAACTACAGAGGAATGAAAGAAAAATGCAAATGCCACATTATCACCAGTGTCTATGTAAGGAACCATCCCCTGCTAATTAATTATGCCCAGATGATAATGATATATTTTCTGAAAAAATTTTATTCTCCCCCATTAAAAAAGAAGATTTGGATTCTGGTTAAAATATTTTAAAGAGACATTAATATCTATTGTATCTATTATGCTTAATATCACTTTTCAGTACAACCATTCACAGTGATTTTTCCCTAGTGGAAAGGAATAATGTGTCTTTGTTCAAAATGTATAGCACTTCCAGCTTCAAATAAGCTTGTTAAGGCCACATTTTTCCGAGGGTATAATAGGTGGCCTGGTTATAAAGAGGCGCTTGTTATCCAGGTGGAACAATCGGGTAGGCGTGCTTCTTCCAGCTACTTCTCAATGGTCTTAGAGTTTATTAAGAAATATAATGAAAAGAAATAGTAGAGAACAAATGAAAAGTTTATTCTATACAATAATGACAACTTAGAGTTTAGAATACATCAAAATCAAGGATGCACATGGGCATGTGCTTGCATGCACACACACACGAACACTATGTGGGATTCTAGTTCCTGCGACTGTAAGCTCTTTGATGACATACTGTATGTCTCAATTCACCAGACTTCCTAGCATGTGTTTGGCATCTACTTGGTGCTTAATGATATCATGGAGCATGTTAAGTAAACATCTGGTCCCTAGCAAATGGTGAAAACTTGATTAGGTATAGCCAATGATTGATCTTCCAATGGTTGGCAAATTGCGGCTCGCGAGCCACATGCGGCTCTTTGGCCCCTTGAGTGTGGCTCTTCCACAAAATACCGACTTCTGCACATGGGCCATTAAGTTTCAATTGCACTGTACGTGCGTGCCCGCACGTGGTATTTTGTGGAAGAGCCACACTCAAGGGGCCAAAGAGCCGCATGTGGCTCGCCAGCCGCAGTTTGCCGACCACTGTTCTAGGCTAATCTGGGATCCTCCTTTTTCTAATGCTGATAATTCTATTTTGGGTTTCTTTAATTTTCCCATGGAAATCTATAATTATTAGACTGTCTATAGTTGCCTAGTGTTAATAGAACAAACAACAAAATCCTCTTGAACTGATTTATCATAAACTTCAGCCTTTATTCAATAGGGTCTATTGAACTATCAGATGGACTTAAACTGAGGAATGACTTCCCTCTTGAGTTTTGTGGTCTACGACTTTGTCACCCGTGCTGTACTAGTGGTTTCCTACTTTATTGGTGATAATACTGTTAAATCTATTCCCTAGATAGCATTACATTAAAAAAATCACAGATTAAAAACAATCCCTATCAAAATTCCAATGCCATGTTTCACACAAAAAATTTTTAATCCTAAAATTTGTATGGAACTAAAAGTGATCCCAAATAGCCAAAGCAATACTGAGAAAGAAAAAAACTGGATACATTACTGGTATATTATATATAGTATATATAAACTATTAAATACAAAGCCATAGTAATAAAATCAGTATGGTACTGGCATGAAAATGGACACATTGACCAATGGAACAGAATCCAGAGCCCATAAATAAACCCTCACATATATAGTCAACTAATAATTGACAAGGGAACCAAGAATACTCAATGGAGAAAGCATAGCCTCTTCATTAAATGCTGTTGGAAAACTGGGTAATCACATGCAGAAAAAAAATGAAATTGGACCCCTATCTCACATAACTCACAAATATTAACTCAAAAAGAATTAAAGACTTAAATGTAAGACCAAAGCTGCATAAACTTCCAGAAGGAAACATAAGGAACAAAGCTCTTTGATGCTGGTCTTAGCAATGAATTTTTGGGATTTGACACCAAAAACAAAGGAAACAAAAGCAAAAATAAACAACTGTGACTACATCAAACTAAAAAGCTTCTGCACAACAAAAGAAATTATTAACAAATTGACAAGGCAACCTACAGAATACAATAGAATATTTGCAAATCATATCACTAAGGGGCTAATATCCAAAATATAGAATGAATTCATACAACTCAATAATAATAATAAAAATAAAACAACCCAATTTTTTAAATGGGCAAAGGATCTGAATAGACGTTTTTCAAAAGAAGACATACAGATTGCCAACAGGTACATCAGGTACATAAAAAGGTCTTTAACATCACTAATCACAATATATCCAAAAAGAAGAAAAGAATGTATATATCAAAGAGATATCTGTACTTCCATGTTCACTGCAGTATTATTCGCAAAGCCAATTTATAAAAACAGCCCAAGTTTCTGTTAAGATTTTATATATATATAATCTTCTTGACAGAATATATAGTGTTGGTTACTAGGGCCTGGTGGTCAGAGTACAAACTTGCAGTTATAAAAGAAATAGTTTTGAAAATCTAATGTACAGCATGGTGATTATAGTTAACAGTACTGTATTATATACTTCAAAGTTACTAAGAGAATAGATCTTAAATGTTCTCACCACAAAAAATAAATGGTAATAATGTGACATGGAGGTGTTAGCTAAAGCTATGGTGGCGATCATTTTGCAATATTTGAATGTATCAAATCAACATGTTGTCTATCTTAAATTTATACAATGTTATATGTCAACTAGAGGCCTGGTGCATGAAATTCATGCAGGGGGGGGGGGTGTCTCTCAACCCAGCCTGCACCCTCTCCAATCTGGGACCCCTTGGGAGATGTCCAACTGCCGGTTTAGGCCCGATCCCTAAACCAGCAGTTGGACATCCCTCTCACAATCCGGGACTGCTGGCTCCTAACCACTCGCCTGCCTGCCTGCCTGCCTGCCTGATTGCCCCTAACCAATCCCCTGCCGGCCTGATTGACACCTAACTGCTTCCCTGATGACCTGATCTCCCCCAACTGCCCTCCCCTGCCGGCCTTATGGGCCCCAATTGTCCTTCCCTGCTGGCCTGATCGCCCCCAACTGCCCTCCCCTGCAGACCTGGTTGTCCCCAACTCCCCTCCCCTGCTGGCCTGTTCGCCCATAACTGCCCTCCCCTGCCGGCCTGATTGCCCACAACTGCCCTTCCCTGCCGGCCATCTTGTGGTGGCCATCTTGTGACAGCCATCTTGTGATGACATTGTGCGAGGGCATTGCGCAACGCCACCTAGGCTTTTATTATATAGGATTACATCTCAATAAAGCTGGGAGTGGGGACCACATCAACTGATTTATAAGAAAGGCTTATTTTCTTTGCTTATTTTATTGCCCGATGCCAATTTAACTACTACTGATTATTTCTCATTCTAGTGATTCAGCACTAGATCAACCACCATGCAATAAATGTGGTAATAAACTGAAAATAGTTACTGTAAAAAGCTGTAAGCCCTAGCCAGTTTTGCTCAGTTGTTAGAGCTTTGGCCTGCGGACTGAAGGGTCCTGGGTTTGATTCTGGTCAAAGGCACATACCTCAGTTGCAGGCTTGAGATCCCTGACCCTGGTCAGGGTGCATGTGGGAGGCAACCAATCGATGTGTCTCTCTCACATTGATGTTTCTCTCTGTGTGTGTCTCCCCCTCCCTTCCACTTTCTCTAAAAATCAATGGAAAAAATATCCTCAGGGGAGGATTAACAACAATAACCAAAAAAAAAAAAAGCTGTAAAAATAAAAATCATCTTTGACAATCATCAGTCTTTCTAATGTCCAAATGCTCACTTTCAAAAATTGAGAACAAAAGCTCCATCCTTAAGGAAGTCCATTGTTATTTTGTTATAGTTCAACCACAACTTGCTTTCTATCTTAATCGGGGCCTAATGCATGGCATTTATTTCCTCATAGAAGCAAATAGGAAACTGCACCAATTTGCTAAGACACTGAACACAAATTTTACCTGCCATTTCTTTTCCTCTCACTTCAGGTCTTCTTGTCATGCTCCTCTGAGATTTAATCACATACACAGCAAAAACTGGATGTTCGTCCATCTCCTACTTCCTTGGAGCTATAATTTTAGTTTCTTTGTTATCTGCAGCATTTATCTTTTCTAGCCCATCAAATTTAGTTAAGATGATTTCTTTTTACGCCTTAGGAAGTTACACTTTTCCTTTGCAGTCATGTTCTGTTGTAAAGCAGTAGAGAGTTTGCATTATTCTACCGTGTCCCTGCAACAGATGTTAGTTCCTCTTTGGCCATGAATTTCTTATAGGATCATGTATGTCCTCTATGGATATGGTATCGGTAATGATTGGACTGAATTAGGGGACCTGTTTACAAACTATGTTCTTCAAATGGGAATCTGTGTGCTTCCCAACAGTTTTCTGAGATTTGCACAATTTAACGACAGTAAAATGTCCTCCACAGGGCTCAATGATTGTAGATTCAACTTATCAGATACCTTATTTATGTCAGGATCTTCACAGAAATTATCATTATTCATGACCACAATCTTAGTTGCATTTTACAGAAAGGAAGACAAAGAATCAGGAAAATTAAATGACTTGCCCAAGGCATCATCTAGTCAACTCCTGATCCGTTTTACAATAAAGCTCATTTCACTGCCACACCACCCTGCCTATCTAGTTACTAACAAATATTCCCTTGTCATTTTCCCTGTACCCTATAATATTAATCAAAGCCATCAACTTGCCAACCACAGTGAAATCTGTATTCTAGGGCTGTGGTTGCAAACATCAGAAATTACCTGGGGTGCATATTAAAAATGCAGTTTTTGAACCCTCTCTCCCAGAAACTCTGACTTAGCATTTTATTGTGGGGCTCATACATTTGCATTTTAACAAGCGCATCATCCTATCTAATAATAAACATACATGGTAATTGACCATACCTTCGCTATGCCTCCCATTGGCTAATCAGTGTGATATGCAAATTAACCACCAACAAAGATGGCGGCTAATTTGCATACTGCAGGCAGGGTGGGACAGTGCCATCCCACCTGCCCCGCTGCCATCCGGGCCTGCTATTTGCCATCCGGGGTGGTGGGGCGGGACAGTGCCATCCCGCCTGCCCTGCCGCCATCCGGGCCTGCTATCTGCGACCCAAGGCACCGGACGTCCCATAAGCGACCCAACCCGGGGAGGCCGGGTGGGGCAGCAGCTATCCCCCGGCCCGCCCAGGCGTCCCGTGTGCGACCTGACCCAGGGTGGTGGGGCGGGACAGCGTGGCTCCTCTGTCACCCCAGCTTCCTCATTGCAGCTCCCTTGGGGGCCTAAGCCTTTAGTCGGACATCCCCCGAGGGCTCCCTGGCTGCCAGAAGGATGTCTGACTGCAAGCTTAGGCCTGATCCCCCGGGGAGTGGGCCTAAGTCGACAGGTGGACATCCTCCAAAGGGTCCTGGACTGCAAATGGGCGCAGGCCGGGCTGAGGGGCCCCCCCACTCCCCGCGAGTGCACAAATTTTTGTGCACTGGGCCTCTAGTGTAATTATAATACAAGTTTTCATTTATACCTCACTGGACCGCACCTAAGCTAGGCTCACATTAAAATGCTTCTCTTGCCCATCTGGTGTGGCTTAGTGGTTGAGCCTCAGAAGGTCACGGTTCCATTCCCAGTCAGGGCAGGTTGCTGGCTCAATCCCCAGTAGGGGGCCTGCAGGAGGCAGCTGATCAAGTAGTTTCTCTCATCATTGATGTTTCTATCTCTCTCTCCCTCTCCCTTCCTTTCTGAGATCAATAAAAATTTTTTTTTAATTTTTAAATGCTTCCCTTTTTCCATTAAATTAAGCCATATTTTTTTGGATTTTTGTTTAATTTTGGGTTTTGCTTGATGGATGACATGAATTACTTATTGAAACTTAGATGACATATCACAATGTGGATCAAAAGCAAGATATTTACTCTGATGTTTATGTAATTCCATTGTGTAGAGCTAGAGTAAATCAATAATCTTTCATTTCTACCAATCCCTTTATTTCATTTTTCCAATTCTCTTGTCATTGCCTGAGTCCCTTCCATATTTAGGTTCAGTCATGTTAACAGGAACCTACTATTGTTTTCATTCAGTTAGTGATACAATCAGTGACATTAACTGACTACCTTTAAACTCTACTGGATTCTGTGAGAAGTTGCAAGAATGAAAAACCTAGTAGATCCCTGCCCAGAAATATCAATTTAAACTAATAAGAGTAACTTTTTAAAAAACACTTATGTTTACATTACATGAAGAAAAATGACAGAAACACCTGTCCATATGGTAGCTACAAATTTATGCCTCCCTGTAGTAAAAACCATTTACAAGTACATGAACAATATTTCTGTTTAGTATTTCACATTTGCACTAACTCTGGTTTAAATGAAACCTAAGAATCATTTTGGAACTCTTTTTCCCTTAAGAATGTAGGTAAATTTGGATCAAGCAGCCAATATTATGGCCTGGAAAATCCAGAAACCTCCTTTGTATGATTTCTGCAAATTCCTAAACTTATTTCCTTGTGTTCCATCTCAGAAATAAAATTTAGCCTCATCCTTGTTTTCACAAAATATGTGCACCCACAATTTTAGGAGTGTTAGAAGGTTACTGGGGATTATAGACGTTATGCAGAGAAATTAGAGCAGGTACCTCACAGCCTTCGGCTGTGTCAGTGGCTCCAGCCCTCTCCTCCTTTTATGTCTGGCTATATGCCAGAGCCTGCACTCCCTCCACATCACCTCGTCACTGCCCACAATGCCTGGGAAGTACAATACTATTCAATCTCAGGAAACTATTTGTTATCTAAGTAAGACCAACCTCCCTGAAATTCTAATAAAATTTTCTCCATCTTGGCTACATGAGTAAAACCATCAGCTATACCCAATAAATGAAAGAACACTAAAAAAAATGCAAAGTTTGGAGTGTAAAACCCAGAAATTATTACTTAATAAAGATTGTTTATACATCTACAATCCTAATGAAAACAAGAAGCAGTAGCAACTACATAATAATCAATTATAATATATACTCCCTTAAATAATCTATTTCTATCCTACACATCTTTGTGACCCTCTCAGCATCTAAAATCGATGACAGGTGTGTGCTCTAAAATTATGCACTTACTCAAAGGAGAGCCCGGAGGACTCTCCACAGATTTATATTTAATTTATAAATGCACTTTACATATTAATTTTTATTATGTATACAAAAAATTTAACAACATATTTAGAGGTGGAGAAGGATGTTACTTAGAGGTGATTCCACTCCCAAAAACAGTTCAACCGAAGGCCTGCTGACAAGGTTGTCTAAAACAGAAAGTCTGAAATCAGAGCAAGATCTGGCCAAGTGCAAAAAAGCCCATGCCTCCCTGCAGTATAATATACTACAATCTCAGAGCCTAGCTTGGTTTTTTTACAGCTACTAGGGGCTCCATAAAATGAATGAGTAATTCAATAAATATAACACTGATCTTATGATGTTAATTCCAAATAAGTAAAATGTCAAATTTATATTTAGCATTTTCATTTTAAGAAAGAAATTGAATGTATAATATATTTCAGAAAGATAAAGAAGTTTTTATATGCAAAAAAAAAGGTAAGTCTTTTGCTATTTGAAAAACAGTTACCTGAAAAAGCTCCATCTTTAAGAATTCTGAAGTGGTGGTAATATGTACACATAGCAGAAATAGAGAGCATTCAAGACTATCCCTGATAAACCAATAAATACATATAAATAGATGAAAATACAAATCACATCGCCATTGTTGCACCTTCCTCATTATTATTATTTATATATTTGAATGTGGCTTTTTCCTCATGTAAAACTATGACATATCAAAAAAAACCTTTTAATCTTATAAAATAATCACATTTCTCTATTTGCTCTTTGTTTGCAAAGTCAAACTTTGTTAAATTTTTAATGGACTTAGGGGCTGCTGATAGAAGACGGCAGCTGCCAGCCAAATTAGCAAACCACTCATATATAAGCACATATGTGTTTTCTGCCATCCTAACAGGCAGTGAAAGTGTCATTGACCTGTGGATTGGCACATGCACCAATAGGAGAGTTGGCTAAAATAACTTCTGTAATAGGAACTTGATGAAGGCTTGTCTAAGAATGTGTCAAGGAGAAGGAAACTTAGAACCAATCAGAAAAGTGACCACTGCATTCAACTGGGTGTGGTGTGTGAAAAATGGGATGGAGCTCAATGAGAGTTTCTTGGTAGCACAAGTTAAGGTTTAATAGGAAGAGAGAGTACATAGAACAAGAAGAGAATTATAAAGCAAGTCAAGAGGCCTGTAATCTAGAGTTTTAATGTAATTCAAGTTACAATTGTCAGCCATTATAAGTAAAAGATTATAAATAAATGGAGTCTCATGTTATAAAGACTTTCAACCCCTTAAAATTGAAGGAAGACTTTCCTCTCCAGTGTTTTAATAAGTAGCTATTCAGATTCTTTTTTAACATGTCTTGGAGTAATGAATTTCCTTCCTTACTAAGAAGAACATTCCTGTGTCAGGAAGCTCCTAATTATTAGCATAGTCTTTGTCTTCGTAATATCCACTCGCCATTGATGGTGGAGACATGTGGAACCTCATAGAACAATCTACATCCCACCTGTTGACCCTTAGAGTATTTCAAAGATAAAAAGCCCTTACTCCATGACATTAAATATTTTTACCCTTTCATCATCTAGGCTGTGCTAAAATTTCACTTCATTTCTTTTTTTCCTTGCTTTCCATTTGTCCCTCAACCCAGTAACATCTGATTACTGATCATTTTACCTGACCAATGTAGTATTCTCATGCCTAACTTTGGCATTATACTAACAAAACATTAAAGAAAATATAAATATATTGACATATGTTCAGAGAAAATATCTGACATTGTGATTTCATAATAAATTAAAATATAAACACATGATGATCTAGAGACATAAAATAAATAATAAAAAGACATTAAGATATACTCATCTTCAAACCAGTAGACAAGACTAAATCCTTCCTTATCTATTTTTCACATTTATCACCCTTTTCCTTGAATCTCTGCTTCACTGCTTCTCTTGGTTCTTCTCTACCTCTCTTGCCTTTTTATACTATTATATTTGCCTTTTCTTCTACTAGACCCTTAAGTACTATTATTTCTCAGGGTTCCATGTTTTATTCTCTTCTTTTTTTTTTACTCTCATCTCTTCCTAGGCAACTTCATTTGTTCTCATAATTTTAATTAGTACTCTTAGGTTAAAAAATTACAATTTTTGCCCTAGCTGATTTGGCTCAGTGGATAGAGCATTGATCCTCGGACTGAAGGGTCCCAGGTTCAATTCCAGTCAAGGGCACATATCTCAGTTGCAGGCTCGACCCCTGGCCCTGGTCGGGATGGGTGTGGGAGGTAACCAATCTCTCTCACATTGATGTTTCTCTCTGTCTCTCCCCTTCCCTTCCACTCTCTCTAAACATCAATGAAGAAATAACCTTAGGTGAAGATTAACAAAAACAAAAACAAAAACAATTTTGTATTATCTACATAGACCTCTTTTCTAACCTCTGTAAATCAACCTGTATGTTCTGGAGGCTCTTTCAAATTAAAATGTCTACAATGGATCTTTTGCTTTCTTCTAACCTGTTTTTCCCCTAGTACTCAGAATCATCATTGGTGGTGTCACCACACAACCAGCCACACAGACCAGAAATCTGGGAGTCACTTTCAGTCTTTGTTCTCACTCTTTTCTACATAAACCGGTGTCAATGACAAGACCAGTTGGTTCCATCTGCTCTATAGATCTTGAATCTATGCTTTCCTCTGCAATCATACGCCCACAGCCTAGTTCAAGATGTTTTTATCTCACCTAAACTCTTAACTGATTTTCTAAGCATAGCTCCTTCTAAGCTATCTTCCATATTACCACCAGCATGATTGTGCTAAAAGGCACTTACATCATGTCATTCCAACGGCTTAAAGCTCTTCACTTGTTTTCTGTCACCTATAAAATAAAGCCCAAACACTTAGCATGGATAAAAGGACTTTTACAACCTGGCTGCTGCCTGTTTCCTTCTTTTTCTCCTGATAACCTCCCCCACGCTTTCTAGGCCTGCTCAGTGCTAATAGTTCCATCTGCTCATAAGGCGCTAATCCCACTCACCTCTCTCCATCTTCTCACCCCCGGTAAACAAATCAACATTCACAGTCATTTCAAATGTTAGTCTCACCAAAAGCATTCCCTGACTAACCCACTCTTCTGTGTTAACTCTTTTCTCCTGCATATGTATTTTGTGACCTTAGTCACACTGTAGTATAATTATATGTTCACCTACATATCTACCCTGTGGGACTCTAAGCTCCTTGGAAAAAAACAATGTGTCTCTATATCCTTCCTTCTCCCTCTGGTGCATAGTAATTCACAGGCACACAATAATTCAGTAAATATTTATTACCAGGTAAATAAGCAAATGTAAAATCTAGAAATTATCATAAAACATGATAGTCTAGTAAGGAGAATATATAAATAAACCATTAAAATATGACCTATTCTATCCCAGGCTTGTATGGGTATCAGAGTAACACAGGCTTCACTGACCACTCACACCCCACCTAATTGTGGGTCCTAATGAATGTCACCTCCAGACTTGATCTATTCATCATCTGTGAATAAAAGCTATCATAGTCTGGGAAAATATTGATAACCCCTACTTACCCAACCTAAAATAGAGAAACAAAGAACAAGCCAGGCAGGTGTGGCTCAGTGGTTGAGTGTCGATCTATGAACCAGGAGGTCACAGTTCAATTCCCAGTCAGGGTACATGCCCAGGTTGCAGGCTCAATCCCCGGTGTGGGGCATGCAGGAGGCAGCCAATCAATGATTCTCTCTTGTCACTGATGTTGAGAGAGAGAGAGAGAGAGAGAGAGAGAAGGAAACAGGCGAAGGCTGGTAGTATAAGGGGCAAAGAGGTGGGGGCAGGGCAATAGGTAATGGTTGAAGTGGAGAGCCTGGCACCCAGGTACCAAACAAATATTTCTGAATCAATAAATGAATACTAAGTGGTGGTGGATAAAAGCAGAGTAGGAAAAGGCAAAATAGGTCTAATAATACAAAAAGTTGTGATTTGAACTATTAGCTCTCTCTTGAGTGTGATTAATCTACTATTAAGTAGATTTTCTTTGCTATACATTGGTTCGCTCCCTGTTGCCTTAAAATTGCTAAGTAGGTTGGTTCAAATCACATGCTCAAGGCCATGGGTTACGATGGGAGGGAAGGAACCAATTTTTAAGGAGTTTAGTAGAACCACCATAGGAAGTGACAATAAATATCTGATTGTTGATTGATTCCACTATAAATTCAATATCACAACCTCAAATAAGCCCACAGTCTTGCCCAGCAGTCCCACTAAGTTCCACTGGCTAACGCACCCACCCACATCCATGATGACATTTTCAAACCTTCTCTACCCTTCTCAACCTCTGGTCTTCCTATCTTCTCCACCAAGGTCAGAAGACGACCTTACATCTGCTTCACAAAGAAAATAGAGGTCTATAAGTAGAAAAAAAACCTTCAAAGGACTTAAAGACCAAAATCCTTAACTTGACCTACAAGGACCTGCCAGGACAGGCCCCATCCTCTCTCTAGCTTCATTTCACATCACACCCCTACTCACTTCCCATGCCCCATCTCCACTTGCCTCCTTTTGGTTCATAGAATACTCATATTTCTCTTTTGCCTACACCACTCCCACTGTCTGAAGAAATTTCACCCCTTCGTTTGCCTACTTAAAGTTTACACTTCTCTCATGTCTCAGCTTCTCAGTTCCCTCACCTCTCTGACTAGGTTAATTACATGTTCTTACAGCATAGTGCTAATTTCTCCATCCTACCCCCATTATAATTGTACAGATATTTGTCTCCTTTAAGTTAGTTACTATCTTTTCTACTAAACAGTTACCTCTATATGGGACTAAACCTTGTTTTTGTTGTGTTGTTATTGAGAGGATGCAAGATAAGAATAAAGCACCTCATAACCAAGGGACACAGACAGTAGGGGGGTGAGGGCATGTGCTGGGGGGTGGGAGCAGCTGGGGAGATGCCAATGAAGGAAAAAGGAGACATATGTAATACTTTCAACAATAAAGAATTTAAATTTAAAAAAAAAATAAAGCACTTCTGTGTGATACTGTAATGGTGGATACATGGCATCTGCCAAAATCCGCAACACAAAGAGTTAATTCTAATGTAAATTATGAACTTCAGTTAATAATAATGTGTTATACACTAATATATAAGCTCCACAAAAGGCTTTTTCCACTGATGTATTCATTAAACACAGCAATATGCATCATCCTTCTGGGCTTGACATATTTGGAAAGCTGGATTCTAGACTGGGGCAGGGGGAGTGGTTATAAAGGATATTACTGAAATAACTGACAAAATTGGAGTATGAACTGTAATTTCTAATGATTTTTAATTTCCTGATTTCAGTAACAGTATGGTGATTTTTGTAGAATATTGTTGCTCTTAGGAAATACATAATGATGTAGGAAGTAAAGAGGAATAATGTTTGCAATTTAATTTCCAGAAAAAATAATAAGTATATACATATGTATAATCAGAGATAGAGAGGAAGAACAGAGGGAAAGAGAGAGGAGATGGAGAGAAGAGAAAATGAATGATCAAGCAGATGTGGCAAAATTAAAAACTGGGAAGTTTGGGTAAAAGTTATATAGAAGTTCTGCGTACTATTTTTTTGTAAATTTTCCATAAATTTAAAATTATCTGCAAATAAAAACTTTAAAAACCACATTAAAAAAGGAATAAAGTACTTCACTGTCATTCAAATACATCCAAGAATTCCACTAAAAGTCTGAATAATACCATCCCCTACCCAGTTCTTTTGGAGATTTAGAATGTAGGCCTGTGCCTCTCTTTGGCTTTCCAGTTACCTCAGGTTACCTCAGACTGGCACTTGGCTATGCCAAAAGTAAAGTATTTCAAACAAAGTGACTTCACAATGTACGATTTTGTTTTCCACCCCAGGATCAGAGGGCATTTTCAAAAACATTCTCTAAATGCCATTTAGCTTGTGTGTGTGTGTGTGTGTGTGTGTGTGTGTGTGTGTGTGTGTTTTATCTTTTGTTCCTAGAATTAGGGACTACAGGTTCATGAATCCTATAGGCTTATGAAAATAGTAAGCAATGGACTTTACACCTATACAATAAAGATGTGATTATTATCAATCCTGGAAAAGAAGCATGAGCAATTTATCCCATTCTGATGGGATAAATAAATGGGCAGGGAAATTATACTTGCTTACTCTGTGCTAAAACCAGGGTTCTATTTGGATGCATGAACACATTAATCCCAAGGGCTATGCTGGAATGGTAGAATTATAACACTCTTGTGTAACATTTATGAGGTCTTTGGTGCATTTTCCAAACGGAGAAATTTTTTCTCATTGGTTATGTCTCACAGTAGTACTGTAAAGATGAGTCAATCCCCTTATCTTAACAGTATATTTGAATCCACTGGCAAATAGCCAGGTGAAATAAACTGCTAGTATCACTAACAAGTGAGGGAGAAAGCTAGAGTAAGTGCTTTTGTGTCTGGGTTACCAGACAGTTTTAATTTATTTTCAACCACATCACATGGGCCCAGAAGGGCCATCGTGTGAAGATCTACAAAGTTAAAGACAATTCTTGCATTGGGAAAGAGTCACATACTACAAAGTATTTTTATCGGTCACCTCATCTTATATTCAAAACCCTGTAAATGAAGGCATGTATGGTCTCCAGTTTTATCAACAGAGAAAATGCAACCCGGAGAAGCAAAATAAGGCCCAGGGTGTGCAGCTGAAGTCGCTAGGGCTTGAATCTCACTATCCAGTTTTACTGAATTATAATTTTATGTGTATTATTTACACTGAAGATTGTATGTGTCTAAAGACATAACACTGGCTCTACAGCATGACGTTCAAAGAGACAGAATTGTTTCTTTTTGCACTGTGTACACTGAAAGATGAATTAAGCTAGGTTTCCTGGTCCTAATAATGAAAAGAGAGCTTTCTCTCATACAGGCACAGTATCAATTTTTTATACTGCCTAACTGTAGAATGAAAACTATACAGAATGATTTAGAAAACCTATCAATTTTTCTAATACCCAATTGTGTAATGGAAACAAAAGAAAACAAAAACTATTTACAAGGTTTTTTAATACAGTGTACCAAAGAAAAGAATTAAATATTTAATTTTTATATTCCATTATCTTTAAATACATATGTAATGAGCTAGCTTCCTGTGATTTGGATTTTGTAAGTACAGTCAAAAATATAAGACAAGGAGAAAGGAAATGGACCAGTTCATAAAACCGGTAAAAACATACCAGTATGTTCGCAAGCACAGGATCTATCTCTTCAATAAAAATGTTTCCTAAAAGCAAACAAACTTTTGGAAAGAATCACAAAGCCTAGAGCAGAAGATGTTTTCCGGAAAGCAAAATAAACGTTTCAACAAATATTTAGCAAAGAAATAGCACACTTATTTTTAAATACTCCAAATGTTTGCATTTTTAAATTCTGAGGGGAAAAATCCTATACCTGGAGGGAAATATGTCTAATTGGTTCCAAGACATTAAAGTTATTTTTGTGCTTTCACTTTCAATGAAAAATTGGTTGTGCGTATGATTATATATTTGCAGAGACAAAACTGTTGCCTTTCCTTCAACTTTATAATGTCACCGTGGATTCAGGGCCCATTGAAGATTTCCATCAAGACTAATCTAAAAAAAAAAAAATACTACTCTCAAAGCTTTCAAATCCATTAAAATGAAAAATGACATGAAAATGTATAATTCTTGACACTGAAAATGTTTTACAGTTATCACTCATCCAAAGAGAGGGCAGGCAGAATTGTTTAAAGAAGCTGCAGTTACTTCTCAGGTACAGCAGAGTGACAGCTGATATAAATAGCTCCGTTATTTACATATCTCTCCTACACTGCTCTAGAAAAGAATAGGTAAAAATTCCATGTTGTTTTGTTTGCTTTTCTCCCCTGCATTGGAGGTTTTTCATCTACCACATTTAGGTCTGTCACCCAAAGAATAAATCCACATCCCAAATCAATTAGTAGGTAAATCTTTAGCAATGTAATTGAAACTACAAATCAGACTTTCGATCAAGAACAATGTCAGCAGGGCAATAACAGCAAAGCAGGATCCTGTGGCATTTCCTGAGACAGACAAAGTCTCAAAGGAGAGAGGGAAACTAATTCTAAATAAATAAAAGGAGTACTTACGAGGCTAGAGGTAGAAAAGAGATAACAGAATAGGTAGGAGCAGATAAAGTTTATTGGAATAAAAAGGAGGAGAGATAAAATGTAATGGAGTAAGATTGTGAAGAGAGCAATAAACCAAGTGGAAAATACTAGAATATATTTTTGTTCTTTTCACTATATAGTAGTGCTACAAAAACATTATTTTCTTGACTGCATTTGCTTCTACCAGCAGCATTAATGGGTGAATTGTATACGATGGTGATGCCTTGCAAGATTAACACACACACAAAAGAACAAGCCTTGTGCAGGGAACATTCCATACAGGAAATTGCTTACCTGTTACCTTTTTCTGGACATTAGAAACATGACTACAAATATCACTTTGGCTGTGGCTGGTTTGGCTCAGTGGATAGAGCGTCGGTCTGCGGACTCAAGGGTCCCAGGTTCGATTCCGGTCAAGGGCATGTACCTTGGTTGTGGGCACATCCCCAGTAGGAGGTGTGCAGGAGGCAGCTGATCGATGTTTCTCTCTCATCGATGTTTCTAACTCTCTATCCCTCTCCCTTCCTCTCTGTAAAAAATCAATAAAATATATTTAAATATATATATATATCACTTTGGCCAACAAGTTCACTCTGTCTCCTTGGCCAAAGCCGAATGAGAAGTTTTGAACCAGGGCTTTCCAGAGACCCACAAAGGGTGGGAAGGTATGGAGTGTGTAGTTGAGGATGCCATTGTCCTATGGCCTCAGAACCACACTGAGTTCCCTTAAGCAATAGAGCATGATGTTCAGCTTGCATTTCTTTTTCAATTTGCTAACACACCTTGATGGCAAAAGTTCAAAAAGTGTGGCTTATCGCCAATTGTATGGCCCTAACTGCCTATGCTCTCCTGGGAATGCGTTCTTTCTTCTGCTCTGCTGCCTCCCTGGCCTTTGAAAGGAAGAATACACCTGCAGGTAAATGCAATCAGGAAGTCAACCAGCGTCTCCACACACCCCAAACCTATCAGTGTTTATAAGCAGTCTGACCAGTCGCTTCAAGAACATTATTTTCTGTCACAAAATGAGGGAGTTTGGTCCTCTGCCTCTTATTTAAACTACTTTCTATATTTCAAAGGAAAAAAGAAGTAATGTTCCCAAACTTATAAACCTCTCACCCTCCTCTCACCAGAGCTCCCAGGCTCAAGCAGAAAGACAACCTCTACAACAGTGGTTCTCAACCTGTGGGTCGCGACCCCTTTGGGTGTCCAACGACCCTTTCATGGAGGTCGCCTAAGACCATCGGAAAACACATATATAATTACATGTTGTTTTTGTGATTAATCACTATGCTTTAATTATGTTCAATTTGTAACAATGAAAATACATCCTGCATATCAGATATTTACATTATGATTCATAACAGATTCAAAATTAGTTATGAAGTAGCAACGAAAATAATTTTATGGTTGGGGGTCACCACAACATGAGGAACTGTATTAAAGGGTCGTGGCATTAGGAAGGTTGAGAACCACTGCTCTACAGGCCCATCATTATTCTGTTGGCAGAATAAGCCCCATCCCATCTACTCACTCTGCTTCTCTTCCAGGTGACAGTGGAGCAAATGCACAGCCAGGAGGAACTGCATCCTTCTTAGCCAGACTTAGTTCCTTACGCAGATGCCTTTAAACAAACCTAGCTCATGATCAAGGCTACTTAAGACTTCACAGATTATCCGGAACCTGTCAGCTTGGTAACTTGCTTGATTTAGATTTCTGGCTCACATATGGTTATTTCCCATGTCAAATTATTCAATGTAGTCTCTCTGCCACTCTGAACGAAGGCCACACCAACTGCTCTGGCTGAAAATTCTAAACTACTTGGTTTTGCTTTGATATTTAATTCTCACTACTTTTAGTCAATAGATGAGCATACTTAGCGAATAAACATCAAGTAAATAAGAACTCTGAGCCATTTATATCAGATCATAAATCCTCATCTTTCAAGTTTCCATCTCCTTCATGAAGCATTCCACGATTTTTACATTGAGTTTTTCCTTCAACTAACTTGTGCACCTGAAAGAATCCATAAGTCAATGAAATATACCAGACATTCCAATATCTCTGTTCCTAAAGTATGTATCTAGCATGTTTCTTGGACCTTGAAATACAACAAATATATGCAAATAATGTTCAACTCCATTGATTATAAAAGAAGTAAAATTAAAACAAGATGTCATTGTTGACCTATGAAACCAAAAAGAATTAACAGTAAAGTAATAAGTTAAATGTTAAAATACCAAAACTAGTGATTAAATGGTAAAATGTGCATCCTTCTTGCCCTCATTTGCCAATAAAAGAAATCTATTCGAAAAGCACAGGCCTCCTTTCTTTCTTTGCCTATTCATCTTAATTAAATCCAAATGCTGCTAACTTATTTAGTCTTGTCCCCTCGAAGAGTATGGACTGATTATCTTCTAAAGTTACCAAAAACAAAAGGAAAGAACCCTACTTTGTTGTCTTTTTAAGGAGAGAGTAGAGTCATATTAAATTTACCACCACACACACACACACACACACACACACAGAAGGCCATTAATTAGAACTCTTTGCATATGTTGATGACAGGTAATACACTAATCCTAATTCTCCAGGAGTTTCCAAAACTGTTTTTAAAAATCTTTTATCAATGTACAGTTGCCCATGATTACAAAATACAGAGAAGATCCTACTAACCTAACTTAATGGCACACAAAGAGATGACACCTTGTCATTCAAAGGTGCTCCTGCCTCTAATTCATTGACCTTCCTGGGCAGGTGAGATAGATAATACCCCTTTTAATCTGAGCATGCAAAGAAGTCAATAAACTTCACTGTAGCTAGGAGTACAGAAATAATCAAAATTAGATAAGTATGGGACTGAGAGCTACTAAAAATATGACAGCAAGTCATATTTTTACCAAATGAAACAGGATAGATATAAAAGTATTTGCAGTCTCTTGTTGTCTAAATTTCTTAATATGAAGACTTGGAAACATCCATCAAGAGGAGTAAGCAGCCAGGTCGTTGTGGCTCAGTGGTTGAGCATCAACCTGTGAATCAAGAGGTCACAGTTCAATTCCAGGTTAGGGCATATGCTTAGGTGCATGCTTGATCCCCATTAAGGGGAGTGCAGGAGACAGCCTATCAATGACTCTCTCTCATCATTGATGTTTCATCTCTCTCTCTCCCTCTCCCTTCCTCTCTGAAATCAATAAAAATATAGTTTTTTAAAAAGAGGAAGCATCTCACAAAGAGATTATACATTTAACAACAATGAGGAGATTTCAAATCAAGAATCTTTGCCTTTATCTTTGCACAGAAAACCTACCTCCTCACTCCAAAGCAGGGTTTCCTTAGCTATAAGAGGGGGAAACAGTGTTAGCCATCACTAAATGAGAGAGATATGAAAAGTAGTGTGAACACAGCTGACCTACTTTAAATTTGAGCTCCATAGAGAGAAGAGAAAGAATAGAGCAAATATTTGAAGAAATAATGATTGAGAAATATCCAGAACTGATCAAACACTTCAAGTCACAGACTGAAGAAATTAAACAAACTCTTAGCAGAACATTTTTTATAACGACACATAACAAAGAAGCAGATATCGTAATGTCAACTCAAGAGAAAAAAGAAATTACATAGGAAGTTACGCATCTTTTAAAAACATATCAATCAAAATATCAAAACTTTTTACCTTTTTAAGTTGGAAAGGTCATATTTCTAGTTTATTATATCCTGAGTAGCATAGATTGACTTAATTCCCTCATTTTAAATTAAATTTGCGCTTACTCAAAGTTCATTACTGACAAAATGGTACAATTTATTGTTTTATAGGGAAGAATAAAATATGCAAGTTCGTCTTTAGTGACACTATACTCTATTTAGTATTTGGGTATTATCTCACTTTTCAGTAATAATTTCCCACAGACATTTAGAGCCTAATTCACCAAGCAACTCAGCTGTGAGGGAAAAGGTCATATTCTCATTCTCTACGGCCTTCCTGGCTTGCAGGGAGAAGATATTATTTTTTAGCCATTTCATGACAGTCCTGGAACATTTCAACTTATTCTAAATATAAAGATCATTTAATGAGGGTCATCAAGACACTTGAATAAGTGTTTTAAAAGTGGTAATATCTTGCTGTCTCCCGGAAGTCCCTTTTCCTGTTTCATACATTCCACTTTGCCTTTGACCCTAACTCTCGCTTGGTCATAATTGAGCCCTTATACTTTTACTAAAAAATTATTTATTTTTTTCTAAACTATCTGACTTTGCTCATCTCTGGGGTACTTTAATTTGTAATTCTTTATTTTGTAATTCAAGTTAGATTGTTCATTTAGTAATAACTTTTGACATTATTCAAAATGTATTAAGACTTGAAAAATATCCTAGTTTGGGGTGGGGTTTTTTTATTATTATTATTGATTTTTAGAGAGAGGGGAAGGAGAGGGAGATAGAGAAGCATCAGTATGAGAGCGGAACACTGATGGGCTGCCTGGACATGTGTCCTGACCAGGAATCAAACCGGCAACCTTTCAGTGCACGGATGACACCCAACTAACTGAGCCACACCAGCCAGAGCGATCCTAGTTTTAATACAAACAATTTCTTTAAGTCATAATACTCTAAGTTAGAAAGTAGTAAACTAAGATACTACCACTTTCTAACTCTAGCAATTAGACTATGGCCTGATATTCCGTTTATGTGATATAAAGAATGGAAAGGGCAGGACAGAAGAGCTCCAGATTTCAACATCACAACTTTTGAAAGCAGGGTAGACTATTTTGCCTGGTATATACTTACACACACCCTTGAAGGAGAAAAAAATATCCTTCAAGCACTGTCTCCACAGAAGGCATACCATCCTGTGAAATAATAATGGTTGAGCTCACTTTGCCTTATAACACTTTGGGAACAAAGTCTGCAATGATTTTGTTCATTGTCATTGTATGTGCAAACAAGATGATAATGTTTCAATTGCAGCATAGTTAGCACATTCAAGATTTTCCACACATAGTAGCAAGGATCTTTGTAAAATGTCAGTTCTAGATTCAAACCCTCCAATGTCTTTCTATTTCAGTAGAATCAAATCCAAAATCCTTACTAGGCCATATACTATGATTGGTCATGAGCTGGCCCCTGAAGACCTCTCAGATGTCATCTACTTCCATGTTACCAGCGTCTTCATCTCTAGCTACGTGCGTCTCCTAGCTCTTCCTCACACAGGCCAGGAGCACTCCTGCCTCCAGGCCATTGTAGACTGTCACCTCTTCCTGGAACATTCAGGTGGAGGTCCACATGGCTCCACCCACTGTTTGTTTCAGGTCTTTGCTCAAATGTCACCTCCCTTGCCCGAGCACATCTCCTACCCTGCTTTTGTTCTCTCCATAATAGACAGAGAATATAGCGGTTGATTTCTTTTCGATCTGCATCCCTTCACTGGAGTGTAAACTTTATAAGAATGGGAGCTTTGTTTTGTTTCGTTTTCAAAGATGTGCTCCCAGCACCTAGAAGAGTACCTGGTACAAAGCACGCTCTCAATAAATATTAGTCTTAAATGAAGAAATGCAAAAGCTAGCATAGGACACTACTCAACTCACATTAGGTATTCAGACAATACTAGTACTTCTGACTCCCTATTTAATGAGGCCAAGGCTGCTGATGTGATCACCATAGAAATTAAGCAGTTCGAAGCTGAAATGAAAGCTGTACTCTGCCCACGCTGGTATCCCCTAATCATAACCTATATGCAGCTACTCACAAGGGTATTGGGACAATACAGAGTGGAGAGATTAAAGTAAACACAAAAAATATAACAGGAAAAATTGTTCAGAGAATATTCATGGCATGTATGAATTGAAACATCAGCCCTGACTGGTTTGGCTCAGTGGATAGAGCGTTGGCCTGTGGACTCAAGGGTCCCAGGTTCGATTCCGGTCACGGGCACCAAAAATAAATAAACAAAAGAAACATCACATGTGTGCTACTTGAAGCTTGCTATGGCTTAAAATTTGGTGTATTACTGTACCTCCCACCCCTGCACAGCCCAAAAAACTTATTCTGCCTGTTGCTGTATGTTCAATCACATCCAACAAAATTTCCCTCACTTATGATTTAAAATGTTATCTCCTAAGAATAATCAAGTTCACGTATCCCTATCATAATTTAGCAACTACCTCTCCCACAGCTCTCTTCACCTTCCTGCTGGTGACCCCTTTTATCACAGAGCTCATGTGCGAGAGAGTGGGAACGGGGCATCAGTGGAAAAGGGATGAATCTGGCCACTCTTCATTCGGCTCTAAGGCTGCAGGAACCTTCCAAGGCTGAGAAACTCAGACTCTGTTCTCATGGAGGAATCTGGCGCTGGCCCTTCTGTGCGGCACGTTGGAGGGTCCCAGGTGCCCAGCTGAGCCCTCTCATGTGCCGCATTATTTGTTGATCACATTTATAGAGACCCACCTTACTCCCAGACCCTGAGCAGCAGTTCACTCCATAATCTCTGGGTGGGATTGTCATTCAAAAAACTCAAGAAAAGAAGAAGGTACCATCCCTGGAACTGACAAGAGTAAGGGAAAGGGGAAAGAAAAAACAAACGGTAAAAGTGTAAGTTTGAATTTAGTAGCTAAAGCATGTAGGCAACCTTGTTCTCAGCTGGGAGCAATCTCCGTTTGACATTTTCAGCTTAGCCTTAGACAAGGGGCCAATCAATAGCCTTGTCAAGGGAGAGGGATGTTACCTCTACATCACATTTCACATCATCAAATACATATCTTAGTGCTAGAGATAACCGTCTTCTTCAGAATACTTCCAGCATTTTTTGCCACATGAAATTAATTAAGGGACTTTGGTTAGTGCCAGCTATGCATCAAGCGTTGTGTAAAGTTTACAAGCATTATCTCATTTAAACCAAAAGACAATCTCCTGACACAGATATTTTATCCATTTCACACAGGAAACAGAAGCTCAGTGAAGCGTTGTAGCTTATTCAAGGGCATGTGTGTCGTAGTACTTGATGTGGCTTTCATATAGTCTCATTCTCTCCCCACCCCCCATTCTATTTTTTAACTATCAGACTACAGGTAACCCATTGATTTGATTTAACTTTTTTTTTTCAGAATGGAAGGGAGAGGGACAGAAAGATAAGAACATAACAATGAGAGGGAATCATCAGTCAGCTGCTTCCTGTACACCCCACACTGGGGATCGAGCCCACAACACGGGCATGTGCGCTGACTGGGAATAAAACCACAACGTCTTGGTTCATGGGTCACTGCTCAACCACTGAGCCACACCAGCCGGGTCTGCCCCCCTTTCTTGCTTTCCCAATCTATTCAAGAGTTCCTGTGTGTGTTGTATCATGTTGTGTTCGAATGTGCACACATTTTTTATTGTAGAGTCACTAAAATAGTGTCACCATGAAGTCATAACCAACTAAAAGACAGGCTATAAGTTGACCAATGGAAGACTTTAAGCCAAGAGCCCAGACACATGCCCGCAGTCAGAATTTAGACTGAACACCTGTTCTAACATAGTGCTTCATTTTTATTTTCTTTTTTTAACATCATTGTGAGAGTGAAATATTGATCAGTTGCCTCCCGAACATGCCCAGACTAGGGAATTGAACCACAATCTAGGTATGCGCCCTGACTGGGAATCAAAGCTGTGACCTTTTGGTATATAGGATAACACTCCAACCAACTGAGACACACCAGCCAGAGTTCATTTTAATTTTTTATTTTTATTTTATTTTATTTTTTTGGCAGGTTATTCACCTGTCAGTTTGAGGTTTCTTTGATTCACTTCTGACTGATGCCCCCTGTCCCACACATACACTCTTCCCCATACAGCTTTTGAAGGCATTTGAGTTTGGACCCTCTGATTAAGGTCAATCATAAATTCATGGAAACTGGTATTCTTTAGGTTGCCTGATTTGAAATTATTGTCTATTCCTACTGAGAAAATAAACTTTCATTTGGAAGACAATAGAAGAAAAGAAGACTCAGAGAATGTGTTGAAATACAGGCTTGGGTATAGAGAATTTAGACCTCAAACCAAAATACTAGTAACTTCTTAAATAGAAAAACTGAGTAAAAGTGAGCAGTGTACCAGCTGTCAAAAGTTAAGTCTGGATCCAAGTCACAGGTGTCAAAGGAAAGCAGCCCAACTAAAGTAAAACTATTGATTTGACCTTACCTTTGTTTGGTGTATGATGTGGGGGATCCTGATATTTACGTCTCTCTCTCCATGAGGGCTTGGATTAACGTGCAAGGATGATTCAAATCTTCCAGGCAGATTAAAGCAGATGGAAAAAGCATCCTCTGTCTAGAACTGGAGTGCAGCAACCCTGCTTACCTGTGATGCTCTGGGCAAGCCTTTGAGCCACTGAGATAACTCTCCACGTGTTGGCTATCCCTCAACATGCAGCAGGCAGACTAGCTGCAGAAAAATCGTTTGCTAAAATGTAGACTTCTAACCACTCCTCTCCCTACACTGCCACAGGACTTCTCAACTGGAGTTCCAACGTGAGATCTTGGAATCTGTTTATTAAACATGATCAGATGATTTTATGATCACTCAAACTTAGGAACCACTGCCTTAGATTTAAGCCATAGGTCAGTGATGGTGAACCTTTTGAGCTCGGCGTGTCAGCATTTTGAAAAACCCTAACTTAACTCTGGTGCCGTGTCACGTATAGAAATTTTTTGATATTTGCAACCATAGTAAAACAAAGACTTATATTTTTGATATTTATTTTATATATTTAAATGCCATTTAACAAAGAAAAATCAACCAAAAAAATGAGTTCGCGTGTCACCTCTGACACACGTGTCATAGGTTCGCCATCACTGCCATAGGTCCTCCTGCTTCACTTCATTTGGACTTGACCCCTGTCCTCCCTAGAACTCTACTCCTCGCCAGTTTGCTCTTGTTGAACTGAAGTCCAGATACGATACCTCCTGGCTGGCTCTGTTCTATTGCTGCCCAATCTCCAGCACAACAAGGTGATTATATTTTTAATTGCTTCTTCTCTCCATTCTCTGGCTTGGTATTGAAATAACTAACTGCCCTGTTAAGTTGTCACAAGCAGAACCTATGTGTCTGGAAGCTACAAAGTGGGGTGCCTTAAATAGCTAGCTATTCCCTATAACATGGTAGAAGAAAACCATTTCCAAAGTAAACAGAGGGAACTCATTTGACAGATAAAATAGATCAGGCAATGACACTTAATAAATAGTTTGCTTACCTCTAGGAAAACAAAACAACAACTTCTCTGGTTTTTGTTCTTGCCAACCTTTAAATCTTTAAAAGAAGTCATTTATTTTATAGTTCATTCCATTATATGCTTGCAATCAATGAGCAAACTATTGCATTACATTTGCCCAACTTTCCTATCAAGACCACAGAATAAAGGAGTTGTTGGATTACATGTGTATATCTCATTAAGATAGATAGAAAATATATATAAATAATTGTGTCTCCTGAGCATAGGCAGCATGCAAAGATGTTTAAGGATGATCACAATAATGTCAAAATGTATGACAACTCATTTGCTATAATAGCAACTCTGAGTCACAATGAAGAATTGAGGACACATATGGGAAATAATTGCAGTAGGAAGGTAATCTGTGTATACAAAATTTTAAAAGAAGCAAAGTTCTCTGTTAACTTCAGTAGCATAAGTGCTATGCTGTCGCTTCCTCCTAGGTCAGTGATGGCAAACCTTTTGAGCTCGGCGTGTCAGCATTTTGAAAAACCCTAACTTAACTCTGGTGCCGTGTCACGTATAGAAATTTTTTGATATTTGCAACCATGGTAAAACAAAGACTTATATTTTTGATATTTATTTTATATATTTAAATGCCATTTAACAAAGAAAAATCAACCAAAAAAATGAGTTCGCGTGTCATAGGTTCGCCATCACTGTCCTAGGCAGCCAATCATAATGCAGGCCTCTCCAGGGATCTGAAATACACTGCGTTTGCTACCATGGCAGTTTAGAAGTCTCAGAATTGTGGGGAATCCCCAGTGGCAGTGGAAAGGTTGTTTCTTTTTCCAATGTCACAGCCCATTAGAACGCGTACCATTCCACATCAGTTGCACAAATACTGATTCTGCAAACAAAACAAGTAATAATGATAAAGGACAAAAGTATGTAGAGAAGCAAAATATCTAATTTAAAGAATAACATTCAACCTTTTTAGAGGGTAACTTGACAAGACCTATCAAAATTTTAGATGCACATACCTTTTGACTGTTAGGAACACATTGACATTTGCACTAACAAATAAAGATGCATACAAAAAACCATTACTTGCAACATTGTTTGTGAATAAAATCCTTAAGTTACTTTCAACCTTTAGCTATACAAACTAGGTTAAATAAACCATGATACATATTCTACTGTGAGGCCATAAAAAAACAATGAATCGGCATTATTTGTAATAAACAAATTATCTGTAATATACTGTCAAATGAAAAAAGTTGCAAATTATTATATTATCTGTATGCTTTTATATAATTATATATGTGTACATAGTGCTTATATATATTGAATTTTTCTAAAAATATATGCAAGATGTTGTTAACCATTATTATCTTTGGAGGTTGCAAATGAGGGAGCTGAAAAACCTGAGCACTTTCACTCAGCACTTTATACTTTCTGTATTATTTTAGTGGTTTACTTTTACTATTAGCCTGTATTAATTTGAAATAAAAACCAAAATGTTTAATAAAACCCACTGTGAGTAATAGTATGTAAGTCGTCATACATTGTTGGAAAAAGTGTTCACTGGTAACATATCCATGGAGGAAAATTTGGCATATTTTAAAATTAAAATGTGTTTATTATTTGACCCAGAACTTCCTTCTCCAGAACTTCATTCTATAGCTATGGTGACATATGCACAATATTGACATTGCAGTATTGTATATGAGAGCAAAAAGTGCAGCATTGCATATGAGACAGAGAGAGAGAGAGAAATCGATGTGAAAAACATTGATTGGTTGCCTCCTGCACACACCCTGACTGGAAATCGAACCCAAAACCTAGGTATGTGCCCTGACGGGGAATGGAACCTGCAGTCTTTTGATGTACAGGATGATGCTCCAACCAACAAAGACACTCAAACAAGGCTCAAAACTTACTATGTGCCAAGTATATTTCTAGGTCCTGAAATTCTCTGACCTTATGAAGCTTATATTTGGGGGAAGGGAGCAGATACAGGGTAGAGACTAACAATAAAATTCAATATAATCAAGAATATATAGTATGGTATAAAGTATGGTAGAAGGTGATAGATGCCATGGTTGGGGGGGGGACAAATTCAGGTCACCTCAGGAATATAGAAAATGCAGAAGTGGAGGATGGAGGATAAATAAAAATACTATGTAAGGTGGCAATGGAGGCCTCACTGAGAAGGTGAGATTGAAGCAAAGATTTGAAGAAGGCAGATATCTGGGTAGGTGTCTACAGAAAGAGAAGTTCAGGCAGAAAAAAATAGCTTGAGTAAAGACCTTAAGGTAGAAAGTGCCTGGTATGTTTAAGAGGCAAGAAGACCTGTGGAGCTGGGATAGATGATTGAGGAAGACAGGGTAGGAGCTGAGATCAGACACATAACTTAGATCAGACACCCTACTTTGGCACTCTGCATGCCATGTAAGAACTTCAGTTTTTGTTGAGTGAAATAGAACCATGGCAGAGTTTGAGCAAAGTGGCATGATTTTGATTTATTTATCCAAGGGTCACTCAAACTGCTGTATGGAAATCAGATTGTAAGGAAAAGGGTAGAAAGAGGCTATTGCATAACACAGGTGAGAGATGGTGGCGCTCCCAGTAGTGATGGTGATGGTGAGAAGTGAATGGATTTGAGTACTGCCCACAGGACTTCCTGATGGGTTGAATGTGAGGTGTGAGAGAAAGAAGCCAAGGATCATTCCAAAGTTTATCCAATCCTGAATGTAAGCCACTTGACATTTGCTCACCCAGGATCTTCCTGCAGCTTCTACAAAAGGAATGCCATGTGGAAAAGACTAACAAAGAGCACTGGCCAGTTTGGCTCAGTGGCTAGAGCATTGCCCTGTAGACTGAAGGATGGTGGGCTCCATTCTGATCAAGGGCACAAGTGAAAAATATGGAATAGAAAGAAACTATCCTATATAATAAAAGCCTAATATGCTAAGTGTCCAATCATCGTTCAACCAATCAAAGTGTAATATGCTAATGATATGCTAAGGCTAATCAACCGCTCGCTATGACATGCACTGACCACCAGGGGGCATACACTCGACCAGTAGGTTAGCTTGCTGCTTGGGTCCGGCTGATCAAGACGGGCCGGACATGCCCTGGAGCCCTCCCACGGTCTCTCCCCTGCTGGCCAACCTCCCGAATCCCTCCCCAGCCCCGATCGTGCACCAGTGGATTCCCTCAGCCTGGCCTGTGCCCTCTCGCAATCCAGGACCCCTCAGGGGATGTCAGAGAGCTGGTTTCGCCCAATCCTGCAGGCCAGGCCGAAGGACCCCACTGGTGCACGAATTCATGCACTGGGCCTCTAGTCCTTTATAATTGTGGGATAATCATAATTAGGTTCTAAGTAGTGGAAGGTAAAGACTGTCGTCCTCCTCTCAATGAAAGTGAACAACATATAAAAATTATATTAGTACATGAAATGTTTATTAAATGTACATTTCTTCCCAGGCACGTTTCTAAGCATGAGGGTATAGCAGTGGACAAAACAAACAGAAAGTGAGTGCCCCCTTGGATTGTACATTCCAGTAAAAGGTTATAATCCCCATTTTTTTTTTTAATGAGTCATAATTGCAGTCATTTATTTTAGGTAACTAGCATATGAGTTTGGTCGTGATGATCAATAGGAATCTATCAATCAGATTTCACAAAATGATCTTTGGCTTTCCTTTTGGTTTTTAATACCTAATTCTAATTTGAAGTAAAAACAATTTGGCTCATACTTGAGTTTAGAGAGTTCAGAATAATTCTTTCCCTTACAAGTTAAAAAAGTGGTACAAATTACTGCTACATCTGGTCTTGGCTATGGCAATTAATGAGCATAGAAAATGTGAAAAAAACAGAGGTTTCCAAATGAAAAGGGAGGAATTTAGGATGTGATATGATTTGGTTGGACTGGAAAAGGAAATCAATAAAAAATATTTTTTAAAAATAAATAAAATGGGGGTGAAATCATGCCTACCTTATAGGGATTTTAAGAACATTTACCCTTATAAGTTAAAAAAGTGGTACAAATTACTGCTACATCTGGTCTTGGCTATGGCAACTAATGAGCATAGAAAATGTGAAAAAACAGAGGTTTCCAAATGAAAAGGGAGGAATTTAGGATGTGATATGATTTGGTTGGACTGGAAAAGGAGATCAATAAAAAATATTTTTAAAAAATAAATAAAAATAAATAAAATGGGGGTGAAATCATGCCTACCTCATAGGGATTTTAAGAACATTTAATATATTTTAAAAAGACGCGGGGACATTCGAGCATGGTTCCAAAGTCTGAGACCACAGCTAAAGTTCTCAAAAATGCAAATTCAGACTATGTAAATACAGTAAGTCCACATGATGGAGTAACTGGTACTCAGCCAGACTTCCCATAGTAAGAAACTATAAAAATGGGCAAAATACACAAAGCAACTGTTGTCGGGAAGCAGAGACAGTACCGGACTGTAATCCAAAAAAAAAGAAGCAAAAGCCACAAAGCAAGCCCCACAACTGCCCCCACTTCTGCCTGAACAATTCCCCAACCACAGCTCCTTGTCTGCTACTATTTGAAGTTGTCATGTGAAAGATGAGGCTTATTGGTCATTCATAGACAATAAAGATAAGAACAGTTGATGAATAAAGGTAAGAACTGCCTTAGGAGACAGTTCATCTTAACCAAATGAAACACTGCCCAGCTTCAAATTTTGTCACCCAAAGATAGAATAGACTGCTTTATAAGGCACTGATTTCCTGCCATTGAAAAAAAATCAACCAAGGTAAGTAAACCAGTTGTTATAGGGTGGTGTGGTGAGGATTCTAACATCAAAGGTGTCAATGAATAGCATGAGTTGCTCTCAACTTAATCTTCCCATGACCAGGTCTCTGGGAAACACACAAAGGTCCTGAAGGCCTTTGTCACTATGAATGCCTTAAATGTCTCTTCCATTTCTACATTCCCTGCCACTGACTCGCGGCAGGTGCTAATAAATCTGCTGGATAGAGTATGGCTGTAAAGTTACATAAGTTACTCCCCATTCTCCCATGTCCCCTAGAGAAATACCAGCACATTTAGAGGAGAGGTGTAAAAACAGGCTGTGCAGAAAATGCCCATCCACGATGGAGTAATTGGTACTGAATTAGACCTCTCCCAGTGAACAGCTATAAAACTGAACAAAATATATGAGGCGACTGTTTCAGACAGCAAGCAGCACACATATAAGACTGCAATTCCAGAAAGAAGCATAACTCACAAGGCCAGTCCCACTATTGCCCCCTCTTTCTGCCTGGGGACAATTTCCCAACCACAGCACAGAGAGCTGGAGCCCGAGCAGAGAATGGCACACCTGCCAAGCTGACGAGACAGAGAACAGAATTCAGAGCGAGTGAAATGACTAGAATCTGCAGGCTGTAGACAGGAGGGAGCTGTACAAAAGAGGCCACAGATATCCACGCAGAGGGCCTCTCCTATGAGTCCAGGGCTAAGAGCTGGGCGGTATGTGTGGGTGAGGTCACACGTGGGCAGAGCAGATCTTGGTTGCTTTGTGGAGGAGAGAAAAAGTAGAGTTACTAGAGGTCAAGCAGTGCTGCAGAAAGAGCAGCTCCATGGAACACCTGGAGCTTGGCCCACCAGACTCAAAAGAGTTTGCTAACAACCCTGGCATGCAGCTGAGACATCGGTACCACCACACCTCAGAAGAAAGGCTCATTCCCTATCGTGCATAAGGAAGCCTAAAACTGAGTTCCAAAAAGATGTAAAGAGACAGGTTTTGTAATGTGAATGAAGAAAAAGCGTTGCCTACCCGGCATGGCTCAGTGGTTGAGTGGTGACCTATGAACCAGGAGGTCACCGTTCGATTCCTGGTCAGGGCACATGCCTGGGTTGTGGGCTTGATCCCCAGTGTGAGTGTGCAGGAGGCAGCCGATCAATGATTCTCTCTCATCATTGATGTTTCTATCTCTCTCCCTCTCCCTTCCTCTCTCTCTAAAAAAAAATCAATAAAAACATATTAAAAAAGGAAAAAAAAGAGTTTTGCTCAAAAGTAATTACAAGAAAGGCTAATATATCACCCGTCTGGCATGGCTCAGTGGTTGAGCATCGACCTATGACCCAGGAGGTCATGGTTTGATTCCCAGTCAGGGCACATGCCCAGTTTTCGGGCTCCGTCCCCAGTGGGGGTGTGAAACAGGCAGCCAATCAATGATTCTCTCTCATCATTGATGTTTCTATGTCTCTCTCCCTTCCTCTCTGAAATCAATATAAATATATTTTTTAAAGAAAGGCTAATATAGCCTATAATAATAAAACTAATATGTGCTTTCTATGTTCTTCTAGACAGTGTACTAAGCACTTTATATTGAGAATCCCAGTCCATCATTAGGACAACACTGTAAGGTAGTTATGATCTTTGTATGAAAGGAAGGTGGAATCCACTCACCCAAGCATCCAAGTTCACATGGCCAGTGAAGTGCGAGGCTGAGAAGTCTAGGCCTGAGAAAGCCGATGGAAATTGTCTTCCTCGGGCTTTAGATCAATGATGTTTCATAAGCCCTCACAGGCTTGAACTACAAGCTGTGTATGTATCTGGTCACAGTGAAATTTACATACAACAAATCATGGTAGTCCTCACCTAGGGACCCTGAAGGCCCAAGCAGACAGCTGCCTCTTTTCCCAGGAATAGCTCACTTCGAGAAATATGCTTTTTACTTTTATTTAATGTAGTGAAAATGGAAGTGATTTGAACACTTCCTCTATCATAGAATGTGTGCCAGACCGAGAGGTGACAATCTGATCTTGACCTGTATCTAAAAATCTCGATAAGAAAAACAAAACCACTATTCACCTTATGATAAAGAATAAAATGAATGCTTTCA
Source organism: Myotis lucifugus (assembly GCF_000147115.1). NCBI lineage: Eukaryota > Metazoa > Chordata > Mammalia > Chiroptera > Vespertilionidae > Myotis > Myotis lucifugus. Next base: position 23,530,388 of record NW_005871049.1, on the reverse strand, counting down.
ATGCATATGACATAACCACCATAATGAAAACAGGCCTGAACATCAGATAAAGAGATCTATTATGGAAATTATAGTTATTTTGTCAGTTACATACAACTAAGAATACTGTAGCATTAGTATTAAAATAATCCATAATGTCTTCAGTTATCTTTCTTCCTGTAAAAACTCATTGTCAAGTTCATTGATGGTTCCATAACAGTGCCTGGCACACAGGAGGTAGTGAAAAAAAATATATGGGGAGGTAAATGAATAAAGATTTCCCTAGGGCAATAAAAGAGTACAATCACAGACCTTTTTAATCTGCCAAATGACACGCACAAGAAGACATAGTTATAAAAATGTCCACCCAGAGGGGCTGAAAGCACTGAACGCTGCTGCCTTTGGGCATCATTGGAATCTCTCTCCCGATGCAGCCAAGCTTGAAGAGCAATGAAAACACTGCTGCCTTTGGTGGGTTTACGTTCGTGGGAAACTAAGTTCCCAGAACTGCCAAGACTCGGAATCCACTGAAAGAAATTGCTTTTATTCAGTTCAGCATCATTTTCTGAAATTGTTTGATTCAATGCAATAGCATCTTCCTGGAAAGCTACTTGACATATTCTTTTTATATGAAAACAAGCATGGCTGTAATAGAGAGTGAGATGCTTTCAATTTTTCTTTCAAAATAAAACATGATCTTTGAAAGAATTTTCAAACCTTCACTTTGACAGGTGAGAAGGGCATGATGCCATGGATTCTTTGAGGTTACATGTTTGTTCCTCTTTTCTCTCATTTAGAGATACCACAATGGGGAGGCTTAAGGAGCCCTGCAATTGGTGATAAAAAGAATCTCTCTCTCTCTCTCTCTCTCTCTCTCTCTCTCTCTCTCTCTCTCTCTCTCTCTCTCTTCCTTCCAGATTTTCACCCTGCAGAAAGGTGCCCACATTGCCTATCTCACTGCTCCTCCCATTTCTGTAGCCCCCCCCTCTTCAAATGACAGTTGTTGATTCCATAGCAAATTTGAGTGACATTTTTTGCACAAAGTTCAACTGAAAGAGAAAAATATGTATTGCAATGCCTTTCTTTCAAAATAAATGCAGTTTTATTGTGTCCGTGACAGGAAAAGAAGAGGAGAACTGTGTATCCTTTTTTGTGTTGTTTTGGCATGAGAAAACAGCCAAGTTTCATATATACTTATATATGGGAACCCTGCATACATGAGAGAGTCAGAGCTCCCACATGCAGGAGAGGTTCAGAGCTAGACAGGGGGACTGGTGTACAAGACACTCTGAGCTAGGGGTGAGGTCATGCACCCTGGAGGATTCAAAGGGTCATTGCAGGATGAGAAGAAGAGCGATGTTTAGTAAATAAAAGTTTGCTCTGTCATGTGGATGGGTGGAAAAGGTTATTGCTTTTTTAAAAAAGGTATGTTATTTTTTAAATTTATCTTTATTGTTGAAAGTATTACAGATGCCCCCTTTGTTTTTTGTTGTTGTTCTCCCATTGACCCCCTCCACCCTGCACCGCCCCTCCCAAGCCTTCACCATACTATTGTCTGCGTCCATGGGCCATGCATATATGCATATAAATTCCCAGGTTAATCTCACCCTCCCATCCCCAACCCCCACCTTCCTTCTGAAATTCATCAGTCTGTCATGGAAACCAAGAGCCAAGGAATGTTTGAGAGAGTAGGAATCGTTCACAACAGGAAACTGAGACAGAAAAATGTATTGGATTTAGCTTTAGGAAAATTATTGATGGCTTTGATAAGATGATGGAGCTGATTTGGAGGTGAAAAGTAGATATAGCACCTACCTCACTGCATTTCAATTATCTATTGACACATCTGTCTCCTTTAAGAGACTGTAAATTTCCTCCAGGGCATTGTCTCTGTCTCCCTCACATCTGTCTCCCGAGAAGTCGCCACATTTTCTTTAGAGCAGAAATGTAGTGACTAATTAATAAATATAAAGATCTTGGAAATGAAAAAGGAACTTGAATTAATACCTTTATTATTACATGAAAATGTTAAGAGCAATATAAATTGTTATTCTGTGTTCATATAAGAATCAACACCATTGGAAAACAGCGATGATTACCACTCTCTGATGGGAAACCAACTCAATTAATGAGCACCCTTTCCCATCAGAGAAGGCCATTATTGAAATTTCACATGTTATTACATTATAGCATGGATATAAAGTCTTCTGCTTTGTTGATAATCACACTATTACATTAGCACTCTCTGGATTAATGTGCTATTCATTTGATTAAATAAAATAAATATCATATTAAGTCATATTGACTACACTGTTTGTGCTTTAGAAAAGCCACAGGGAGAAGGATTTCCATAAAGATTTTCTGTGTAGCTGAACAGTTTCCATTCTTGGTTGGTCAAGCACATAATATTTTAATGCTTTAGATATGACAGATTTCAGATTATTCAAGTTAGAATAAATGAAAGCATTCTTCTTTTGCCAGGAAGGATTGCTTTCCTGCATCTGATCTTAGTTACCATTTCAAAGAAGAATCAAGCCTCAAAAAGAGAAAAAAAAATTAATAGCATATTTTGTTTGGCCAACCAGATAAAAACATTAGTCCCCAATGAAAATATGAATTAATGATAAGCAATAATAGACCTTGGGAATTCCCAGGATTCAGTATGTCAAAACAAATCTGCTGCTTTCCCTCGACTTGTATTAAAAAAAAAACAAAAAAAAACTAAGGTTAAAAAAAAAATCTTCCAATCTTATTCTTCAATTCTTAGAATTTAAAACCTGTGGGAGCCCTAGCCGGTTTGGCTCAGTGGATAGAGCATCGGCGTGCAGAGTGAAAGGTCCCACGTTTGACTCCAGTCAAGGGCACATTCCCAGGTTGCAGGCTTGGTCCCCAGTAGGAGGCATGCAGGAGGCAGCCAATCAATGATTCTCTTTCATCACTGATGCTTCTATGTCTCTCTCCCTCTCCCTTCCTTTCTGAAATCAATAAAAATATATTTTAAAAATGAAAATAAATAAAACTTGTGGGAAACACTTATAATCAAGTCAATAGATTCTTCTGATGTCCAGAAATACAGACTAAAAATTAAAATTAAAACTTGAAAATCATTCAGAAATATTGACTCTGGATACCTTTAAGTTGGTTGGTGTTAATTGATATCACATGGTTTTGAGAGTGGGTGAATGAAGAAGAAGCTGATAGATATAAGACCTCACTTTTGTTTGATTTAAAAAAAAAAAAACCTCCAAAAATAATACTGCCCATTGTAAAAGGTGTTTTAGGAAAAGACTAGGCAACTTGATTCTACTTAGCCTGATAAGTCTGACTTGAACCAAAATGTTCCCAAATACACTCAGACACCTGAAAAGCACAAATATTTTTCACTGGTTTTTATAGTCTAGAAAGGATATATGACTTAGATAAATTGTTTTTATAATCTCCATAAACAACTAAGCGATCCTTGTCTCTACCATTAACTGCATTTGGGAACCAGGCTCTGCACGATTCTTGTCCACTGGTGGCCAGGATCTCCCAGATGGAAACTCTATATAAAAGTACAAAAAAAAAGTGACCAAAATTTCTCAGAAGGTACAGACTCTACGTTGCTAAAAACTATGAAATATAAAAATAAGTCAGACAGAGAAAGACAATATGGTATTTATATGTAGAATTTCACTTACTGGTATATGCGGAATATAAAAAACAAAATAAATGAACAAACAGAACAGAAATGGACTCACAGACAGAGAGAACAAACTGCTGGTTGTCAGAGGGGGGTGGGGGAGGAACTGCATTGGGAGTAGAGTCAATAATCCTATATAATAAAAGCCTAATATGCTAAGGGCCCAGTCGTCCGTTCAACCAATCAAAGCGTAATATGCTAATGATATGCTAAGGCCACTCAACGGCTCGCTATGACATGCACTGACCACCAGGGGGCAGATTCTCTGACCAGTAGGTTAGCTTGCTGCTGGAGTCCAGCCTATTGGGACTGAGTGAGATGGGCCGGACACGCCCTGGAGCCCTCCTGCAGTCCTTCCCCAGCTGGCCAACCTCCCGCATCCCTCCCCAGCCCCAGTCGTGCACCAGTGGGGTCCCTCGGCCTGGCCTTCACCCTCTCGCAATCTGGGACCCCTCAGGGAATGTCGGAGAGCTGGTTTTGGCCTGATCCCGCAAACCAAGCCGAGGGACCCCACTGATGCACGAATTTGTGCACGAGGCCTCTAGTATTGTCATAACTATGAATGGTTAGGTGGGTACTGGAAATATCAGGGAGAACACTTAGTAAAGTATATGATGATTGTCTAAACATTACATCTGAAAACAATAAAAAATAATATTGGAAGAAAAAAAAATAAATATGACCAAAATATCTCAGAAGGCAGACTCTCTACTTTGCTAAAAACTAGGAAATACAATGTGCTAGCTTTTGTTTTGAGTAATGAGCCTGTCCATATGTGCACCATAGCTGTTAGAGTAACATTTTTGGAGTAACACTACTGATTCGAGCAAGAAGTAAAGGGGGAGAAGTGGGAAGGACCATGTGAAATTAAATATATCCGTGGCACTGAATTTAAGGGAGCTGTTGGTTTACTATCATCTAAAATCTGCTAATGGAAAACAGTTGCCCATTTCTGAGTGCGGAAGCTGGGTCAAGTCCAAATTACTTCTTTCTGTCATTCTGTAGGTAGGTGGGTCTTTCCTCCAGTCTTGACAGCTGTGGCCTGGGTATCACAGTCACTTATGACTATGTCTCATTACTCTCCATGAAGGGCTGATCACAGCTGAGTAAGAGGGATCCCCCTATAAACACTGAGACAGAAATTCGAAATCTTGCTGAAATTAATTCTAGTGGGGTATGAATTAAACATGATCAAATGTTTTATAGTCACATAATGCCTCTGCAAGTGCCCTAAAAATTTTGTCAGAGTCTCAGTTTTAAATTTTAATCAGAAGTTTATTTTTTCCTGTTAAAGGAAATATCTCTTCAACAAACTTGTTAAGACATGTCAGTAAGAAAGAGACTTCTAGCTAAAGTAATTTAGTAAAGGCTTCGTCTGTGAATACAAATATGTATTAGTTGGTCGACTTATAAATTACAGAAACACATACAATAACCAAGTAATTATATGTAACTGAACACGGAGGTATTGAGGACAGTTTCAAGACAGACTTACAATTTTAAACAGATAAATTTATCCAAGTAGATTATCTGAAAACTCTTAGAAATAATGTATTGATCTGTAAATGAATATTCCTTTCAGTACAGAAATGCTGGAGAGGGTAGGGAATGATCTCATTTTAGAATGACAAATGCTGAAAAAGCTGAGCAATGAAGTGTGGATCTCTGCTGCTGGAAGAAAATATATCTGGTTAGCAACATGCTCTCATGTTTTCATTGGTAACAAGGGAACATTTGTTTTCAAATTGCCTTTCATTTTCATGGCTGTGGTTCCTGGAATAATAATTATATCCTGTAAGTCTGTGAGATAGATCTGTGTGGATATAATATGTAAAACAACGCCTCGCCTTTCACCATGGGATCTTTAAGTGTAACTGAGGCCAGAGAGGTTAAGTGACATGGCCCAGGTCTCCTGACATCAAACCCAGTTCTTTTCTCTCGGCTTCAGGTTATCATCTTATCCCTCCTAATGATCCGTGAAAGAGGATCCAAAGTAAGACTGAAGGAAAGAACTATTTCTGAGAAGTCATATTGTATAAATGCATTTACTCTTAAAAATAATTTGAGGTGTGGAACAGTGCTATAATATAAAAATACAAGAAGATGGGGATAAAAATAGGCTATGGTGCAAAAGAGCCTCTAAAAGTGACTTCCTGCAAAGAAACCAGTAAACGGTTTTAGACCAGAGGCAGAGGAATGCCTTACGAAGGGAAAAGAAAAGGTGAGGAAAATGCAATTCTCCATGCCAAAATGGACCTATTTTGAATGAAATTACGTTGCTTTCACAAATTACATTGTTTCCATGGATTGCATGGCATTATTTGTGGCCCTATGAACTTCCTCAGTAGACCAAACAAAAATTTTTTTGAAAATAAAAAATAGGCCGAAACTGGTTTGGCTCAGTGGATAGAGCATCGGCCTGCAGACTGAAAGGTCACAGGTTCGATTCCGGTCAAGGGCATGTACCTGGGTTGCGGGCACATCTCCAGTAGGAGATGTGCAGGAGGCAGCTGATGGATGTTTCTCTCTCATCGATGTTTCTAACTCTCTATCTCTCTCCCTTCCTCTCTGTAAAAAATCAATAAAATATTTAAATAAATAAATAAATAAATAAATAAATAAATAAATAAAATAAAATAAAATAAAATAAAATAAAATAAAATAAAATAAAATAAAAGGTAATTTGAGGTTATTGGGGTTATTTAAAATCCAAATAATAGTTCTACGTAGGAGCCTAAATAAGGTGTTTGCCTCATCATCTGATACATCCCTATCTCTGTCAGTTCCATGTCATTCATAAAAGGCATAATAATTATGCCTCCTTTTGACCTTTTCAAGTCACTGATACACTTAGTGGATACATTTAATTATTCAGGGAGAAAAGTTTATGTTATGATATGAAAATTACAGATTAAAAATGATTTTTTCCTGTCTTCTGTAGCCTGGGCTAGACTTAATCAATTGCTTCCAAAGAACATAATGTTGAGAAAGTAACTTAACAGTGGTAACACCTAGCAAAGGTTATCTGGCCAGGTGGTCAAGGTTAACATCACTGGGAATAATCATGTTGATAGTATATCCCTGGTATGTGATGAAAAGGGTACTCTACCTCTATGGCATTGTTCCCCAAAATTCATAACCCTTGCCTCATCATGAGAAAGAAAATCGGGCAAATCCAAGTCTACAAAATACCTGGTAAGTACTCCTCAAAACTGTCAAAGTCATCAAAAACAAGGAAAGACTGAGACGCTGTCACAGACCAGAGAAGACTAAGGAGACAGGATGACTAAATGCAATGTGGTATCCTAGATGGCATCCTGGGACAGAAGAAGGACATTAGCGGAGAAACTAGTGAAATCCAAATAAAGCCTGCTGTTCTGTTCATAGCAATGCACCAATATTGGTTTCTCAGTTTTTACAAGTGGTTATGTAAGAAGTTAAAAGAGGAAAACTGAGTGCATGGTATATGGGAACTCTCTATTTCTTTTGCAACTTCCCTGTAAATTTAAAACTGTTCCAAAACCCCTTTACCTGTTGTACCCAGCCCCCACCCCGCCCCGCCAACGCCCTTCCCCTCTGACAGCTATCTGTCTGTTTTCAGTGTCTATGAGTCAAGGTAAAGAGATGAAGAAGGAGAAGAAGAAAAGAAGCACAGACAACAGTATGGTAATTGCCAAAGGGAAAGGGGGTGGAGGGAGGTGGAAGAGGCAAAGGGGGAATAAATGGTGATGGAAACAGACGACTTTGGGTGGTGAGCACACGATGCCATATGCAGATGATGTATTACAGAGTTGTGCACTTGAACCCTGAATGGTTTTATTAACCAATGTCACCCCAATAACTTCAATAAAAAAATAAAATTTTAAAAAAAAGAAGTACAAATTGGTAGTTACAAAATAGTCACAGGATGTAAAGAAATAACTATGTATGGTGCCAGGTACATGCTTGAATTCTCAGGGGGATTGCTTTGTAAATTATATAAATTGTCCAACTAGTATGCTGTACACCTGCAACTAATATAAAATAATATTTAATATAAACTGTAATTGAAAAATTAAATAAAAAAACAAAACAATTCCAAAATAACTTTATATTAAAATAGTGATAATTGCATCTACAGTTTCTGAATATGTACATCAGATCATATAGAAAGAGTAACTGCAGGAAAAGAGCATGAGTCTGGATCTAGACTGCCCAACTTTGAATCTCAGTTCTGCCACCTGCTACCTCCATGACCCTGCATTATGGCTGTATTTACTCATCTTTAGAAATGAAAGAATAGCTTATCTAATTCGTAAGGTTACTGATAGATTAAAATTATTAATCATGCAAAGTGTTTAAAACCATGCTTATCAGTTAGTTGTTTAAGTACACTATTAGCTACAACTGTTATGGTTATTATTTATTAACACAAGTTTAAAAGCTAAGAGCTCTAGTTCACAGTGAACAGAATACAAGCAAATGATGATATACTGACAAAACAAACCAACTGATATAAATTCTACTCCGTTAGTAATAATAGTAAAGTATTTCAAAGGCGGAAAGTAAAACTTCTCTTCATCAATTAGACCCTATTAAGAATATTAGGCTGGGTCTGGGTATTAAACTTTCAATCAGATATTAACAAATAAGTTTTTTCTGACAAAGACCATCAGGATACCAAATAGAAACTGTGCCATAGAAAGATGCATTTGGAAAACCTGGGAAAGTTTAAGGTAGAAAATAGAAAATTTATGGAGAATAGGATACCTGTTTTAAAAATATAAAATATTTTCACATTTAAATAATTCAATATTTATAACAATTTTAAAGCCAAACTTGGAAGGAAATTAAATAACTTATTCATACAAGACAACTACTTAGTAAGGACCTGAAATATGGTTTAAGCTGCACATAAAAAAATATTAACAGAACTGCCTCCTCAAAAAACTTATATGTACTCTATTATAATAGATTTACATTTCTAATCTGTCTATAATATGCATTTTTAATATTTGTTTATGTTATGTTACTCATTAATATGTTACTCATTAATGTGCTAAGATGTCTTGAAGGGGACAGTCCACAAAATGTATGTAAGTGATGGCTTTTTAAAATGTTAATTTCTCAAGTTCTATTTAAAACAGAAGAGAAAAGAAGTTACATGTTTTAAAACCCTAAGGTATATTTAAAAACTAGAGTACGATTCTATGAGGAAAAGAAATATGAAAATGCTTCCACAATTCCCTTTCTACGTTATAAACTTATAAGATATTTCTTCTTAACATTATGCCCAGCATGGTGCCTTCCTCACTTAGATGCCAAATATGTTTCATGAAGATTTGAAACATTAGAGGCCATCTGCAGCACATGGACCCAAATATCGTAAATTCCCCTCTAGAAATGGGACTATATCATATAATGATTAGAGATACAGGAAAGAGCAAACCTGTATTTATTTTGCATAACTAAATCAGGAAGTGTTGAAGACTATCATCCTGCCTCTGTAACAGTCAGTTCATTTTAATAGATGGGCCCACTTACTGTATATAGTTCGGAATTGCTTTCTCCCTCAAACCAGAATGCTTTCTGTTGGTTTAACTGCATTCATTAGCAGTAGACATCTTTTAGTTTTAGAAATAACACCTGTGAACCCTCCATCAAAGCAGAGTTTGTAGCTATCAGGTCCTCTATACTGTGCAAACAGAATGAATTAAGAGTTTTAACAAGTTGAGTGAACAGGTAGCAATTAAAATAATAGAGGACTCACAGAGGACTGCCAGATGATGTTATTCTTATATCAAAATGTTATAATTGGTTGAAAAAAGAGATAGAAAGACATAAACAAATGGAAGAACATACCATGTTCATAGATTGGTGGAATCAACATCGTTAAAATATCCATACTACCCAAAGCAATCTATAGATTCAATGCAATCCCCATTAAGATACTAATGGAATATTTCACAGACCTAGAATAAACTCTCCAAAAATTCATATGGAATAGAAAAAGACCCCCCAAATAGCCACAGCAATCCTGAGAAAGAAAAACAAAGTTGGAAGGATCACAATACCAGATGTCAAGCTATATTACAAAGCCACTGTTCTCAAAACTGCCTGGCACTGGCACAGGAACAGACATATAGACCAATGGAACAGAATAGAGAACCCAGAAGTCGACCCAAGCCATTATGCTCAATTAATATTTGAAAAAGGAGGCAAGAGCGTACAATGGAATCCAGATAGTCTCTTCAATAAATGGTGTTGGGAAAATTGGACAAATACATGCAAAAAAAAAAAATGAAACTAGACCACCAACTTACACCATACACAAAAACTCAAAATGGATAAAGGACTTAAATGTAAGATGGGAATCCACAAAATCTTAGAAGAATCCATAGGCAGCAAAATATCAGGCATATGTCAGAGCAATATCTTTACTGATACAGCCCCTAAGGCAATGGAAACTAAAGAGAAAATAAACAAATGGGACTACATCAAAATAAAAAGCTTCTGCACAGCAAAAGAAACCATCAACAAAACAACAAGAAAGCCCACTGTATGCGAGGACATATTTGCCAATGTTATCTCCGATAAGGGTCTAATCCAGCCGTGGGCAAACTACGGCCCGCGGGCCGGCCCGTTTGAAATGAATAAAACTAAAAAAAAAAAAGACCATACCCTTTTATGTAATGATGTTTACTTTGAATTTATATTAGTTCACACAAACACTCCATCCATGCTTTTGTTCCGGCCCTCCGGTCCAGTTTAAGAACCCATTGTGGCCCTCGAGTCAAAAAGTTTGCCCACCCCTGGTCTAATCTCCAAAATTTACAGGGAACTCATACAACTTAACAAAAGAAAGATAAATAATCCAATCAAAAAATGGACAAAGGACTAAATAGACACTTTTCAAAAGAGGACCTACAGAAGGCCCAGAGACATATAAAAACACTAGAGGCCCGGTGCAAAAAATTTGTGTGCAGGGGAGGGGGAGGGAGGCATCTCTCAGCCCGGCCTGCACCCTCTCCAATACGGGACCACTGGCTCCTAACCACTCACCTGCCTGCCTTCCTGATCACCCCTAACCCCTCTGCCTGCCTTCCTGATTGCCCGTAACCACTCTGCATGCCTGCCTGATTGCCCCTAACTGCCTCTTCCTGCCTGCCTGATTGCCCCTAACTGCTCTCCCCTGCTGGCCTGATCGCCCCTAACTGCTCCCCTGCCAACCTGATCGCCCCTAACCACTCTGCCTCAGCCCCCGCCACTGTGGCTTTGTCCAGAAGGATGTCTGGAAGACGTCTGGTCTAATTAGCATATTACCCTTTTATTAGTATAGATCCTCAGAGTCACTAATCATTCTAGTGATGCAAATAAAACGACAATAAGGTATACCATCTCACATCTGTCAGAACAGCTGTCATCAACAAATCAACAAACAACAAGTGCTGGCGAGGATGCGGAGAAAAAGGAACCCTCTTGCACTGCTGGTGGGAATGCAGACTGGTGCAGCCACTATGTAAAACAGTATGGAGTTTCCTCAAAAAAACTAAAAATGGAGCTCCCATTTGACCCAGTAATCCCACTTCTAGGAATATATCCCAAGAAATCAGAAGCACCAATCAGAAAGGATATATGCACCCCTATGTTCATAGCAGCACAATTTACAATAGCTAAGATTTGGAAACAGCCCAAGTGCCCATCAGCAGATGAGTGGATTAAGAAACTGTGGTACATCTACACAATGGATTGCTACACTGCTATAAAAAAGAAGAAACTCTTACCATTTGCAACAGCATGGATGGAACTGAGGAGCATTATGCTAAGTGAAATAAGCCAGTCAGAGAAAGATAAATATCATATGATCTCACTCATTTGTAGAATATAATGAACAACATAAACTGATGAACCAAAATAGAACCAGAGGAACAAAAAATATTTTAGAATATAATAGAAGTAATCCTGTTATTTGAAGATTTTTAATATTCCCTACAACTTTTATGATATTATACTATGTTAGTACAGTTTTGGTAATATTTAAAAATATTTTTTTTGAAATATTAATTTTATTGCATTTAAAATCATTTTATTATATTTAAAATCATTTTTCTTGCAATATTGATGTTTATTGCATGTAAAAAAATACAAAAACAAAACAAAAAAGTGTTATAATTGGAATAAGGGGAGAAAGAAGAGAGAGAAAGGAAGGCAAGAAGGGACTTAAGGAAGGAGATCACTCTTTTAAAAAAAATTTTTTTTTATTGATTTCAGAGAGCAAAGTAGAGGGAGAGAGAGATAGAACCATCAATGACGACAGAGAATCATTGATCAGCTGCCTCCTGCATGCTCCTTATTGTGCCCTGATCGTGAATCGAACAGTGACCTCCTGGTTCATAGGTCAATGCTCAACACTGAGCCACACCAGCCGGGCAAGAGGTCACTCTTTGAAGTCCTTTCATTGTCCGGGATGACTGAAATATTTGAGTAAATGACTTGCCCAATGACCTGGCTTCCTTGACACCCACATCAACAATCCACCTGCAAGACGACATCAGGCTCACTACTGAAACCTGACACCTGAAGCAAAACCCTTAGTCATCCTGCTATGGACACAGCCTCCTATTCTCCCTCTCAACCAACTCTGCCTCAATTCTTGAATCTTACCGGAATAACATTCTATTCTACAGTCCCTGATACTTTCTTCCTTCTGTCCTCACTTTCATTTACTCTTCACTAAATCCATAGACAGTGATAACGTCCTAGTCCTGGTGTGGGAACCCTAATCAGAGTATGGATGTTCAAGGTCAATTTGCCATATGCATGGGCAAAGGCAATGACATAGCAGTTTTACTGTATGCACTGCGCAGTGTACCTTTCTATAACCCAAATATTGATGTCACTATTTGGCAAAAGAGAAGCCTCTTTTGTCTGAATTGGTATAAAGATGTGCCGTGGACCAGGCAATGCGTGGCTGCTTGGTAGGGCTACTTTGAAGAACTGTTTTGTCTGATGGCTCCTTGTTAGCAATGGCTGCTTGGTCTGCAATAAAGTCTTTCTTATATGCCTATGACTGCTCATATCATCTTCCAATAGCCGGCGTCCGAGGAGCAGTGCTCTGACACCTGGGTACACAGGTGTGTTCAGTATGTGAAAATTCGTCAAGCTGTACTTCTATGATATGTGCACCTTTCTGTTTGTATTGCATACTTCAGTAGAGTTTACTTTTCAATCCAGGGCCCATAACTTCAACTACTTTCTTGCCAAATGCTCTATCTCCCTTGTTCTTTTGTCCTTCCCATGTGTGAAGCCTCATCTCTATTTGAATCCAGCTATTTGCCCTCCCTGCACTTTTCACCATGCTGTTCAGCACTGCTGGGAGGGAATCACAGGATCCCACAGACAGATGTTACTAGAATTATGTGGTTTCTCACCTTCCTGCCTCCAAATCTAAAAACACACTTGCACCTTTTCTTCTTCATTTAGTTGCAAAGACAGACAGTTGAGAACCTTTACCAGGGTCACCCTCCTTCCCTGTGCTCAGATCCAGGGGTCACCCTCCTGCCTGCTGACTGTCTTAGGGAACTCAGGCCATTGTATGTGTTCTCTCTGTGCTCTGTTTTGACCTGTTTCAACTAGACCCTTCCCATCAGCTTTCAGGTCTGCTCAAATCTTCCAGTTTATTTTCTAAAAACCTCGCTTACCTATGCTATTCTCACTCCATAATTCTTTCCTTCAACAAATATTGATTGAGCAACTATGATATATCAGATACCAGTGACCCAAACAGACAAAAATCCTGTTCTCTTGGACTTATTACCTACTAATAGCAAGCAATCATATAGACTGTGAGAGAATCGTGTTCTGAAGAAAAATAAAGTATGCTGAAGAGAGAGGGAATCGCATAAGGCAGCACAATTTTAAGTAGGTTGCTTAAAGAAGACCCACTGAGAAATAATTGAACAAAGTGCTAAAGGTCATGGGCCATGAACCATATAGAGACCTGGGAAAAGCATTCCAGGAAGAGGATCCTCCTTCTCTTCTTCTTCTCTATGTACTTTCCATGGCTTGGGATAGTCTAACTCCAATTTCTGCCTCCATTCTCATGTGGGGTAGGAGAAACTTTCTCCCACCCTTCTGAGATTCTCTTGGCCAGTCTAATAATTAAATTGACATGAGACAGATTAACAAGAGAAAATAACCAAATTTAATTATATACATATGTATGGGAGCCCCACATACATAAGTGAATCAAAGACCCCACATACATGAGTGGTTCAGAGACAGAAGATGAAAATGAGGCATATATGACATTTTGAGCTAAGGATGATGTAAGGTAGCTTGCAAGAGGAAGGTCATTGCAGGAGGATAAGAGCAGATGTTCAGTAATTAGTAGTTTGCTCTGCCATATAGATAGGTCAAAAGGGTTATCTCTGATCAACTCTTATGGTGAGCAAGGCCCATAACTTAAATTCTTCTAGGTAATTAAATGGGGCAGTTTCTCCTGAGGCTGCAGGGTCTCTGTTGCCTTTAGCTCAGAATAATCCACTGACCAGAGAGGCACATCTTGGGGTGACTCGTAGTATGTATACTCAGCATAACCCCAGTCTCTGCCACCCATCTGTTTCTGTGTCTTCTTTTGGATCTTCTTATAAGAACCCTTGTCATTGGATCTAGAACCCATCTATGTAATCCAAGATGAACTCATCTCAGGATCCTTAATACCTGCAAAGACCCTTTTTCCAAATAAGATCACACTCACAAGTTCCCGGGATTAGGACATAGGCATGTATTTTGGGGGGACCACCATTCAATCCACTACACTCACACGTATTTCAAATGTGCGACTATGTTCAAAACTAAACTTGATCTTCCTCCAATCACCCTTCCTCTCAATCTGCTCCTCCTACAGTGCTTTCTCAGCAAATATCTCTATTATCCATTCCATTACCACTGTCCTATCTTATTTTACCATCTTCTCACAAAAACACTCTATCTTGTCTACCTGCTTCCAACTTTGCTCCTATTCCAAGTGGCCCTTCACAGTTCCAAGCCTGTGAGGTCCTGCTAATAATCTCATCTTGTTTTGCCTCTTTTAGTGTCACATTCCAGAGGCTTACAAAACACCACACCCCATTTCCCATGCTCTGGAGCCATCTACTTTTCCAGAATGACTGCTTAGCACTCCCTGCCTCACACTTCTCTCAAATCCTCAACCCGGCCATTCCTAATGTAAAACTCTCAGGTCATCATTTATGCTAATCTCTCCAAGAGATACTCTATTCTCCACCCCCACTCCAAGTCATTTCCTACTTATTCTTAAAATTTCTCCAAGAAGCTTTCCCTGACCTGTTAAACAATAATAATAACAGTAGGTACCTTGCACATCAATTAACATCCATGTTATCATTTATTAATGTCATTGTTAATTGCCATTCTCTTTAAGTAGATTGTAACACGAGGCAAGCAGGGACCGTGCATTTTGCTCCTTGATGTGAACTCAGCGTTCAGCTCATTGCCTGGCATGTAAGTAAAGCATAACAAATGCATGTATTAATTAATGCATCTCTCCAGCTGAGAGATGGGTTCAGGGTGGGCTGTTTCCTCTGGAACACAATTAGTTCACTCAGCATCATCAGAAAAAAATCCTATCCACCATTTTCTTTTCCACAGCAAAACTTGAATGAAACAACTGATCATTTCTTATCTAAAGGCCATAACCTGGGGGTCCTAAAACACTCATTTGCTCAAAATTTCATAAACCCAAATAAACAAAGCTGACATTCAATTTTCAAGCACACAACTTTTTTTTTGCCATTAAAGGAAGAGATCTATATTTCCAAATTGCAAGTCCTACATGGAATGTTAAAGCTAGAAGGGCCTAGAGAGGATCAAACCCACCACCCTCTTTTTACAAGTAATGAAGTCAGCTGAGAGGACGACACAGTATTTTTTAATGACAGTGCCTGTACAAGGACTCTTAACTATCGTTACAGTGGCTTCCCAGTCTGCCTGGCTGCTTCTCATTGGAGGATGGGGGAGGGAGGGGTAACAACAACAACACACAATGCCCACCACAGAATTATGCTGCAAACCATATAACTGTTTGGGGATCATTAGAGACTTTCTCATCCTATAATAAAAGCCTAATATGCTAAGTCTCCGACCAGGGGGCAGACACTCTGACTGGTAGGTTAGCTTGCTGCTGGGGTCTGGCTGATAGGGACTGGGTGAGAGAGCTGGACATGCCCCGAAGCCCTCCTGTGGTCCCTCCCCAGCCAGCCCTCATGGGCCCAATTGGGATTGGGCGAGATGGCCCCGATCCCCCGATCAGGCCTCTAGTAGAATATAAGAGCAGGCAAGAAAACTAGTATTTATCAAGCCCCTGATACATGCTCATCACTCTGATAGGAACATCTGTGTACTATTTCACTTAATCTATACAAGAGTCCTGTGATTAAATATTATTATTCCCATATTACAGATGAGGAACCAAGAACAGAAGTTCAGGAATATAATAACTTCCCAAAGTAAAATACATTGTAAAGAGCATGATTTCTATTAGGATCCAACTCAGTCTCAAAGTAAAAAGCACTCCCTTTATTCTGACCTAAAAATGCTTTTTTAAAAAAATGTTCACAGCTGCCTGGCTGGTGTGGCTAAACGGTTGAGCATCGACCCATGAGGTCACTGGTTCAATTCCTAGATCAGGGCACATGCCTGGGTTGCAGGCTCGATCCCCAGTGTGGGGTGTGCAGGAGGCAGCCGATCAATGATTCTTTCTCATTTATGTTTCTATTTCTCTATCCCTCTCCCTTCCTCTCTCTCTAAAAAATCAATAAATTTTTTTTTTAAATATCCACAGCTGCTGTCGGGCCTGAGGGTTCCTTTTACTGCACTACTCATTGGCCCAAAAGTTCTAGGGCTTTTTTCAAAACAGTATTTTTATTTTTATATCCTACTTGGGAATAGGGGCTTCATGAGTTGTTAAGTATACTAAAATCTGGTATTGATAAATTAAAATCATATATCACTAAAGTTTGCAGAAAACTCCAACTCAATATTCTACTAAAGTTGAGGTATTACAGCAAATCCCTTCATGCACACCCACACAAAAATAGTGGAAATTCCCACATTTATATTCTTGGTCACTGACACATCATCAGAATAGCTTTCTTTCTTTTTTCTTTCCTTTTCAATTTCATATGGCTATGGTTCCTGTTGCTGCTATTTTCACTTTTCTCTTGTAAATTATCACCACCTGACATTAGCAGCAGTGGTTAGAGCATTGGCTCTGGAGCAGGTGACCCCTGGCTGTGGCCCTGGGCCCACTGCTCAGCCTCAGGTCACTCGTAGGGTTGTTCCTCACAGAATTAAAGCAGAGATGTTGTCACATACTTAGAATAGAGGTTGAAACAGTGGCTTCTTAATAAATATTCATTATTCTTATTGTTTCAAATTAGTTTTGTAAGATTATTTGGATATGTCTATAGTGGGTGGCAATGTATATTTGCATAAGTAATTTTTATCTTTAATTGTTCACTAACTGGGACTTAAGAACTGTATTGTTTAATCATTCATTACACCACTATCAAAGTAGATGATTTTATAATCCCCTCAAAATTTGCTTGTTCATTTATAGGTCATTACTGTGGTCTGTGAATTGTCTATTTAATAATTTATAACATTACCAAATGGAATGTAATTAAACTGCTATCATTTTTATTTTTTAGAGATTTGCATTATAAAAATATGAACACATATCCTCATAAATATAAATAAGTCATTCACATGTTACCAACAGGTGTTTTGTTTTGTTTTTGTTTATTTTTTAGAGAGAGAAAGGAAGGGAGAGGGAAAAAGAGACATAAACATCAATGTGAGAGAGAAACATCAATTGGTTGCCTCCTGTACGCACCCCAACCAGGGATGGAATCCACAACCTTGGTATGTGTCCTGACCAGGAATCGAACCCATGACCCTTTGGTGCATGGAAGGACATTCCAACCAACTGAGCCACACTGGCCCAGGCACCAACAGGGATTATTTGGTTCTTGCCTGGTTCTTTTTTTTAAAGATTTTTTAAAATTGATTTTGAGAGAGAGAGGGGAAGGAAAGTAAGACACAGAGAGAGAAAAACATTGATGTGAGAGTGAAGAAACATCAATCAGCTACCTCCTGCACATCCCCTACTGGGGATCAAGCTGGCAACCCAGGCATATGCCCTGACTGAGAATCGAATAGTCAACCCTTCAGTGCATGAGACAATGCCAACTGAGCCACACTGGCCTGGGCACCAATAGGTTTTAGCTGGTTCTTTCGTGGCTCTTTTCTTTTTTTTACCCATCCCCCCCTCCTCAAAAATTACAACCAGTGATTTAGGTGGGCCACTGAGAATTTTGCCCTTAACAAGTGGAGTACGGTTAAAAAAGTTGTGAACCAAAACAATTACTCTATCACTTTGAACCTCAAAATAATCACTTGCTGACTTATAGTTATCTTCCAATGTACCTCTTAACTCCTCAACAAGATTATATTCCCTGGAGGCCAGGGACCCTGCTGATTAAACGGATTATCGGTCCCCTGTTTCACTGAGGGGAGAGGCTCTCACATAGTAGATTCTCAGTGAGAAGTAAGGAAGATGGCCATAGCCACTCTTCAGGGCTGGGTGTATTCTTTAATCCCACTCTGGAAAAGATGAAAATGACTTTCCTCATGACTAGCTTTTGGGTGAGAAATTGCTGAGATTAGAACACCATGATAGACTTTTAGATATGCTTTATGTTTGAGCTATTTCTATGTTAATGACAATGATATTTAAAAATTAACTATGAATTCATAAGCAGTCTTCTAATACCGGGATTTCATAAGACTTTTTAAATGGCTAAGGTCCAACGTTAAAGGTTATGGAGAAGATGGGAGCCTGGCAGGTACTAACCTCCGTGCCGGTGAACTAGCATCAGAAGCGGTCCTGCCTGTCGCCACGCCAACGACACACACCAACGTTGACTGGCAGGAGTTCTTCCATTCGTGGGAATTGACTTAAGTCACTCTCGATCTTTATTTTAATGATTGATAATCTAAAGCGTCTCTCTAGCAAGAAGTTCCTCCTGCTTTGACATTCAAATATCTATGTCACAAGCTCCAAGAAAACGAGCCAGATGGCGAAGACCAGCAGGGAATGTAAGGCTGGGAAGTACAGCTCTGCCCCTTATTAAGTGAGAGTTTGAAATCTGGGAGGGTTGGGGAGGAACACCTGCCAACGATCAAGTCTGTTTATTACATAGGAATATGAGATAACTATTTGACTTTGTTTTATGCAAAACATAGTTATGCTTGATAAGGACGATCATACTGAGTAACTGGGTAGGTCCACACCTAGGTAATTGCCTCGGCTGTAAAAGGTGAGGATGAAAAACAGAGAAAGGATAGAAAACATTATCTTTCATCTTGGTATTTTACTTCACTTCAATATGTGGGATCACACCTCCCCCAAAGATTAAGGTGGCATGTCCTTGTATCTATATGGGAGGGAGGCAGAGTGACAGGAAAGATAGAGCGTTGTGTGGAAGAAGTAATTCTCTTTGGACAATATGAATTATGTGTTTCCAGAGACATTTTTTTCTGCCTGTAGCAAATACCTATAATGTTTTTATTTGTTCCCCTTATCCAAGAGCTACTATAATTGCCATTAAAGGAAATTCAATTTCATTCAACAAATATCTGATGGCCCTTACTATATAAAGCTCCAAAGGGGACACAAGGAAAAGTAAGGGAGGGTTATTTCTCAGAATTTGTCATCCAGAAGAAGGTGAGAAATGTTTGAGAATAATATTTCAAGGTAGAAGGCGGTGAGTGTCATGGAAACCTGGCTGCCAGACGGTGTAATCCTGACCTGCAATTTCCCAACTATAAGCACGCGCAGGTTCCGGGATCTGGTGGTGTCTCCCTGTCTTTACCTGGAAAAGGGGGAAATAATAGAGTGTACTAACAGTTCTGTGTGGGAATTAAACAAGTGAATATATGCAAGTTCTTCATACTGACACATCAGAAACAGCCCATGTGTTATTAGCAATACTCAGTTGGAGTGCTATACCTCAACAGAAGGAGATACCGCATTCTATGCAGAGGATCAGAAAATGTTTGTGGAAGAAAAGTAGCACTTGGAATGGGTCTTTAAATATAGGTGTGATTTTGAGAAATGGGGAGAGAACTGTGTAAGGAATGAAGGAGAGGTAGAAAAGCTTAAAGCGTGATAGAAAACAGCACAAAGCAGTATCAAGTCACAAGGATGTGAGGTACTTATACAAGAAAAAGGAAAAATAAGTCTAAGGCTTAGAAGTGTTAACGGAAGACTCCCCATCTCAGAAGGTAGGCTTTTCACAGGGAGGAGGTTTGCAGGGCAGGCTATTATCGAGGCATGCCAAACACAGATTGACAGGAGGCAAGAAAACCGGGGCATCTTCCAGACAAAGAGAAGGCAGTGGCGACGCACTACCCTAAGCCAGCAGAGCATAGGTGGGTATTGGAAGAAGTAGAAACTTGGATTTGAATATGTTGAGTGTAAGGTGTCAGTAAGATATCCACATAGGCAATTGGATATATATCAAGCTGACCCATGAGACAAGTCTAATTAATAAGTTGTGGTCAGAAACATTCTGTTTACAGGCTTGTAGTTTTTTCTTCTATTTGGAAAGTGAAATGCTAGACTATTAGTTTTCCCATAATCACACATTCATCATTCACAACAGTAAAAACATAATTCATGATTTCTGATTCACTTTTGCATAAGGCCTCATGCTTATTACTAGTAACTGATATTCAAAAGCCCTTTTTACTTTTGGAGGGGTACCCTCTGAAGTGAAGATGAGTGTAGCTGATTTGTTGGGGTTCTAATCCAAACCCATGACCTCAAGATTACTATCAGGTGAAAATAATTATAGGCCCTTTAATTTTAAGAAATAGATATAAAGAAAATAAATTGCCACATTGAATCACACATCAAATTATAAGACCAAAGGGGTGTGTAGCTTTGTGCAAGCTGAAAGTACCATTGTTTCTCTCGCACCATTGATGTTTCTATCTCTCTCCTCTCTTCCTCTCTGAAATCAATAAAAATGTACTTTAAAAAAGATCATTTCTTCTGGATTTATAAAAAATGCCATTGGTATTTTGTTATGGATTGCATTGAATCTGTAGATTTCTTTGTGTAGTATGGACATCTTAACAATTTTGATTCTTCAAAATCACCATATATGCTTCCATTTATTTGTATCATTTCCAGTGACTTTCATTAATGTCTTATAAGTTTCCAAATACAGGTCTCTTACCTCCTTGGTTAATTTTTTTTAATGCAATTGTAAATTGGGTTGTTTTCTTAATTTGTCCTTCTGATAGTTCATTATTGGTGTATAAAAATGCAACCAATTTTTTAATATTACTTTTTTATCGGGCTACTGTACTGAATTTATGTATCAGTTCTAATAGTTTGTTGTTGTTTTTCTGGAGTCTTTATGGCTCTCTCTATATAATATCATGTAATCTGCAAATAATGATAGCTTTACTTCTTCCTTTCCAATTTGGATGCCTTTTTTAAAAAATATATTTTTATTGATTTCAGAGAGGAAAGGAGAGAGATAGAGAGATAGAAACATCAATGATGAGAAGGAATTATTGATTGACTGCCTCCTGCATGCCCCCCACTGGGAATCGAGCCCACAAACTGAGCATGTACCCTGACTAGGAATTAAACCATGACCTCCTGGTTCATTGGTTGATGCTCAACCACTGAGCCACACCAGCTGACTGGTTGCCTTTTATTTATTTTTCTTGTCTGATAGCTATGTCTAGGACTTCCTATACTATCTACCTAATAATAGGGTAATATGCAAATTGGTTGGGACACTGTCACAGTAATGATCAATCAGCAGGCTACGCACACAGCAGGCTCAGGTGGGCAGGGACTTACAGCATCGGGGCTAGGGGCAGGGCCATGGCGGGGGCTTCCACACGCATGCGCTGGGGGCCCTGAGGTGCACAGAGGTCTACAGGCCTCCTCTGAAGCCCTACCTGGGGGTGGGGCCGCGGTGGGGGTCTCCATGCGCCTGCGCCGGGGGTCTGCAGGCCTCCGCCATGACCTGGCCCAGGGGTCCACAGGCCTCCCCCGGCTCCAGCCTACCTCTTTGGGGCAGTCCATCAAACATGTTTTGTTTCTGATCTTAAGGGAAATGCCCTTAGTTTTTCCCCATTGAGTATGATGTTAGCTGTGGGCTTGTCATATATGTCCTTCATTATGTTGAGGTATGTTCCCTCTATTCCCACTTTGCTTGAGAGTTTTTGTCATAAATAGATGCTGGATTTTCTCAGATGCTTTTTCTGCATCTATTGATATGATCATGTGATTTTTATCCTTCATTTTGTTTATGTGGTGTATCACATCTATTGATTTGTGAATTATAAACAGACCTTGCATCTAGGAATAAGTCTCACTTGATCAAAGTGTATGATCTTTTCAATATATTTGCTGAATTTTGTTTGCTAATATTTTATTTAGGATTTTTACATCTCTGTTCATGAGAGATATTGGCCTCTAATTTTCTTTTTTTATAATGTCTTTGTTGGTTTTGGTATTTGGGTAAAGCTGGCCTTGTGAAATGAACGTGGGAGCCTTCTCTTCTCTTTAATTTTTTGGAATAGTTTGAGAAGAATAGGTGTTAATTCTTCTTTGAATGTTTGGCAAAATTCACCTATAATGCCATGTAGTCCAAAACTGCTGTTTGTTGAGAGTTTTCATATTACTGATTCAATTTCATTAGTAGTTATTATTGATTAATTCTTGGAAGACTATATTTTTCTAAGAATTTACCCATTTCTTCCAGATTGTAAGAATTTACCCATTTCTTCCAGATTGTCCAATTTGATGGCATATAATTGTTCACAGTATTTTCTTATAATTCTTTTTATTTCTGTGGTGTCAGTGTTTACTTCTTTTATTTCTGATTTTATTTATTTGGGTTCTTTCTCTTTTTTCTTGATTAGTCTGATTAAAGGTTTATCCATTTTTGTCTTTTCACAGTACCAGCTCTTGGTGTCATTGGGCTTTTGTATAGTTTTTTAGACTCTGTTTCATTTATTTCTACTGATTCCACAAATACTCTTTTTCCAAATAAAGTCACATTCACAGATTTAGGGTGTTAAAGCATAGGATAAACATATCTTTTGGGAGGGTCATCATTCAGTCCACAGCAGAGGTTGAACAATTTCCCTAAATCCATACAGATAATAAGGGGCAAATTCCACCTGTCTGACCCCTGCATACATGCTCTTAAACACATGGCTATTTATAACTGCTCTCTGACAAGTTACGTGTTCATCAGAGAGAAAATTCCTTAGTTGGGAAATATATTAAGCATTGAATGTGATATTTGCAAGGCATTATAAAAATGCTATTTTTAACTTTTCTTGAAACACACTAAGTTCAAAACCATTGAATATAAATGCTATGTATTATCCTGAAAGTGATTTATTTCACTTAGAAAATAATGAAATGGCCACGTCATCTTTCTTAGGTTTAGTCTTTTTAAATTACATTGATTCATTATTATTCAGTTTGCTTAATACAAATGGACAGGTCTGACAATTGCAGTAACTTCTTCATCCTAATTCAAGTAATTAGGTTTATCTTTATGGAGTTAATGATTATAATGCCCAATCAAGAAGCAGCAATGGTACAGGTACAAGAAGGTATACCTCTGAAAACTAGGAAGAGGGCTCTCTCCAAGAATCAATTTGGCTGGTACCTTGATCTTGGACTTCCCAGACTTCAAAACTAAATACTGTATTTTGGAGGGCTAAAGTGCCATTTAAAAAATTCCTAGACTATCCACCAGCCAGAAGAGCCACCACAACTGTGAACAGCACCCATCAGAGGCCCTGCTATCAACAGAGGAGCCGCTGCTACCACAACCGCCCAAGGAGCAACCACACACCGAGGAGCCACTGCCACCCAGGGAGCAGCCACTGCCACCCAGGGTCCAGCCACTGAACGATTCAACAACTAGTAATGTCAGTGAGATCAAACATGGGTAGACAAAGAAACCCCCAAAGGAAAGAAAAGGAGGACTCGCCAGAAAAGCAGCTAAGTGAGACAGAGATATGCAACATGATGGAAAAAGAATTCAGAATAAGGTTCCTAGAGTACATGCACCAGATGTTCAAGAAGCAAGAAGAAACAGATGAAAAACTCAACTACGTATGCAAGAAGCTAGAAGAAACAGGTGAAAAAATCAACAACTTAAGTAAGTCCCAAGAAGAAATGAAGAGCGACATAGCTGCAATAAAAAACACCATTGAAAGTATCAACAGTAGACTGGGAGAAGCAGAGGACTGAATCAGTGAATTAGAAGACAAGGAAGCAAAACACACTCAAACTGTACTGCAAATGGAGAAAAAAATTAAAAGACAGGAGGAGAGCCTAAGGGAACTTTGGGACAACATGAAACGAAGCAACATACGAATAATAGGGGTGCCAGAACAACAGAAAGATGAACATGGATTAGAAAACCTATTCGAAGAAATAATATCAGAAAACTTCCCTGAGGTGGGGAAGAAAAAAGTCACACAAGCCCAGAGAGTCCCAAACAAGGTGAACCCGAAAAGACCCACACCAAGACACATCATAATTACCATGGCAAATGTTCAGGATAAAGAGAGAATCTTACAGGCTGCAAGAGAGAGGCGGAAAGTAACATACAAGGGATCTCCCATTAGATTATCAAATGATTTCTCAACAGAAACACATCAGGCCAGAAAAGAATGGACGGAAATCTACAAAGTGATGCAAAGCAAAGGACTGAATCCAAGAATACTCTATCCAGCAAGGCTATCATTCAAAATTGAAGGGGAAATAAGAAGCTTCACAGACAAAAAAGGGCTAAGGGAGTTTATCACCACCAAGCCAGCCATGCAAGAAATGCTAAAGGGACTGGTGTAAAAGAAGAAATATCAAGCTCAGAAAGAAAACAGCCACACACACACACAAAAAAGAAATGGCTACAAACAAGTACCTTTCAATAATAACTTTAAATGTAAATGGACTAAATGCTCCAAATAAAAGACACCGAGTGGCTGAATGGATAAAAAAACATGACCCATACATCTGCTGTCTACAAGAGACCCACCTCATTGGAAAGGACTCTCTCAGACTGAAAGTGAAGGGGTGGAAAAATATCTCTTCACTCAAATGGAAAGGAAAAGAAAAGCTCGTGGTAGCGATACTTATATCT
>NW_005871049.1:23495338-23505367 GCF_000147115.1 Myotis lucifugus | reverse complement strand
AGATGCTATGTCCCTCTGGCTTTTAAATGATCCATTAGTTGGGGAAGAAAAGTGGGGAAAGAATAATAGTCTCTTAACTCCATTTGTCTGAAGGAGAAATTCTTCTTCTGCATGATGGCATAATGATGGAACATTATCAACTCCACTCTTTAATGGTCCAGAACAAAATAAAATACTCAGATGGCCGTTGAGCCTAAGATGCAGCAAAAAAATCACAGCTACCTGCTCTGAGCACCATTAAAGCAAATGAGAAAATAGCTCATTTTTAGAAGAATTAATTTGTGTGATAGACAGCCAACCAGAATTCTCTTGGCAGGGGTATCTTTTTTTTTCTAATCTTCTTATTGCTTTGGGCACAGAAAACATTTGCATGCAGCAATCATTTAGTAAAAGTGTAAAAAATAATGAAGAATAAGGCTGAGAGATACTGTCTACTCTCAAATACAGAGGTTGCAACTAAACTTTAAGACAGTTCAGATACAAATATAGAATTTTCAAATAAAACTGGAGAGGACTGTTATAATTCTTACAAAATTGTAGCAGCTTGAAGAACCTTTGTTACTTTGCATTGACAAGCAAGCTATTTTTCTTCTTTCCTGTTATAGATCACAATATTCTTACCAGATATCAGGTTTTTTACTGCATTTTTTCCATCTGTGTGTGTCTAAGGCATGTGTTGTTTTTTATTGTCTTATTTGTCTAAATAATAAGGTGGTGTAAAGAAGAAAGCAATCAACCAGCAGTTATTGAGCTATTTAAATGGCCAGCATTGTGCAAAGTGAAGTAGGAGAAACAGAGGAAGCTCAGATAGGATGTCATTAAATACCAAATACGTGGAACATGCTCCAGGAAGCAGCAGTGAATAAAAGCTTCACAGGCAGGAGACTTGGACTTGGCCTTGAAGCTCAGGTAGAACAAATACTGTGAGAAAGATGGAAGGCTTTCTAGCACAAGAAAAGGCACAAAGGTGGGAATGTACACTTATATGTTTGCTCACTAATTGATCCCAATAGCTGCCATAGTGCCTGGCACATATGTGGTACTAAGTATCTGTGGATTGTTAAGTGGTTAATAATGTATGCAGATGATATTGATATAGGAATAGCCCAGCATCTTAAAGACTTCTGAAGCTACTCAGAGTGCTTTAATGTGACACAGTAAGCAAGGAAGTGCACCATTATTCTATAGCAGTGATGGCGAACCCTATGACATGCGTGACAGAGGTGACACGCGAACTCATTTTTCTGGTTAATTTTTTTTGTTAAATGGCATTTAAATATATAAAATAAATATCAGAAATATAAGTCTTTGTTTTACTATGGTTGCAAACATCAAAAAATTTCTATATGTGACACGGCACCAGAGTTAAGTTAGGGTTTTTCAAAATGCTGACACGCCGAGCTCAAAAGTTTCGCCATCACTGTTCTATAGTATACTAGTAAATAGGCTAGCTCACTCCAAGAGTGTTCTGTTTCTAGAACATGAAAACAGTAAGAATTTAAATTCTTATTGCAATAATTTTCCACTGGATAGTCTGGATGGGGATGGGGAAGGTGTTGGTCCAGAAGGGGATTAGGAGGGATCTTTAGATCATTCGCTTTATCCAGTTCTCATCTTGAGTTCAACCAACCTTAACAAGCATCCAGTGACGTGGTGCTACTATATCAATCAACCTATCCAAAAGAGCCCTTCCATGAGTGGTGGCCCTAGAGCTATTCTCCTCAAACTAGCCTCTCAATTTAAGAATAATATTCATTTAAAAACTATGAAAAAAGTTCAATGAGAAAGCCATAACTTCCAACTGCATTGGTACTAGATAATGCTTGAATCCCAAGTCCAACTCGCTGGAATGATATCATTAGATATCACTGAGCCTGTGTCTCCTCTTCATTCCTGATGTTCTCCCGTGCCTTTAAATGGTACCCACAGAGGACTGAAATGTGCTTTTTAGCATATATTGGATATATTGACTAAAGGTTTATGTTTCTGCTCCTTGATTTTAGAGCAGATGGTTAATGAATGTGCTTGGGCTCGTGTGTGTGTGTGTGTGTGTGTGTGTGTGTGTGTGTGTGTGTGTTCAAATGACTCTCTCTAAAAAGCAAGCCAGAATTAAATCGAATTCTTTTCTGTATCTGTGACTCTCGGCTGATGGCATTATCCATGTGCATCCATAGCTCTCAGAGGCCCAGGACCTCTCGGCTAATTTTTAATTTCTCTGATATATTTAAAGCCCATGTTTAATGCATGGCAAAAATATTACTTGTATTTCAATATTAACAATTCCACTTGGCTTCCGCAAAATGCCAACCCCCAGAGGAGTGATATCACATATGCTGTGCCAAAGCTGTCTTTTCTTCTCCCCATTCCTCTCATTCTCCATGATCGAAAGTGCTTCCTTGTAGGTTTATTAAGCAAAAAAATAGGTAGAAAACAGCATGACCTTTATACCTTCTTTCCCATTTGTACTTACTGATATAAGCCAAGTTTACTGTTATATATCAATTTTATCACTTTAGTATTGAGGGACAGACTTAATATCAACATAACCGACTATTTCACTGTTGAGTAAACAATTGTTAGTGTGAAGTGCTGGCAGGAACGTGAGATAAAAACTCTTCAAAACCTCACTGAAAAAACTGAGACCATCCCTGGTGGCAAATACAACAGAAGACTAATGTTTTAGTTTCACATTTAAATATTTCAACATAGTATTATAGAATATTTTCTTCCTAAATGTTAACATGACATTGAGGTATGACATATATTATAGAATATATTGTCATACTTCTGAGATTTTTAGGATTGTTACTGAGATGGGGGAGGTATAGAAATATAGACATAGAGACAGAGATATAGTCTCACCAAAGATATATCAGCCTGAATAGAAGCTTTTACTTGAAAACCAGCCCAGGAGGCATGTTTGTGGGGGAGACTTCGGATCATCATGTCCTTGATCCAACCACCTCACCGCTTTCAGATTCCCAAGTACAGATTCCCAACCAAGGATAAAAAATAATGTGTTCCAGCTGCAGTTGGTTGAATCCGCAGATGGAAAGATCTGGCTGTATTTATGGGGGGCGGGGATGGGGGGAGTCTGCACATAAGTGGATCCGTGTGGTTCAAATCAAATTTGTCCAAGGCTCAGCTGTGCATTTTCTCTATATTCTTCCCTAGTAGGGCCCAACCTATGAGGACTCTGTTCTTTTTGTGTTGTTTTTCCATAACTCACATCTTTCATTTTGGTAAACATCATGGGCAGTTTCTTAAACTCTCCATCAACTCTCAAGACAGTTCTATCAACTCTCAAGGGGGAAGCCATCCAGAAACAGAACACACCAGGCACCAGGAGAGCCAAGCACCCCTGAAGTGAGTAAATTGAACCCCTGGAGATCGGCCTTGCTGCACTGAAGTGTGACAGTTCTGAAGCTCCTTTATGAATGGGGAAATACACAACATCACTCATTTGGCATGTGCAAATGAAACAAATTTATAGGACAAAGTCTTTCACCTCCACAACTTACCAAATTTCTGTTCTATCTACAGATCAGTTATTTCGATCATACCAAATACCCATAAAAATTAGTATTGTACATACAGAATACTTCATTTAGCTATCTAAATGTGTAAGGGTTAAAGGTGAGTGAAGCCAACAAGAAGTTCCCTGTCTATGCTAGTACACTGACTCACCATATCTTTGATGAGACTATATCTCTCTTAATGACTTGAAACAGCTTTAAACCTGCTCATTATGCATGAGAAATTGTATATATTTAAATACAAATTATTTAGAAATGATATCCTGTTTTACTTTTAACTATTCCTATTCTTTTTAAATAAGACATGAGTAGGTCACTCAATATAAGAATAGTAATAGGACTATGTCTTATAGCCCAAGCCTAGCTGAGTACCTGGCGTGCAATATACTGGTAGTTTATTGAACAAAAACATAAATGAATAAATAAATACATGAGTGAATGAGAACAAATGAAGAAAATCACCTAGAAGTTAATATAGAAAATCAGAGAGAGCTTTTCATTAATGTATATTACGTATATAACACTCTCTCTTTGCAATAATCTTAACACATTAGAGTCATGGGAGATGAATGGGGATTCTTGCTATAAAAAGAATTTCATTTATATAATTCCACAAATATTTCTTCCAAAAAATGATGGCAGAAACACAAACATCACAAAATGGGGAAGATTGCACAATAGCTCCAACATTCTATAGTTAGTCAAGATACTTATCCAAGGCAAAAATATATCTATATCTGTATTACCATTAAGGCAAAGGGGGAAAGCTTATGTTTAAGGAATTGGTCACGATGAACTAGTTTATGCTAAGTAACAAACAATATCCAAATCTTAAAACAACAAAAGCGTATTTCTCACCTTTGTGATATATCCATCACAGAGTGGTCAAATTTTCTGCTTAATAGCATCCCACACTGGGCCTGACCTGTCCAATGGAGCCACCACCATCTGGAATGCAACCAGTCCCCTTGCCAAAGAAGAAAGAGCATTCCACAGTGTCCTGCCCTGGCAATTAAATTCTCTGGCTTGGAAATGTCAGTCACCTGAACCCTAGGAAGCACAATCTTACTATGTGTCCAGAAGGGAAGGAAAGCTGCAATGTTTCATAAATACTGACTACCACGTTTAGAAAGTAAACCCTGGCTGATTTCCATGAAACAATAAAATCCTACAAACGCCTTAAAAGGATCATGAACTAAGATGTATTCAAACCCTAGCAACTTTGTTTTCCCGGCTTATAGTGAACGCCTCCTGAAGGCCTGGAGACTTGTGCTTGGGATGTGTGTGCCAAATGGCAGGGCTGCACACAGCAGGGCCTCAGAGCCCACCCAGTGCCACTCGCTGGCAGTCCTGCGCCTGCTTGCCCATGTGGAAGAACACCTAAAAAGAACATGCAACTGTGAATGTGGTTACTTAGGGAAAACAATTCTCTACAAATTATAAGTGGCAAAGACACCAGAGGGCTGATTTTAAATGCTAACACTAATGTTCAAGGTTTTCTAAAAGGAAGAATGATGTGTGGATGTGCATGTGTGTGTGCGCGCGCTCACACTTCACTTGGCTGCCCTTTCCAAGGAACCAAGAGAAATTATGTGCAGCCCCGTAAAGAGAAAGAATGGAGTGGCCTGAGGTTGTAAATTCAAGGAAATTCAAGGAACATTTAAATATTGAATATTGAATATCTTCTTGTAGAAGTCAACAAGGATTAAATGAGGAGAAAGAATGAAGGGAACAGGATTTACAATCTGTTAAAGTCCCGGCTCCCCACCCACCCCAGTGAAGAGAGAGGCGCTCCTCTCCTCTCCCCTCCCGCCCCTGCCTTCTGAGGTGAGTCTCTGATGAACTAGTTCAAGGATTCTCACAAGGCTGGATTGGAAAATGGGCAGAGAATACAAGAGAAGAGGGGGAAGCCTAAAGAGAGAAAAAAGTAACTAGAAGAGAGTAAAAAAATTGGGGGAGAAAGAGAACAGAGGAGAGAAGAGTGAGCCGAAGAGTTTGGAGAAAAAGAGGACTTATTTGGGGAGCTTTCCCTGTGTGTGAGGAGTGGGGAGCCAGAGATGAGAGGCTCCGATATGAAAGAATTGTGAAGATGGGGAAAGGAACATGGAAAGTATTCCCGGGGTTTATTAATTGTATCCCCTTTACTGTTTTCCAGACACTAAATGTTTTGATTATTTTTGGTTATTTGGACATGCTATTTGAATAGGAATCTCCCTAAGGTTTGCATTTATTTCTAAATATACGGGTAAAAATTGCTCTGCTTTATTTAGACATGCACAAATTAATATGCCAGAATACATTGAAGGGATATCAAAGTGTTTGAGTCTTTTTGTCAACAGGGGGAAGAAATGGTTGTTTGCTAGCATCCTCTTAAGGGCTCTCCTTTTCACAGACTGAACAGAGCCGCAATATTCCTTGTAATGCTGGCATTGCCCCTCTTCACTGTTCTTGGACCCTGTGCCGGTTTTAAATGTATTGTCTCATAAGTCGAAACACATCCTTGAATATAATGTTTTATGATAAACCACAAATACCTTGAACATTAGTGTTAGCATTTAAAACCTGCCCTCGGGTGTCTTTGCCCCTTAAGAACTTCTCCTCTGGCCCTAGCTGGTTTGGCTCAGTGAATAGAGCGTCAGCCTGTGGACTAAAGGGTCCCGGGTTCGGTTCGGGTCAAGGGCACGTGCCCGGGTTGTGGGCTCGGTCCCCAGTGGAGGGGTGTGCAGGAGGCGGCCAATCAATGATTCTCTCTCATCATTGATTTTTCTCTCTCTCTTCCTCTTCCTTCCTCTGAGATCAATAAAATTAATAAAATAAGCAATAAAAACTTCTCCTTTGCAGTGGACGTGATGTTAACCTTTCCCAGCAGAGGACACTAGGACAATTCCCAGCACAGGCAGGGCAGGCAGGTGGGTGTCAGCCAAGTGTGGATGGAGCTCTCCAAGTCTCAGGACCCTGAAGCCTCGACCTGGTGATAACGGGTCCTTATCTCTCTGGGAAACTTTTCTTCCCTTTGCTCTCCACCTCGCAGCTCATTTCACTCTCTGAAGGCCTCTTGCCTCTTGCCCTTCAGAGAGTGAAATGAGCTGCGAGGTGGAGAGCAAAGGGGGAAAGGGCAGAGATTAACCAAAGAATTTGTATGCATATAGGCATAGTCCATAGACACAGACAATAGTGTGGTGAAGGCCTGGGGTGGGGCAGGGGCTGGGTGGAAGGGTACAGGAGGGGTGAGGGGGGGAATAAGGGACAGCTGTAATACTGTCAACAATAAAAAAAAAAAGAGTTACAGATACATAGCAAACCATGTACTGTGAAAGGCAAAACACAGGGATGAAACGACATATCCAAAACTGTAACTGAGCTTTGAGTCCAAGTCACTATATCCCTTTCACTATATCCAAAATCTCAATGACACACCTTCACGCTATGTAAGCATGTTTATTAACATGTCATACAATCTTAGGGAGCACTCAGGGCCTGTTTCTTTTCTAGGCATCCTGTCACCATTATTTCAGAGATTTGATGTTTCACTCTGAAAAGTTAATAGCTGAAAGGTTAAAACAACCTTTCTCACCCACACCACACACACACACACACACACACGCACACACACAATTTTGGTGCATCTGAGTTCTGAGTTGCATTTATTCCTACATCCTATGATTTCTCTTTTTTCTTCTCTCATTTGCAAGTGCCACTATTGCTTTTGAAATTCGGGTTATAATTTACTGAATTCAAAAAGTCTTAATTATTGGTCCTACAGCCTCCTTAATCTATATCTCTTGAACAATTATCTGTGGGGGATTTTTTCCCCATATTTGTCATGCCACATGCCTTACAAGTCATTTGCATATTTTTAATATCATTCGAGGGCAAAACAAAATTATCAACTTAAAAATTAGCCTGCTATATTTGGTCAAACATTTAATTAACTCACCCCTAATGCCTTGGCAGGGCCAGACCAAATAATTTCTCTGGGCTTATACAACCCACTGGCCAAACATTCCCCACCCCTGGATTAAAATTTACAACCCCAAGCCCATAAGTCCCAAGCTTAGAGGAGAGAACCTAACGTTAAATTAGCTTTTGACCAATGAAGTAACATCCTGGTGCAAATACCTTTAAATCAAACATGTCATGCTCCAGAGGGCTCATTTTTTTCAAAAGTGCAAAGTTCAAAAGGCCAAGAAATGGACATTGAATGTGTGATCTTGAGTGCGTAATATCTAACTGTGCACTTCCTGCATTAAACATGTGTACATTCAAAGCAAATGAAATGTCCCTAAAAATCCACTGATGGTCACAAACTAATATGTATCTTAGTAATCTCTTAACAGGAATGGGACCAAATATAAATTTGAACCATGCTAGTCCAGTTACTGTCTGATTTTCTTACATGTTAAAGAACACACCAGAAAAAAAAATTCAGTAGAGGAGAAAAAATAAGAGAGGTCATTATAAAACACAAGTTGAGAGTTTTTATATTATGGAGAGAAACCAAGATGGCGGCATAGGTAAACACCTGAAATTGCTGCCTCGCACAACCACTTCAAAAATACAACTAAAAGACAAAATGGACATCATCCAGAACCACAGGAAGGCTGGCTGAGTGGAAATTCTACAACTAGAAGGAAAGAGAAAAGCACACTGAGACTCAGAGGAGGTGGGGAAATAAAGTGCAGAGGTACAGAGGTGCACGTGGAAAGGGCTGGCAACGAAGGACATGGTTGTCTTTTTCAATTGGGAGGGAGTCTCAAGCTCCCGACTGCTCTGAACTCCAGTTCCGGGTGAGTCTCTGGGGACCCAGACTCATACGGGGAGAAACTGAACTGTATGGCATCGGTCGGAACTCAAGGGCAGCTTTCTCTCAGAGGTGCTTGCAGCGATTACCGGGACACTGAGACCTGGGGTCTCTTAGGGCAGGACTGAGGATCAGCCATAGCTGTTGGCTCCCCCCTGTTGATTACCTGAGACCCCGCCCCACCCAAGCTGTGGCAGAGGCTTTTGCATATGAATGACCTGGCCCTTTGCAATCTAAAATTACCTAACAAACTGCAGCTGGGTCAGAGAGACCCAGAACATCCAAAAGAAGGCCCAAGGCCCCAAAGCAGCTTGCATTGCTTCACAGCTGGGCCTCATCTGGGCACCTCCAAATCCCAAACGAAGAAGAGGAATCTGCAGATTTCTCCATAGCTTCTGCTGGGTAGCCTCAGGCAAGGCTAAATTAGCACCTCCTTAGAGATCCAAGTGCCAGTGTACCCAGTGGTCAGAGTGGGACCATTCAGATTACAACTCCTCAGATCCATAAGGGACACACTCAGGGGGAAGACTCAGTGAGCACCAAAGTCACACTGATGCAAGTCTTGCCCCATAAGGGTGTTTCCAGCACAGAAGTTCTCCCACCATAGACACAGCTGATTCTCACAGCCAATTGGCCTGGAGGTCAATTCCTCCCAGTGATACCAACTACAATCAAGGCTTAACTACAACAAGACTGTGCACACAGCCCAAAAAGGGGTGCACCAAGAGTGTCCACCTCAGGTAATTGGGGAGGCTGAGCTACTGGGCCCTATAGGACACCTAGCACAGAAAGCCACCCTATCAACACAGGGAAGCAGCCAAAATGTGGAGACAGATAAACAGGTCACAAATGACAGAAATGGAGGAAAGCAAACTACTGGATATAGAGTTCAAAACCACGGTTATAAGGTTTTTCAAGAGTTTTCTAGAAACCACCGATAAATTTAGTGAGACCCTCAATAAATCTAGTGAGACATCTCGATAAATTTAGTGAGACCCTCAATAAATCTAGTGAGACTCTCAAGGATATGAAAAAGAACCAAATAGAAATTAAGCATACACTGACTGAAATAAAGAATATTATACAGAGATCCAACAGCAGACTAGAGGATCGCAAGAATCAAGTCAAAGATTTGAAATACGAAGAAGTAAAAAACACCCAACCAGAAAAGCAAAAAGAAAAAAGAATCCAAAAATATGAAGATAGTGTAAGGAGCCTCTGGGACAACTTCAAGCGAACCAACATTCGAATTATAGGGGTGCCAGAAGAAGAGAGAGAGCAAAATATTGAAAACCTATTTAAAGAAATAATGACAGAAAACTTCCCTACCTAGTGAAAGAAATAGACTTACAAGTCCAGGAAGCGCAGAGAACCCCAAACAAAATGAATCCAAAGAGGACCACACCAAGACACATCATAATTAAAATGCCAAGAGCAAAAGACAAAGAGAGAATCTTAAAAGCAGCAAGAGAAAAACAGTTAGTTACCTACAAGGGAGTACCCATAAGATTGTCAGCTGATTTCTCAACAGAAACTATGCAGGCCAGAAGGGAGTGGCAAGAAATATTCAAAGTGATGAATAGCAAGAACCTACAACCAAGATTACTTTACCCAGCAAAGCTATCATTCAGAATTGAAGGTCAGATAAACAGCTTCACAGATAAGGAAAAGCTAAAGGAGTTCCTCCCCCCC
>NW_005871049.1:23494067-23495238 GCF_000147115.1 Myotis lucifugus | reverse complement strand
GGGGGGGGGGGGGGGGGTTTTTTCTCCACCCCACCTAAGCCTCTTGCAATCTGGGGCCCCTTGGAGGATGTTTCCCCGCTTGCTTAAGCCCTCTCCTTTGGAGATCGGGGCCAAGCTTGCAATCAAACATTCCTCTGGCAACCTGGAAGGCCTCGGGAGATGTTCACTTTCCAGCAGGGGGCCAAGCCTAAGCCGCAGTCAGACATCCTTAGTGCTGCTGAGGAGGCGGGAGAGGCTCCCTGCCAACACCACTGTGCTGGCAGCCATCAGCCTGGCTTGTGGCTGAGCAGAGCTCCCCTGTGGGAGCGCACTGACCACCAGGGGGCAGCTCCTGCATTGAGCATCTGCCCCCTGGTGGTCAGTGTGTGTCATAGTGACCAGTCATTCCCAGTCGTTCTGCTGTTAGGGTCAGTTTGCATATTATCCTTTTATTATATAGGATAGAGGCCTGGTGCACGGGTAGGGCCGGCTGGTTTGCCCTGAACGGTGTCCTGGATCAGGGTGGGGGTCCCGCTGGGGTGCCTGGCCAGCTTGGGTGAGGGGCTGATGGCTGTTTGCAGGCTGGACAAGCCCCCCAGTGGGGACCCTCACCCCATGGGGGTTTGGCCAGCCTGGGTGAGGGGCTGATGGCTATTTTCAGGCTGGCCACAGCCCCTTCAGGGTAGGGGTCCCCACTGGGGTGCCTGGCCAGCCTGGGTGAGGGACTGAGAGCTGTTTTCAGGCTGCCCACACCCCCTTCAGGGTGGGGGTCCCCACTGGGGTACCTGGCCAGCCTGGGTGAGGGTCTGATGGCTGTTTTCAGACTGACCAAGCCCCCCGGCAACCAAAGCTCCCAGCCTTTCCTTTTTTTTTTATTCACTCCAGCTCCGTGGCCATGGTGACTGGAAGCAGGTATCTGGGGTTTATTTACCTTCTATAATTGAAACTTTGTTGCCTTGAGAGGAGGCAGCAGCTGCCGGGAAGGTTGGCTTCTTCCATCGCTGGGGCAACCAAGCCTCCTGCTTGCTCCAGCTCCATGGCTGCTGGCCGCCATCTTGGTTGGGTTAATTTGCATATAGTCGCTCTGATTGGCTGGTGGGCGTGGCTTAAGGCATAGCAAAGGTACGGTCAATTTGCATGCTTGTCTATTATTAGGTAAGATGCTGAAAGGTATTCTTTAAGAAGAGGAAGA
>NW_005871049.1:23492190-23493967 GCF_000147115.1 Myotis lucifugus | reverse complement strand
GGTGGAGGGGGAGCTATGGGGGGGAAAAAGAGGAACAACTGTAATAATCTGAACAATAAAGATTTAATTTAAAAAAATAAAATAAAACACAGGTTGAGTCAAGTCCTGGAAGATACTATCAATTGAAACCCTTTGAATGCATTTTCAGTAAGACTTGTGATGTTACAAAGTGAAATCAAGTAGCCTGAAAGGCACCAGGTGTAGACATTGAAAAACCCATTGCTACGAATGTCAAAAACTGAAAAATAATATTAAACAAAGTGAAGCATGTTGTTTATTAATATATTTACCATCAATCACTGGTTTCATATCAGCTGCAAGTCTCCTGTTCTTTCAAAGTTCTCTACAATTCTGATTGTTTTTTCAACTTTCTGAAACTTTACTGTTGTAGAGGTTTCCACATAGCCTGTGGGTACTCTGTTTTCAGGAAGTTTCTACCAATTCACTGTAGTCTCTTTGGTATATTCATGTCATCTTTCTCCCCCAAGGCCTGTTTCCTTACAACATTTTGAAGCAATGGCTTGGCATTCTTTCCAACTATCTTCTAAACTGCTCTTAGACCAGCCCCTGCCTCCTTTGCTATTCCCATGATCCTAATACAGGCTCTCTTCATCTTTCACCTGAACAACTCCAGGAGATTCCAAACTTGTCTTACTGCTTCACTTCTCATCTATTTTTCAACATTACCTCTACAGGTACCTTTAGAAAACACATCTGATGGTGTCAACTTCCTGTCAAAATGTGTAAACTCAATATAGAAAATGAACGTGTTAATATTTCCATATACCAACAACAAAAATTTATATGCCTAAGCAGAGCTTCACAGGCTCATTCTAAGATTTTCAT
The DNA here is from genome assembly GCF_000147115.1 of Myotis lucifugus. NCBI lineage: Eukaryota > Metazoa > Chordata > Mammalia > Chiroptera > Vespertilionidae > Myotis > Myotis lucifugus. The sequence goes on along the minus strand of NW_005871049.1, from coordinate 23,493,121 downwards.
GGGAATGGGAAAGACCAGGAATAACTAAAACTTTTTTTCTGGGGATGAACAAGTTATTAAGACTTGCTCTACCAGTTATTGCGACTTATTATAAAGCCATGGTAATTCCGAGAATGTGGCATTAATGCACAGATAGACAAGGAAACCAATGAAACAGAATGAGGAGGCAATGCCATGCCATCTTAATTACAAGTGAGAGTATGCTCATTTCAGTTAATGTTCTGGAATAAGTACATATTCATATGGAAAATGATGAAAGTGCCCCTTTACCATATACACATAAAAGAATCAATATGCTCTGAAATCAAATATATATATATATATGTGTGTGTGTGTGTGTGTGTATATATATATATATTCACGTTAGAGGCCTGGTGCCCATGATTCGTGCACTGGTGGAGGGATGTGACCTGTGGGGATCGGCCCGCTGTGGGAGTGCCACTCATCCCGTTCAGCCGAGCAGCGCTCCCACTGTGGGAGGCACTGACCACCAGGGGGCAGCTCCTGCATTTAGCATCTGTCCCCTGGTGGTCAGTGTGCATCATAGTGACTGGTCAACTGGTCGTTCTGGTCATTCAGTCACTGGGCTTTTATTATATAGGATATATATAGAGAGAGAATCAATACGTTTAATGTGGAAAACAAAGCTGTAAACATTTGAGGGGATGATAGAGTATCTTTCTGGCTTCAGGAGAGGAAAAGTTTTCTTAAATAAGACATAAAATCAACCAGAAAAAGAGAAATTTTTATATATATATATATATATATATATATATATATATATCTCAGTGCATTAAAATTAAGAACTTATAATTCATCAAAAGACACATTAATAAAGTAAAAAAAAAAATGAACCCAAGCCCTAGCCAGTTTGCTCAGGGGAAGAGCATCGCCCTGCAGACTGAAGGGTCCCTGGGTCAATTCCAGTCAA
>NW_005871049.1:23489320-23492090 GCF_000147115.1 Myotis lucifugus | reverse complement strand
GGCACATGCTTGGGTTGCGGGCTTGATCCCCAGTAGGGGGCATGTGGGGGGCAGCCAATCAATAATTCTCTCTCATCATTGATGTTTCTATCTCTCTCTCTCTCCCTTCCTCTCTGAAATCAATAAAAAATATATTTTAAAAAAACCACAACAATAGTGGGGAAAGCTATGGCAACATGTAAAACCAGACAAACATTTATATCCAAAACATGTTTACAAAAAAACAAACTTAAAAAGAATTTAAAGGCAATTCTACTACACACCCACCAGATTGGCAAAACTTAGAAGTCTGACAATATCAAGTGCTGACAAGGATATGGAGCATTGGGAACACTCACACCACTTATAGCAGGTAAAATGGTCATGCTGCTTTAGAAAATAGTCTGGCCTCTTCTTTTCAATTTGAAGATATGGTTTCCTTATGACCCAGAAAGGACACTCCCTTAAAAAACTTGTGTGCATATGCATGAGAAGACAGTGCAAGTACAGTCACAGCAACATGGCTTGTATGATCTAAAGGTGGAAACTACAGATGTGTCTATCAACAGGAAGTTGTCTAGGGCAGTGGTCGGCAAACTCATTAGTCAACAGAGCCAAATATCAACAGTACTTCTTCAAAATAGACTCGCCCAGGCCTAAAACCGACTTCTGAGCATGGGCCACGAAGTTTCAATCGCGCTGTACGTGCGCCCGCATGTGGTATTTTGTGGAAGAGCCACACTCAAGGGGCCAAAGAGCCGCATGTGGCTCGCGAGCCGCAGTTTGCCGACCACGGGTCTAGGGTATTCAGATAATGGAAAACTACCTGTCAAAGAAAATGAACACCTACATAAAGCAGGTAATGGCATTAAGCAAAAGAATATATATAGAAATGGACTTAATGTATATAAAATTCAAAGCAAGTAAAACTAAATTGCAGTGTTTAGGGATTTAGGTGGTTAAACTCTGAGAGATGGTAAAATTATAAAGTTAAGCAAGGTCAGGATTGTGGTTAACATTAGAAGGGAAGGTGTAACTAGGAAGGATTTCTGGTGTGCCGGCATGACATCACCTGTGACCTGGGTGGTGGCTGTTACATGAGTGTTTGCTTTATAATTTTTTCAGTAAACAATATGTTTGGGCCTTGTGCACTTTTCTCTATATGGGATATATTTCACAATATAACCAGATTGAGAACAAATATTTTTACTATACAAATTTACATCAAAATACACAGACGTATTCCTTATAGACCCAGTTGGGTCAATTATTGTTTTGGGGTGAGGAAATATTTGCCCCATTTTGAATAATTATTTATTGATCTTGCAATCCTTGCATTGTCACAGACTCACAGACTATAAATCTTTTTCCATCTCTCTAAACTTGGCTTTCAAATTTTTTTCATTATGTACTCTCTGACTACTCCCATGGGAATGATATGCAGGTAGAATCCAGAAATATTTATTGAGTGTGTGTGTGTATATATAACTGGGAAACGTTTACTTGCAAAGGGAAAGCAAGCAATTGGCAATATCCCTGTGACCATCGTGTGAAGACCCCTGGAAAGTGCAGGCTGCTCTCTGCTTGGGACCAGAGCTTCAGACAGAGCATAGGGCTGTCACCCCAGCCACCGCCAGCCCTGGGGACTCAGACTGCCGTTCCTGTTTCGTCTTGTTCTTTTCAATTCTCTCCACACAGCTGATATAGCAGCTTTTTTAATTAAAGAAGAAAATTAAATGTCTTACTTGGCAGGTTTTTAATATCTGACTAGTCTATTGCTACTACTGTTGCTACCTTATAATTGTATAGTTTATTACCTGCTCATTTGTTCTGTGAACAATGCTGCTTCTGATCAGACACAGGAACTGTGCTGGGCACTGCTCTTCAGAAGCCCTGCCCACCACAAGCACAGTCACTTCCTTAGCTCAGGTACCCTTTCCAACAATGCTAGGGGGGTAGGCTGTGGATATGTTGTAATTTATTGCTTTTTTCAATTGGATTTTGTATTGGTTATACTTTGCTATAAACAACTGACCCTAAAACTTAGTGGCTTAAAGAAACAACCATTTACTTAGCTCCAATTCTGTGAATTAGCCAGGCGTGTTTGGACCAGCTCACCTACTTTCAGCTGGACTCACTGGTGAGTCAGCTAGGAGCCTCACTCATATATCTAGCCACAATGACAGGAAACTGGGCCACCCATATCTCATCATCCTATAGGGTACCCAGGGTTCTCTACAAGGCAGGCACAGAGTTCAGAAGCAGCGTGAGGGCAAGCCCAATGTGCAGGCATGTGGCAAGTCTGCATACGTCACATTGGCTAATTAATGTCCATCAGTTCAAAGAAAATCACATGGTCAGTCAAACCCAGAAGCAGTGTGGGAAGGTATGACAACACGGTGTGAACTCAAACAATGATGACCCCATGGCCATCTTTGCAATTCACCACAGACCTAGAGTACCTCTCCCAAGGCCACACAGTGAGGATGTAACATGGCAGCCACAGCTCCTGGCTCCTCACGTCCAGTTCAATCAATATTCTCTGTCCCAGGGCAAATAAACAGGGAAGAGAAGCTCATGGAGGTGGCCAGTAGGGAAGTGGTCAGTTCAGCAGAAGCTGATTAGGGAGTCATGCAAGACTTAAAGTGGTTATTGAGGTGAAATTAACTGAAAAATTGCCGTATGTTCACTTTGTTTTATGCGGTGCTAATCAATCTAATATGCTAATTAGACCGGGAGACTTTCCGGAATGTCCTTCCGGACAAAGCCATGGTGACGGGGCCGAGGCAGA
>NW_005871049.1:23485874-23488349 GCF_000147115.1 Myotis lucifugus | reverse complement strand
CAGGGTATGGGGAGGAAGAGGAAACAAACTTTCACAGGGGATAGAGAAATGCTGACAAATGGGAGAAAGAGGAAAACAGATTTTCATAGGATTCTGCCACTGAAGGGGGAGAACAAAGGGGGCACCATGTGGGTTTTGAGCTTTGAAGCTGATATTCTACCAAATGGAAGGCAGCATCAAGAGTCAAAGAACTGCAGCCTTTATAAACCTTCGGAAAAAGGAGTTTAGTGGGCTACCCCCTTTGGCACCCCCTCCCTATGTGGGAGTCGGTACTTGTTTCCAATAAATGTCCACCCTTTTCATCTACCACCATTTGTCCATGGCTTTGTTCTTTGAATCCACCTGGACACGAACCCAGGAAAGAAATCATCCTTGCATCCTGCTCAGGAAAAACTTCTACATTTTTTATTAAAGAAGCCTTTCTGTCAGCAAGTTTATTCTTCAAACTTCGTGAGGACAAGAACCCACGGAAAGAAAAGTCTGCACCCCAAACCTCATGTTTCAGTAGCATAAAAAATTAAAAAAAAAACTACATCAAAATATCAAACTATTTCCCCTGGGAATATTTATTTTCTTAGCAGCACTGTTAATGCTGCAACAAGTGTTCAGTCTTGGCATGCCAGGGAGGGTTCCTTTGTGAGAAGTTTAGTTTTCCATTCCTCCCATTTCTTATTCGGAACATTGCAGCTCAGTCCCCACGTTTGGGAAAGCCAATGGACATACCCTGGAGGGGACCGTGGCGCCAGACCTGCCTGTTTTGGCTCAGACTCCTGCACTGACTACCTCTTCCTCCTTGAGCAGGTTGTTAGCACTGAGACTCGGCGTCCTCTTCTGTGAAATGAGGATCACAGAACCCATCTCAAAGGACATGCCAGGGCCTGAATCGGACCAGCCTGTACAGAGCGTGCTGAGCACAGAGCGTGGCTCACCGTGGGTACTCTTTAATTGGTCATCTCTACTATGATTGATAATATTATCATTGAAAGCCAAATAAGGAATGATTAGTTCACAAACTGAGGTTACAGGGGAAACTAGACCTATCTCTAGGTAATTCCCAGGCTCTCTCTCTTTTCGTTTGTTTCCTTAAGTTCATTAAATCTCATTTACAGCAAACCAGATAAGCCATTTCCTGATGTCCTCTTGAGGCGGGTGGTTTTTCCTGAGCAGGATGCAAGGGTGATTTCTTTCCCGGGTTCTTGTCCAGATGGATTTGAAGAAGGAAGCCACGGACAAAAGGTGGTAGGTGAAAAGGGTGGACACTTATTGGAAACAAGTGCAGACTCCCACGTACGGAGGGGGTCCCAAAGGGAGCAGCCCACTAAGCCCCTTTTTCTAAGGTTTATAAAGGCTGCGGTTTTTTTGTTTCTTGATAGTCCCTTCTGATTGGTCACTATAGCAGCTTCAAAGCTCAAACCCCACACAGGCCCTCCCTCTTTCTCTCCCCCTTCAGTGGTAGAATTCTCCATCTCCTGTGAAAATCTGTTTTCCTCTTTCTCCCATTTGTCAGCCTTTCTCTATCCTCTGTGAAAGTTTGTTTCCTCTTCCTCCCCATACCCTGCGGCTCTTCCCTATCTTCTGTGAATGGATGTCTTCCTCTCCCCTTATCCTGTGGCCCCTTTTGTTCTCTGTGAATGTATGCCTTTTGGCAGCTCCAAGCTTTCCTCCCCCATGGACCCTCTCAAACTTTCTAAACCTGCCTATTTTACCCCCGCCTGCCAGGCCCATGTCCACATTACCTGCAGCTCCCTTTCCCTATTCAGAGGACAGATGTTATTGACCTTCCTTCGCTCCATCAGGAAACTGCACTCTCTTCTTAGAGCAGTGGTTCTCAACCTTCTGACCCTTTAAATACAGTTCCTCATGTTGTGACCCAACCATAAAATTATTTTCGTTGCTACTTCATAACTGTACTGTTGCTCCTGTTATGAATCGTCATGTAAATATCTGATATGCAGGATGGTCTTAGGCGACCCCTGTGAAAGGGTCGTTCGACCGCCAAAGGGGTCATGATCCACAGGTTGAGAACCGCTGTCTTAGAGTCACTGGCCAGTCTTTCTGCACGTGGTGAAAAGCCCCGCAGGGATGAAAACATCAGGCTGATAATGATGCAGCCTAGTTCTTTTTATTTTTTTTTTTAAGTCATGTTTCTGAATAAAGATTCGAGATTTCAGTGCTAATATCCTTCTTATTTTTATGCTGATATAAAGAAGAGAAGGCAAACTCTTTGTAAGGGACAGGTTTTGGGCCCCCATTGTTTCATAAACAAGAGCATGTTTGTGCCAGGGGGATAATATCATGTTGAAACAATAAATGGCCCCTAAAGACCTCCAAGTGCTTTGAGGAAATTGCTATTCATTTTCCCAATCACCCTTTAGCAATAAAAACCTCAAATTCACAGAATTGAAGGGAGATCTCTAGAGTCAGGTAGCATTTGTTATAGTTAAGAGATCCCAGTGTCTACTTTCTAAAATATTT
>NW_005871049.1:23470241-23485350 GCF_000147115.1 Myotis lucifugus | reverse complement strand
ATAACAAAGAACAGAATTTCCTGAGGATGAGGCCCAGAAATCAGGATTTTAAAAAGATTCCCAGGGGATTCTAATGTGCAGCCAAGGTTGAGAACCACTGTCCTAATACATAAGCAATACGTAATAGGTATGACTTCATTCAGAGACATGGATTCAAAGGATCTTCTATGTAAAATTGTTCGGGGTACACCAAAATGTCTATTTAAGCATTAAAATTATTGGCCCAACAATTTCTACTTTGATTCTCCTTCATTTAGATTAATTCGCCAACTCCTCTGGGAAGAGTAACACAATCAGCCACTGTTAGTGCAAATATATTGGTGTAAATTAATTCATCCAAAGAAAACTAAACAGACTAGATTTTGTGTGTGTCAAAGGGTGAGGATGCAGGGATTTAGGGCATATCTGATGGGATGTCACAATGGTGAGTCATGAGCAAGCAAGCGACAGTCAGAGGACATGGACACAGTCAAGGTTAAAGGACAGAAAACAGTTTGTAGTTAAGCAACCTTCTCTAAGTCTCAACTTTCTCCTTGTGAAATAGAAATAATTCTATCTTATCTCACAGAGTCACTATGAAAATTAAATTCAACAATATCCTTGAAACCACCTAAGGTTTCATTCAAATATAAAAAATTAGGAAACAGGTCTTTGAGATAAGTGACAGAGGGTCACAAGGATCAAAAAAAATGTGCATTAAGATGGAATAGGAGTGATGCTATCAATAAACGAATACATAGATAGACTACACAACAAGTGTCAGCTACTAAGTTTTGCTTGAAATTACTCCTGGAAAACAGTGTAGATATTTTATTCAAGGACATAAAATAAGAATAAAAATAAGACAAGCTATTGCATTAAACAAAGATTTTTAACTTATTTCTAAAGAACCCTGGAGACACGAAAAGCAGTCTCATATATAAGAAGTGTCAGTTACTTAAGTTTTGCTTGAAATTACTCCTAGAAAAACAGTATAGATATTTTATTCAAGGACATAAAACAAGAATAAAAATAAGACAAGCTGCCACATTAAACAAAGATTTTCTAACTTATTTCTTGAGGACCCTGGAGACATGGAAGAAGTCAGTCTCTTTCCTTGATCTCTCCTTAAAGAAGAGGCAATTGCTACAGAGAGTGTGCTAGATTTTCAAGTGCTGACATGCAGAGATGCCCATGAGAGAGAAAATGAAAAAAAAAAAAAAACAAAGCAAGCTGCTGAACCGTATTCCTAGATAGATTCCATTATTTATATACATGTTTGTAAATGCAGATAAAATGTTCTGGAAAACACACTAAACTATTAATAGTGTTACCTCAAGGGGGAACAGTGAGGCTGGGGAAAGTTGGGAAGCAGGACTTTATTTACATGTTTATAATATTTGAGAAACTTCCAATTGTGCATTTTATGATTTCACACATTTACCATAAAAAAATAGCATGATACCTGTTATGATGGACATTTTCACAGTTTCTCACTGTGGGGGATGGGTTCAGCAGAGCCTTGAAGACTAAGCAGGAGTCAGTCAGATGGTAACAGAGGAAAGGCATTAACGGCAGGCAGTCTGTACAAAGGCACAGAGGCCCAGAGGGAGGGAAGGTATCTAATACGTGTAGTGGTTTGGACAAAGCAAATCTTGGGTAGATATGGGAGAAGAGTGGAAGGTGATGGTAGAAAGCTGATCCATATCTCAATATTTCCAATCTAATCATTGAAATGGCATTCCCCCATGATGCTGTGATTAGCGGGAGGCAGGGATCACTGGCAGTCATAGTAGAGACTCCCTAAACCCTAGGAGTCCTACTCACCCAAATAATCACATTCAGATCTAGACCGACACTAACACTATGTTCAAGCTTTTCATTTACAGATAAGGAAGCTGAGACACAGGGTGGTTCTGTGACTTACTCAGGTCTAGCCTAGAGTGAGAATCGAGGTCTCGGAGCCCCATTTTAATATTTTTTACCCCACCCTGCAGCTGCTTCTACACCCAGCCCAAGTCCCACCTCCCAGCAGCTCCAGTCCCTCGGACGGTTCACCAGGAACACAAGCCTCTAGGTTGCTTACCTGGTATTGAACCAAACAGGGCCTGAATGATGGCTGCATGTTCTAGAGTGACTGCCTTACCTCCCCCCGAACCTCATCTAAGCAAGAACCATGTCTCAGACATTGTTCTTTCCCTCCTAAAGAAAATCCCAGAGCCTCCCGCCCACAGAAGGAACTTAGTGATCAGTTTGCTGACTAATGAAACTTAAAAACTGCAAGGAAGCATAAATGTCAGGGGAGGAAAAGTGATATCCTTTGCTTCTGAGAGTCATATAACATCCTCAAATTGTCAAGTGAACATTTCCTTAAGTCATTTTTTATGGGATTACGTGGCGTCTGTGAGTTATAGGAGCAAGCGTCAGCACCGTCCATCCGGGAAGGTTCACCGTGAGGAAACACGGAGACGGAAGCGAATTCCCACCTCTCCGCCTCTGGCCTGGGCTGGTTAGCATTATCCTCCTCGGGTTCTGCATCTGCACGAGGAAAGTCTAGGCTACATTACAAGAGTGTATAAGATGCATAAAGGGAGAAATACTTGAAATATGCAAGCCAACTACAGTAAACTTTCAACATTTGAGAGGAGGAAACTCCATTTTTTTCATTCCTATTCCAGTGCCCTCATCCACTCGCCTGTCCCCTAATGAAATGAAGAAGATTCCTACATAAATTGGAGGTTAAAACCAGTCCTTGCAAACTCTTCAGTGAAAGCCAATAGCTGTATACTTTGTGCAAGGCAATATGAATTGTTTCATACTATAAACTTGCCTCTAAGAGGAAACAAGAAGCTATGTTTTAGGGAGAAGACTTGTTTCATTTTGAGACATTCTGGATAAAATAAAATAAAATAAAATCATTTATAGCTTCCTCAAAATTCAAAGACGAAGGAAATATTCTCACAGGTGTAGGAGATTAGTTTTCCTAAGCACTGGTGTAGCAGGCAATGCGAAAACAATTGCTTCTTCCTGCAAGACGGGAGTTTAACATGGGGGCAAGTGAACCAAGGGGATGGCAGTGTAGCAGTCTATGAGCACTTAATTCTAGTGATACTGCTGACAAAAAGAAAAAAAATGTTTTACAATGTTTCTATAGCTCACTTTCATTTGTCATTTGTCTCCACAATCATATCAAAGGGAGACGGGGATTTTATTTTACTCAAAGGGGTGGACTAGTTCTCCCATGCCCTGTAAGATATGAACAGATAAAGTTCTTATTCTGACATAAGTACATTCTTTTTTTATTTTTTTTTAATCTTCACCTGAGGATATTTTTCCCTTTTTTTTTAGAGAGTGGAAGAGAGAGGGAAAGACAGAGAGAAATATTGATGTGAGAGAAATACATTGATGCACAAGCCCCTACCAGAGGAGAGCCTGCAACCAAGGTACGTGCCCTTTAGCAGAATCGAACCCAGGACCCTACCCTTTGGTCTGCAGGCCGATGCTCTATCCACTGAGCCAAACCAGCTAGGGCAGTACGTTCTTGATATGCTAGTCTTTGATTAGCTACTGACAGGACGGAGGTCAGACACACCCTTCCTCATCTTGGATGGACACCATGCTTCTAAACATCCCTTAAACGTTGAATTCTTTATTTCAGGAAGGGCTTCAGCCAGAAAACTAGGAAAATACCATCAATGCCAAGGCCCTTCTTTTCCCCCAGAAGGTTTTTCTCTTCCCATCTCAATGGAGTGAAGATTCCTGCTTCCCTTACCAACACCCTTTTAGGTGCCTGAAGCAGGGTGGATGAAAAGTGGAAAAGAGATTGCAAACTCTGAGAATTTCTTCACAGGAAGGAAATAAACATTCTATCAAGATTTCGATACCCCTGCCTCAAGAAACACAGACAATCAAGCAAAATGTAGCTTAAAAAATTCAAATCGATGCCTTGGGGAGAAGTAGCTCACACTAACAGATGCTCAGTCATTTTAGTGATCTTCCAGAACACTGGGATTTAACAGCAGTGTATTACCTTCACAACAACAAAAATGACGGGACCACAGGTCTAGGCATTAAAACAAAATTATTCCTACTGCCTTATCCATAATATGACAGTTGTGAAGAACTCAGCAAGACTAAATAAGAAATGTGTTCTAATGAGCGTAGCCGTTGTGTTTAATAAGATTGACACGGGCCTTGCTTTGTAGAAATGTTGAATGAAGCAGCAGGTAATGAAAAGTGATTATCCTCAATAAGAAGAAAGAAAAACAAAAATACACACAATGGTCCCCTGAGATGCCCTAATGGAGAGCATCAACCTTCCTCCTATGTGAAGTCTCTGCTACCCTCCAGAAAGAGTAAGAGCTTTGCTTAATTCCCTGTTTAATGTTAAATAATGTTTTTTTTCCTCTGTTAGTCACCTCAATTCTGAAAACCAAAGACAAAATGAGAACAAAAGTCCCTAATGATAATGCCAGGGACTCTTAAACAGAAAGATGCTATAAAGGCACATGATTTTTTTTCAATTACAGTTTACATTCCATTTTACTTTGTATTAGCTTCAGGTGTACAGTATAGTGGTCAGACAAGCATATACTTTACAAAGTGTTCCTCCTGATAATTCAGTACCCACCTGGCACCATACATAGTTATTGCAGTATCATTGACTACATCCCCTAAGCCAGTGGTTCTCAACCTGTGGATCGCCAACCTGTGGGTTGCGACCCCTTTGGGGGTCGAACGACCCTTTCACAGGTCGCCTAAGACCATCGGAAAACACATATATAATTACATATTTTTTTGTGATTAATCACTATGCTTTAATTATGTTCAATTTGTAACAATGAAAATACATCCTGCACATCAGATATTTATATCACGATTCATAACAGTAGCAAAATTACAGTTATGAAGTAGCAACGAAAATAATTTTATGGTTGGGGGTCACCACAACATGAGGAACTGTATTAAAGGGTCACGGCATTAGGAAGGTTGAGAACCACTGCCCTAAACTGTAATTTACATCCCAGTGACTATTCTATGACTACCAATTTGTGCTTAATCCCTTCACCTTTTTCCCTCAGCCCCCAACCCCCTTCCCCTCTGGCAACAATCAGTCTGAAAGCACATTAATCTTTAAGGAATCACATATGTGGGTTTGGGAGTGGCTCTCTAACTCAGAGTACAATCTCCTCAAAGACAGGCACTGGTCTGCATGGGGCCTGGTGGCTCTGGCATCTTGGGGACAGAGACTCAGACTGCGGGTGGGGCTTGGTGGCATGCACAGGCTCTGGCTCATCTGGTGTGAGGTTCATGAAGGGTCAGCAGATGGGCTCCCCTGCCTCCTATTTCACCCCATCTGTGCAGTCAGCGAAACCCCCTTCTCAGGACCTCAACAGAAGCAAAATATCAGAAAAAAAAGTGTCTTTGGATAAATCCCCAAGGCAAATGAAGAGGTATGGCCATTAAATAGAAATGAGATACATTTTGTTCTGGTACCTGACCTTTTTCACATGGTTAATACATGAAAATACCCTTGAAACATTTTCACTCTTTTTTTTTTCCTGAGAAGGTAACTAACGTTTTCTGGGTCTGGAATGTGTCAGCCTCTGTGCCAAGTGCTTTGACATTTGACATGTTATCTAATGTAATCCTCGTAACCCTGTACAGTAGGTTTCATTCTAATTTTACAAATGAAAAATGAGCCTCAGAGAAGAGCAAAGGATAGAAAGCAGGTGATAATTTCCTGAGTTAGAGTATGAATAAGGCATGAGTTTATTATCACCAGCATCTATAGAAACAGCTATTCCAAATACAAATAAAATAAAGGTTGGGGACGGGGTGTAGAAGGGTGGGGCGGATAAATAGTGATGGACAGAGACTTGACTAGAGGCGGTGAGCACTCAGTACAGTGTACAGATGATGTGCTGTGGAACTGTGCACCTGAAACCTGTATGATTTTGTTAACCAGTGTCACCCCAATACATTCAATAAAAAGGAAAAAATGAATATAAATGAATAAATAAGAATTTTTTTCATTTTTTATACGATCATGACTAAGAGAAAGTGTCTCTTCCCAGCAGCTGGCTGCCGGTTTAGAGGTAAGCGTGTTTCAATCAGGCCACACTGATGACAGCTCCTAGAACTTCGGTTCCTGGATCTCTCTATACTTCATGCCAGCATTAGACTCTCTGGGTTTGGATCCTAGCTGTATATTCAGGGTGAATCCTAGCAATAAGCTTACTGGCAGTGTTTCCTTAGACAAATTACTCAACTCTGGAGTCTGAAGTAGGCTATCGAAAGAACAGGATGGTGTCCACATGGGACAGGCCTCAATGTCATATCCCTCCTTCCACTCCCCTTAGCACATACACCACCACGACTGTGCCTTGTTTATTCTTAACATTTCTGCCAGTGTTTCTCCTATCTCTCATCCCTGTATCAAATGACAATGGGAGCTCTGTTTTACAAACCAAATTCAAGTAAGATCCAAATTCCAATGCAAGAAATTGCCTTGAATGATGAAAATAAGAGCATCCACGTTTTAATGGAGTGCTGGAATATGTCGTAATGCATAACATACTATTCTGTTATTGCTATTGGGGATTACTGTACTGAATATGAAGCACCTTCCCATGAGCTGTTTGTATAAACAAAATAGCTCAGTATCTCATTCAAAAGAAGTGTTCCACTGAAAGGAGGTGTTAGTGGTTTGCATGTGTTAAGGAGAGCTGGCCTTCTCTGCTGCTGAATGCCCACAGAGCAGGCACAGCTGGCCTTCCACCTGGTAAGTGAGCTGCATACCCAGTTTGGAGAAGGCAGGCTGCAGATTTGTAGAATGGGATGGCCAATCCTTTAAATGCAATAATTTCTCTAGGCACCTTTTTTTTTAACCTGGCCTAAATGACCTCATTATTTCTGTGATGCATCTTAATTTTTTTCAACAATTTTTCTTTTTGAATTTTCACCACTGAAGCTGCCGAAATCATCTGTTCCTGCTATTGTGGCATCTTGAACATCACTATCCATCCTTCCCATTTGCCAGCAATGGCAGAAATGTCCATGCTCCCTGTGAAGACTAAGTAATTTCCAAGTGATTAGGGAGGGCCAGTAGTGATTTAGGTAGCGCTCCCTTCTATAGGTCTCCCAAAAGCAAGACGTGAAAACATTCATGGTGTCTTAAAAGTCAGAACTACTTGAGTAAGTAACGTTAAGATAGAACTACCTAAGAGTCTTTTTGCCACAAGAATATGGTGTCAACCTGGCATTAAGGTTGAGGTCAAGCTAATGACTCATGAAACAGTAGCTTACATCAGAATGGTCATGTGGTGGATATACTACAACCTGCTAGAACAAAAATATCTCCGTCACTTCCTCTTTGTTATTTATGCCCCCAGGATTGAAGAAGAAAATAACATCACCCATGAGATCCTGGAGTTCAGAACCTCTACAGATATAATATTACTGAACCCTAGTACAGTGATGGCGAACCTCTTGAGCTCGGCGTGTCAGCATTTTGAAAAACCCTAACTTAACTCTGGTGCCGTGTCACATATAGAAATTTTTTGATATTTGCAACCATAGTAAAACAAAGATTTATATTTTTGATATTTATTTTATATATTTAAATGCCATTTAACAAGAAAAATCAACCAAAAAAATGAGTTCGCATGTCACCTCTGACACACGTGTCATAGGTTCGCCATCACTGCCCTAGTAGATGAGTAAAAGTCAACAGATAGCACCGTCCATGAATACCTCTTTGATAACGAAATAATGATAGGAACGGTGACTTGATGATGCTGATAAAGATAAAGGTCATATAAAGTAGGATGGCAGCAAAGTAAAAAAGCATGCCATTCCCCTGCACTGAGCCATGTCCACCACTTCTTTTCAATCCCAGCTCAAATGCTATTCCTAAACCCAGGCAGCTTAGGTTAGGCTTTAACTGTTCATTGCCTCAGCATTCGAGTATTCCATTTCTATTCCACCATTTTACCAGCTATTTTATTTTATAACTTTTCTAAAATTGTTTCAGTTCTGCATATGTTGCTTTCCTATCTCCTAGCAAACAGAAACTGTGACTAATATTTTTTTAATCCTACCAATTAAACCTAGTTATTTAGAGCTCTATACATCATGGGTGCTGCTGAGTAATTAAATTCAAGTTTGCAATATACAGTATACATATTGAGCACCTATTTGATGTGAATAACAACAGACTGTGGAAAATGTAAAGATGAATAAGACAGAGTCTTACCTTGCAGTCATGAAACATTAACACTTAGTAGACAGGAGAGACTTGTGAACAATAAAACAAGGTAGAATGCCATAATTGCTTATGTAATTAGCTAATATATGCACAGATGCTATTAAAAAAAAAAAGTAAGACATTTGCTATAGTGATTACAGAAGAAAGCAATTCCTTTACACTTGAAAGACCAGGAAAAACTACATGAATGACATGAAGTGTCTCGGGAGGATAAACTGAGAGCAGGGCATACTAGACTGAGCCTGAGCAAGTGCATGGGAGTCGAGAGTGCAAAATATGTTTAAAAAATAAAGAAAAGTGCCTGGCCAGCGTGGCTCAGCAGTTGAGCGTCCACCCAGGAACCAAGAGGTTGCTGGTTCAATTCCCAGTCAAGGCACATGCCTGGGTCGCGGGCTCGATCTCCAGTAGCAAATGTGCAGCAGGCAGCCAGTCAATGATGTTCTTCTCTCATTGATGTTTCTATCTCTCTATCCTTCTCCTTTCCTCTCTTTCAAAAAAAAATCAATGAAAACATATTTTTAAAATCACTTTGGAAAATAAAGACAAATATAATATGGCTGTATATTATGTCAGTGAGAAAAAATGTGAGACGGAGTTGAAAGTTTAGTTGAAGTCATCATGGGAGATGTTGAAAGTCATACTAAATAGTTGTATTTTATTGTGTAGGCCTCTACAGGCATACCTCATTTATTGCATTTCACTTTATTGTGCTTTGCAGATATTGCATTTTTCACAATTTGAAGTTAAGAGCCCACCAGCAGAAAGATTACAACAAGTTGAAGGCTCAGACGATGGTTAGTATATTTTAGCAATCACGTATTTTTAAATTAAGGTATATACATTTTTAAGACATTTCTATTCCACCATTTTTACCAGCTATTTTATTTTATAACTTTTCTAAAATTATTTCAGTTCTGCATATGTTGCTTTCCTATCTCCTAGCAAACAGAAACTGTGACTAGTATTTTTTTAATGCTATTGCACACTTAATAGACGATAGCATAGTGTAAACATAGCTTTTAGGAAACCAAAAAAGGCATGTGACTCGCTCTATTGTGGTATTCACATTATTGAAGTGGTCTAGAGCTGAGCCTGAAATATTTCCAAGGTATCCTGTATCCCCCAAACTGTTTTCCAAGAAATCCTAGTCCTAAGAGACTTTCTGTTATTAAATAGCTGCATGGTCAGAAATTTGGGGGAAATATTCATGCTGTGTTCCCCTGTTGAATATTCTTCATGCACTCTAGTACACTAAAATTTCTGTAAAGTCTGACAGTAAAGAACATTTTAGTATTTTTTAAAATATATTTTTATTGATTTCAGAGAGGAAGGGAGAGAGATGGAAATATCAATGATGAGAGAGAATCATTGATTGGCTGCCTCCTGCACACCCCCTACTGGGGATCAAGACCGAAACCCGGGCATGTGCCCTTGACCAGAATCAAACCTGGGACCCTTCAGCCCACAGGCTGACGCTCTGCCCACTAAGCCAAACCAGCTAGGGCCATTTTAGTATTTTTAACTCACAGTCTCTCAAGTTCTATAATTCTCTCAATTATTTATTTTCTCCATGATATTTATTAACACCCTTTAGATCTAATTTTTAGATCTAAAATGCTGCTCTAGGCAAAGAGAACCAATTATTTACCTGGATGGAAGGGAGTGATGGGGGTCTGATCCATGTTTAAGATTGCCCCTTTAAAAAATAATTTCAAGCAATACAGAATTATTAGTAGGATCCCTGAAACTAATCCATCAACAGATCAGGCCCAAAGGAGGGGAAGTAGGGTAAGTTAGGATGACTCTTCTTTTTTTGTTATGATAAAATATACATAACATAAAAGTTAACATTTTTAAATGTACAGTTCAGTGGCATAAAGTAAATTGACATTACTGTGTGATCATCATCACCATCCATCTCCAGAACTTTTCCAGCTTTCCAATCTGAGACTTTATGTCCATTACACAATAATCCCCATTCCCCCTGCCCTCCCTCAGCCCCTGGTAGCCACTGAGCTGCCTTATGCCTCTATGAATTTGTTTAACCTAGGCACCTATACTAGTGGAATCATACAATATTTGTTCTTTTGTGTCTGATGTTTCACTTAGTATAGTGTTTTCAGGACAACTCATTTTTAAAAGAGGTGACCCAAAGTCCACTAAAAAAAAAAGAAAAGAAAAAAATCTCACACTACAAGAATTACAAGCTAGAAGACAAGCAATACAAATCTCAATGTGAAACACAGACAGATATAAGGGCTTCAAAGCCCTCCTCAAGAGGATAATCCTCTAATATAAAGGCAGAGCGTATACCGCTTCCTGTTATGCAAAACTAATCAACATCACCCAAAGCTTCCAAAGGCATTGCTTATGTTTAATTATCCAGAGTACGTCAAACATCACAAAAGCCACTGAAGCTGCTGTCCAAGATCTCCCATCAAAGAGAGCACAGACTGAGGATCCTGCTTTCATTTGTCCCATATGGTTTACCTTTCAGGCCGTGAATAGCAGAGCAGAGCCTGATGAGCACTCAGATATCAAAGGCAAAAGAAGACTGTGTTGTTGCCCCGGGAAACTCTCCCAGGGAAAGAAACCAGAAAAAGTAAGTGTGCTTGTGGTACGGCAGGAAGCTGAGAAACAGGGAAAGTATTAAGGTGTATCTTTGTTATCTTCTCCCTGTCTCCTGAAATCATATTGTTTTAAACCCAAATCACTGTACAACTAGGCAATTGTGAGGCTGGTGCTAGTCTCACCTTGTTCCTAACACCCTAACTCCCACCTCCTATGTCTCCCCACTAAACCATCACTCACATGGCTGCCAAATAATTTCCATATAAAGCATTGTCATGATAGTTTTCCTTTGCTGAAAAATTTCTACTCCTCTAGTAGGTCCCCATTGTCTGACAGTTAAGTTTGACATTCATGATCCTCCATCCCAGAGCTAATTGTTTAATTTCTCTGTGCCTGAGAAGGGGAAATAATGATGTCTATGTGCCTAGATGTGTTGTATAAATTACATGTGATGATATGGATGAAACAGAATAGTTCTGGACACTGTCAACAGCGCCTCATCTGTGGTGACTAGTTCAGAGTATCACACACAACGTGACATGGATCACTCAACAATGTCTTCTGGATGAAAGAACCAGTTGAAATTAAAGAATAATATGGCAAAATGAAAGAGTCTTGTGTTCAACACACGATACCCTATTAAAATAGAAAAATGTCAAACTATTTAGGGATGTCTATCATGTTTATGCATTATGAAAGGATATAAAATGTTAAAGTGGTCACTTTTTGCTTTTAATAATAAATTGAGAGATTTGAAGATGGCGGCATAGGTAAACACCTGTACTCGCCACCTCCCACAAGCACATCAAAATTACAACTAAAATACAAAACAATCATCATCCAGAACCACTGGAAAGCTGGCTGAATGGACATCCTACAACTAGAGAAGTAAAGAAGAAAGCACACTGAGACTGGTAGGAGGTACAGAGGTGTGGAACGGGCTGGTCCGGCACCCACATGTGCGGCTTTTTTAATCAGGAGGGAGATTGTCTCTGTGGAGGCCTCCTGGAGGAGCAAGAGGTCCCAGCCCCACACCAGATCCCCAGCCCAGGGTCCCAGAGCTTGGAAAAGAAGCCCCTAGGGCAGTAAGAACTACAGGCTGTGAAAACCAGTACAGACTGGGGCTGAGTGAGACAGAGGCAGCTGGAGACCCAGCTGTTCCTCTTAAAAGGCCAGCACCATGAACTGAACTTACAATGTCTGCTTCCCCTGAGCTCTAGCACCAGGGCGAGGCTCTGGGGAACACAGACACATATGTAGAGGAACTGGATTCTCTGGCATCGGCAGGAACTTGGGGACGGCTTCCTCCCAGATGGAGGTGCTCTCAGGGATCATTCTCCCTGTGCTGGGACCTCCCCAGTCGCAGGGCTGACTGGCAGCCATTTCTGTTTGCTCCACCCTGGTGATTCCCTAAGAACCCACCTCATCCAATTTACAGCCCCACCCAAGCTGCATGAAGAAGCTTTTGCATATGAATGGCCTTGCCTTGCTCAGGGTAAAATTTCTCAAACAAGCTGCAGCTGGGTCAAGGAGCCCCAAACCTATCAATAAAAGGCCCAACACCTGGCACCAGCACCAGCCTGCCTTGCTTCATAGCTGGGCCTCATCTGGGCACTTCCAAACCTGATACAAAGAGGAAGAATCTGCAGATCTCTCTATAGCTCCTATTGGGTGGCTCTGGGCAGTGGCTAACTTTGCACCTCCCTGGAGACCCAAGAGCCAGTGTACCCAGTGGTCAGTGTCAGACCATACCAGATTACAAGTCTACACATCCATAAGCAACACACTCAAGGGGAAGACTCAGTGATCACCAAAGCCCCACTGAAGCAAGTCCTGCTCCATAAGGGTGTCTCCCGCACAGCAGCTTTCCCGCTATAGTGGCAGCTGGTGAAAGAAACAGACTTACAAGTCCAGGAAGCACAGAGAATCCCAAACAAGAGGAACTCACCGAGGGCCACACCAAGACACATCATAATTAAAATGCCAAGGGCTAAAGACAAAGAGAGAATCTTAAAAGCAGCAAGAGAAAAGAAGTTAGTTATCTACAAGGGCGTACCCATATAACTGTCAGCTGATTTCTCAACAGAAACTATGCAGGCCAGAAGGGAGTGGCAAGAAATATTCAAACGTATAAATAGCAAGGACCTACAACTAAGATTACTCTACCCAGAAAAGCTATCATTTAGAATTGAAGATCAGATAAAAAGCTTCACAGACAAGAAAAAGCTGCTTCCCTGTATTTGTTCATCACCACCAAACCAGTATTATATGAAATGTTGAACAGTATTCTTTAAGAAGAGGAAGAAGAAGAAAAAGAAAAAGATAAAAAATATGAACAATAAAATGGCAATAAATACATACCTATCAACAATTTGATCTAAAAATCAAAATAAACGAATAAGAAATCTAATGAACAGAATAAACTTGTGAATACAATAGAATCAGAGGCATGGAAATGGAACAAACTGACAATTCTCAGAGGGAAGAGGGATGGGGGGCGGGAAGAGATTAAGCAAAGATCTTATATGCAAATATGCATTATCTATGGACACAGAAAATAGGGTGGTGAAGGCCTGGGGCAGGGTGGGAACGGGGTGGAGGGGGCAATAAGGGGAAAAAAGAGGTTCATCTTTATTTGTATGGTTATGCAAGCCCTACACCACATCTCTGCAAATTGCTCTATCACAGAATTATGAACACTACCCCGCCAGAGCTCAGCCACTCTGCACCTTCACCAGAGAGGAAGCCTGGTTTTCCCCTGGGACACAAAATCCTTCTTAAAGGCTTCCAGTGAAAGTGAACAGACCCCTAAGGCATTGACAAAGAAAAAGGATTCACATACATTTCAGTGTCCAAATTTGGCAAGCAATCACCTCCCTTACCCATCCCTTCTTTCATAATTTTTTATTTGTTTGTTTGTTTGTTTGTTTAGTTTTGTTGTTTTAAGTTCTTTTTATAAATTTGCATCAACCTCCTCCATCATGGTTACTCTTGTCCATTGGCCTACAGGCTCCTCTCTCATATTCCTGGATTTTCGTAGGCATATCTCCTTGTCTTGGGCCTTTGTGAATAGATTTAAAACCACCATTTGGACTAGAAAATAGAAAAAAGTGATGTATAGCAGCAAAAGAAGAGTAAAAACAGATACACCAAGGATGCCTCCTGGTTTCTATAGACTATAGAGCATGGCCACCCTCCAAAGACCAAGCAGATAGATTCCCTGCTGTTAGAGTCACAAGGGACCCTGGCATCCTTCTCTTTTAAACTCCAGTTGGTTCAAGTTGAGTTTCTATTCTAACAGAACAACCCCTTTTCATGTGTTATTCACCTAAAGTCAGAAAAAAGTTACAGTTTTTCATGTGAATTGTGGCCTTCATTTTAAGGCATGAAATCAATGGCTATGCTGGCTTTGCCTCATTTTTTATTTTAGCAAAATGAAAAAGATGTGCTGACCTGCTTCCCAGAGCTATCGGAAAGAACCACTAATCAATCAGCACATTGTGTCTTAAAGAAATGTAGTGAACATCCCCCACACTGTGTGGCTCAGTGGTCTTTCATGAACACCAGTAAGTACTCTAATGAGAACATCTCTCATTAGCTCTTTGACTTAGGGCAGGGGGAATTCCCACTAGTATTAGATTCACATTTGACTGACTCTCCTAACTCTGTGGCAAGTATAAAGGGATCAGTGATTATCTGCAACTCAAGCTCAAGACTTGGGTGATTGAACCTAGATTGGGATGTTGAATATCAGAGACCCAAGTAATTACATATCCATAGGCTCATCTAACTTAGCTATTCTGGTCCCAGCTAGAGTAAATATCTTATTTTAAGTGCTCTCTATAATTAGTTGCTACTCTCATATCTTTGATGCATCTGTTTTCTTTCTAATTTTGAACCATCAGCCTTAATTCCCTGATGTGTATGTATTTATTTTTAAACTATTCAAATAAACACTTTACAGATGGCCTGATTCTTGAAACCCTTCACTTTCTCTTAAATAGTAAAACTTTGTTATCGTTCCACCCTGACTATTTGAAAATGTAACTAAGGTATATGACAACTGATCTTCTTTGCATGGTCTCTCTTCAAATTTGACTCGTGATATCTGACCCCTGATAAAATCCAAAGCAACACGAAAAATAAAAAAATAAAATGAAGCTCCGTTTGATTTCGTAGCCAACCAATCAAATTAAAGCCTCTATGTTCCCTTTTCTCTGATTTATCTTCCAAGGGAGGATTTCGGACATCCTTGGTGAAAACAGCCACTAATTTTGGAATTTAATCTGA
>NW_005871049.1:23466193-23467500 GCF_000147115.1 Myotis lucifugus | reverse complement strand
TATGGAACTAATTTGACAGACGCCGGAGGAGGGAAGAATTAAGATGTGGCTAAGGCTCAGGTGTGGGTGGCAGAGTAGAAGGGTCTAAAGCTGGAGCAACTAGTGTTAGATGGCGGTGCTATTGATCAGATGCAGTAACAGCAGAAGAGTGGGTTTTACAGGGAAGACTGTGGTGTGTGTGTGTCTGTGTGTGTGTGTGTGTGTGTGTGTGTGTGTGTGTGTGTAAAACTTATGAAAACTGTGAACATCCCAATAGAGAAATCTGGTAGATAATTGATTACTCAGGTCAATGCAAGCACAGTTGAGTGTTTACAACGTGTGGCCCACAGGCCAAAACCTGCCCATACACTTGTTGAAACAGCTCAACATTTTAAAAATTTTTGTTAGTTGAAAACTTTTTAAAATGCACAGAAAATCCAAATGTTTCAACTTTTAAACAAAAAGTTGAAAATCTAGTGAGGTTAAATCCACATTCCCTGACTTTCCCCTGGGATGGGAATGTTCTTTCCAGTTCACCATGGAAGCCTTATTCTATGTGGTCTCCCTGCTAAGATTTTCAGGTACTACCATCGTGAGGTGTGTTTGTTCTTCTTAGTGAAGAGCTAAGTGAAATGTGAACTCTCTCTTACACCACCATCTCTGTTGGAAAATGAAAGCTACTAAGAGGACTGAGTATTTCATGGGGAAAAAAATCTTACACTTCTCTCATATTGTATCATCTGTCTAGCACCTAAAGACATTTGAAGTTGTGACCCCCTGACATAGTTTCAAGAGATCATTTGAGTTACTGTCATGAGATCTGGCTTGGAGATTCATGGCCCAGAAATTCAGCAGCAGATGGTCCACTCTTATGAGGCTGCAGTGGTCTGGGGTTCCGATTCTATTCTTCATTCGTCTTTATAGCTTGGGTGCCATAGCAAACTGTTTTTATATTTTCATTAAACTGGTGGTAAGTAATTTACTATAATAAAATTATGTGTATTGATATTCTTTTTTGATGATATTGATGAGTGCAGAGTAGACTGTTACTTGAGAAAGAAGCAGGAAAGTACTAATAGTGAGCTAATATTAGGTCATGCTGATTTTAGCAATTCTAGGCCTTGTGAACTTCCAAGAAATGTCATTATCAAGAAATGTGGCAAAGACCGTTTATGAAACTCTAAGGCAGAGGTTCTCAACCTTCCTAATGCCGCGACCCTTTAATACAATTCCTCATATTGTGGTGACCCCCAACCATAAAATTATTTTCATTGCTACTTCATAACTGTAATTTTGAATCTGTTATGAATCGTAATGTAAATATCTGA
>NW_005871049.1:23363446-23464769 GCF_000147115.1 Myotis lucifugus | reverse complement strand
GTACCTATAAATCTATAGTCCCCATTATAAAGTAACTATAAATCTACAGTAACTATAAGGCACCTATGAATCGATACTACTTCTGTTCCTCAAAAAGTTGCATCATCCATAGTCAGTAAACAAAGAGTCCCGGCACATCATGCTGCCCCGGTGTGTAGAAGCTGCCTTGGGACCACTGGACCCAGGTGAGAAAACCAGAAACACTGGAGCTCAGATGTGAAGGATGAGGACAAGTTCAGGTGAAGGAAGAGGAGGGCGGGACGTTCCTCTCCCAACTAGATCCTGGTTCTTTGTTGTGATCATTAAGATTAGGTGCATGTGCACCTAATACACCAAAATAGTCTTTTAAAGAAAATAAAAGTTGGCTTCTCGCTCACATAAGAGAAATCGGATGATGGGTAGAGGCTGTTACGGCAGATCTGTGGTATTAGTAGGGACCGGGTTCCTATCTTTCTGGCTCACTATCCAGCCTCCTGCCTTCATGTCCAAGATGGCCCTGGAAGTTTGGGAGCTCCAGCTGTCACAGCCCTGCAGCTGTAAGGAGGAAAGGGGAAGAGGCGCCAAAAGGACACCTCCCAACCGAGTCTGCACCCTTTCGGGTGTCTTCTCATGACTCCTAAGCATAACTCTCATCTTATTGGCTACAGCATAGACACATGGCCACACGGAGCTGCAGGGGCAGCTAAAAATGTCTTTTATTCTGTACTGCAATGTGTACAATTTAAAAGCACCATTCTGTTACTAAGGAAAAGGAATATAAATGAATGGGCTTCCAGCAGACTCCAAGTTCCAAACTTTCACACACTAGAACTGTCCAGGGAAAATGTTTTAGGAAATTAACAAAAGAATCAATGGAAAGGCAGATGTGGGGTAGAGGGCATCAATGAGGGAAAAGGGGGACATTGGTAATACTTTCAACAATAAAGCTAAATTTTAAAAAACTAAATCAGTGGATTTGCATTTAGATTAAATAAAAGCAACAGAAATAGGAATGTTTTTAATGACCAAATGAAATACTACAACAAAGAATATTTAGAATATTTTTACATTTGTGTCTCTTACAACCAACACTGAGTATGTTGGTATATTGAGTATGCTCCCTTTGTGTCTGAATTACTTTGTAGCAAATCAATCAAACACATTAGAGAGTCTAGAAATGGAATCAAAGAATGAAACCAATTGATATATAGGAAAAATTTGATAAAACAAAATGTCATGAAATAATGACCACATAGACATACAAAATCCATAACTGAACTTTCTGAGCAAAATCTTTACAGCACAAATGCCAGAAAGCTCATTTTCTTAATATACAAAGGAAATCACCAGCAAACAGCAAAAGTAGAGCAACGTTAAGGAGAATTGAGAAAAAAATGTGTAAGCAAGCACTTCACAAAGAAATAAAAACAAACAGCCAAAATATGTAAATAGATGCCTTAGGACTTCTGCTTAAATTTCATGAACTGAACACATATGATTTTCTCCATTCTTTCCCAAACTCACATTAAAATTACAGTAGAGGAATTTTTTAAGGCATACATTTGTAAAGACGAAGAGAATGTGAAATGAGATAGCAGACAAGCGATCACGAAGTTTTAGAATCTTGGAAGCAGTCAGGAGAGTGATACCTGAGTTAGAACCGAAACATAAAGCACTTAAGTGCCAATGAGAAGGGACAGGAGAGGTTGGGCAACTGAGAAGAATCGGGACTATTTGTTCTGCCCTGAAAAGACCCAAGAGCTGAAGTACCAAATGCTACCAAAAGTGAAAATACAGGGCAGGTAAGAAATGCAAATCATTCCATTTGCCAAGCATTCCTGTTCACAGGAGTAATAGTGCAAAATTAGGAGGCAAACATGCCTACCCTAATGCAGCTTTATCTTCTAATAATGAGATTACATTCTAATAATGTAATCTCACTATTAGAATATACACTAATAATATATACTAATCCCATATGGGGTTAAGGGCTGTAGAAAAAAATTCAGAACAGAGGTAGGTAATACTGAGGGTGTGAGTGCACTGTAGGATTTGGTGATCTGGAAAGGCCTAGCTGGAAGGTGTTATCTGAGCACACACAGAAGGACTTGAGGGAGCTGATCGTTTGGGTATCTGGTAGATGATGGTACCTCAAATGTAAATGTGCTGAATTGGGACTGGGGCTAGTGTCTTGGGGACTAGTGTGGTCAGGGGGTTAAGGACAGGCATTAAGAGATAAAGTCAGGAAGCAACTATGACACCTTGCAAGACATTCTAAGGACTTTGGAAAAAGACTGGAAACTCTAAAGTATTTGAAACTAAAATTTGATGAATTAATAGAAAGTCACTAAAATAAGATAGAAGAAAAAAATCACTAATAAAGAGCAGTTCGACTCTCAGAAATGGTTCTTCTTTCAACACAGCTAGGAAAGGACCTGTCCCAGCAACAGCAGAAAACTGGAGGTTCACATTCTTGAAACGTTGGAACCATGGAGCATCCAGTCCCAGAGACATCAAGCCTCGTGCTGAAAACAGGGAGTGAGAGGAAGCCTGCTTACACATCGCCACTCAGTCCTTTTCTCCACTTGCCCCTGCTCCCTCAGAATGATGACTGCCAAGCAAGAACATGGAGGGTTTCTGCTTTGAGGAAACTGGCCAGCCCAAGAAAAAGAGCTGTAGACTGACATTCTGTAACCTCATAATGCGATGCCCAGGTCCCTGCCCAACCCTCCTGCAGCAAAGCCCAGCAGCTGCTGAACCTCGCCACTCTCCTAAAACTCCCCCAACACTCTTCACTATGTTCAACCAGATACAAATCACAAGCCGTGTGTGGAAAATCTCCAACATAAAGGAGAGACTAAAATAAATCAACCAAAGGAACTCAAAGAAAGTAGAAACCACACATGATCCTGTGAAAAGCAAAGACCTTTTTTTAAATATATATATTTTTTTATTGATTTCAGAGAGGAAGGGAGGAGAGAGAGATAGAAACATCAATGATGAGAGAGAATCATCGATCAGCTGCCTCCTGCACACCCCCTACTGGGGATGGAGCCTGCAACCCAGGCATATGCCCTTGGCCGGGATCGAACCTGGGACCCCTCAGTCCACAGGCTGACACTGTATCCACTGAGCCAAGCCTGCTAGGACAAAAGCAAAGACCTTTTAAAAATCAATAATTAACATTCTCAGGGGTTTGGGTGAACAGTATTGCAACTGAGAAAAAAGGAAAAGCTATTACCAAAATAGAGCATCCATAGTTATGGTGACCAGCCATCCTGGTTAGTCCAGGACTGTCCCAGCTTTAGCACTGAAAGTCCCTTTTCCCAGGAACCCCCTCAGTCCCAGACTAACCGGACAGTTGGTGACCCTAGTAACAGAGGGAAACCTTTAGTAGATTAAAAATTTGACGTTTCCAATAGAAACGGAAAATAAAGTTGAGCAGGAGTAGAACAAAGACACAAACATAAAAAATAGAAGATAAATTTTTTTTTCAAAAGTGAAGAATCAGATTGTCTGAATAATAGGAGTTCTTGAAAGAGAAAATAGAGGGGAAGACATTACCAAAAAAACTAATACAAGAACATATTCAAGAATGAATGAGCATAAGTTTCCAGACTGATAGGGCTCACTGAGGGCTCAAAACAATGTCTGCAAAAAGAGACTTGTCATATGGAACAGACTGACAGCTGTCAGAGGGGAGGGGAGTGTGTGTGTGCTGGGGGGAGGAGAGGTACTGAATGAAGGAAGATGAAGAGATTCGCCAAAGAACATATATGCATACCCCATGGACACAGACAACATGTGGTGAAGGCCAGAGGGATGGGGGCTGAGAGGATACTGGGTAGAGGTGAGCAAAGGGGGGTGGGGAGGGTAAGTGGAGGACATCTTAATAGTGTCAACAATTAGAAAAAGTGTACAGAAGAGCCCTAACTGGTTTGGCTCACTGGATAGAGCATCGGCCTGGGGACTGAAGGGTCCCAGGGACGATTCCGGTCAAGGGCATGTACCTTGGTTGCAGGCACATCCCCAGTAGGGGGTGTGCAGGAGGCAGCTAATTGATGCTTCTCTCTCATCGATGTTTCTAACTCTCTATCCCTCTCCCTTCCTCTCTGTAAAAAATCAATAAAATATATTTTTTTAAAAAGTGTACAGAAGAAATACTCTTTCAAGAAAGGGTGGTAGGGAGATAGGCACAGAGAGAACAGATCAGATTCAAAGGGTTTAAATGGAATCAGAAATAAGAATGGCATTGCTAGAAGCTTTCATTCATGGGAGACTATGCCTTTAAAATTCTGAGAGAAAATGTCAATATAGACTTTTACAGCCATTGCACCAGGGTAAATGTCCAAGGTGAGTTTGTGCAGCATTCCTTGTATAAGCAAAATTCAGATGCAAGCTAAGTGTCTGTTGTTAGAGGTGGAATTAAATGCAACAAATAAATATAACATTAAATAATTACAATATTTACACAAAGATAATAAAATATAAATAATTATAATATTTTATAATGTTCTGATCATTTAAAACCACCCTACAAATTTTGTTGAAGAACAAAATTAATCTATATGTAAGAACTCCATTACATATTATTAGGTTTTTAAAAAGCAACTTCCAAAACAGCAATGTGCAGTATGAGATTTTTTTATAAAGAATATATATAGCCGTAGCCGGTTTGGCTCAGTGGATAGAGCGTCGGCCTGTGGACTGAAAGGTCCCAGGTTCGATTCCGGTCAAGGGCATGTACCTTGGTTGCAGCCACATCCCTGGTAGGGGGTGTGCAGGAGGCAGCTGATAGATGTTTCTCTCTCATCAATGTTTCTATCCCTCTCCCTTCCTCTCTGTAAAAAATCAATAAAATATATTTTTTTAAAAAAGAAGAAGACAAATCACAGTTTAGATATACAGTGTGGTCCAGTCTACATGACTAACGTTTAAAAAAAGAAAGAATATATATACACATAGATATAGATATATATGTAGATGTAGAAATAGATATAGATAAAATAATTGGAAAGAGAGAAAAATCTCTATGTTATCTGTGACTGTCTTTGGGGAACAGTACCTAGAAGCTTAGTTTATACTTTTTTTAAATTTATCTTTATTGCTGAAAGTATTAGATGTCCCACCCTTTTTTTCCCCATTGACCCCCCATACCCTCACTCACCCCTCCCAGGCCTTCACCACACTATTGTCTGTGTCCATGGGCTATGCATATAAGCATATAAATTTCCCAGCTAATCTTTTTTACTGTATATGGTTCTGTAGTAGTTCAGTTTGTTCCTTATGGTGTGGAAATTATTTTTAAAATATGTTTATACTGTATTTCATTTCTTTGTGATGACAGCACCATCTAGTGGTCTATGTTAACTTTTAAGTATTTTAACTTTAAAATAATGTAATATTTAATAATATTTAATATTACAATAAAAACAAGCAACTATAGCATGGAAAGAACTTATTTTTAACATGTCATTTAAAATAATATGCCCTCATAACTTATTTAAAGATTTCATATTCTTAGAATAATTTCCAAGATATATTAAATAGAAAAATCAAAATACAGAAAAATACGTAATGTACCATTTGTACTAAAAATAAAGCAAAGTCTTTTTAAATATCTGAATGCATATGCATAAAATATCTCTGAACTCACACACACACACACACACACACACACACATACACACACATACACACACACACACATACACACACACACACACTCACACACACACACAGTGAAGTTGGCTGTCTTTAGTGAGGATCAGTAAATAGCTGAAAATAGGAATGAGAGCAAGAACTTTCTCTATGAACCCTTTTGGACCTTTTGAATTTTAAGCCTTAATATGAAATGTAAATTAAAAACAAAGTTCGTATCTAAGGAAAATGTGCTCTGTGTCACTTTCAAATCCTAAGGTTATAAACCCTCTTCTGTTTTTTACCTCTTATCTGTACCATATGTTGAAGTAGAATCTTCCTTGAAACTCAGAGGGACACAGAACCAACTAATATCTATTGGGTCTAAGTCCAGAATCTGACTTAAACACACTGAGAAAAACCAAACTACAGAAATAATACTCCAAAAATAAGCATAATTTTTCTCCCCATGGTACATCCCCACCACAGTTTAATAGGCCCGAGCTTTCCAAGTTTCCTCATCAGGGGCAAGAAGTATCTTATCCAGAAGCAAGCTCACAATTAAAAAGAAATGTATAAACCCCTAGAATGGAAAGCTGGAATCACTAAGACCACAGCGCATTAAGGAAGAACAATTGGTCTTGAACCAACCTTACTTCCTAAAGTTAATCTAGACCAGTGGTTCTCAACCTTCCTAATGCTGGGACCCTTTAATACAGTTCCTCATGTTGTGGTGACCCCCAACCATAAAATTATTTCCGTTGCTACTTCATAACTGTAATTTTGCTATTGTTATGAATCATAATGTAAATATCTGATATGCAAGATGTATTTTCATTGTTACAAATTGAACATAATTAAAGCATAGTGATTAATCACACAAAAAATATGTAATTATATATGTGTTTTCCGATGGTCTTAGGCTACCCCTGTGAAAGGGTCACGACCCACAGGTTGAGAACTGCTGATCTAGACTAACCAACAAAATAGCATAACTAGCCATCAGCAAGTCCTTGACAGTGTCTCATAATGATCTGTAATTCAGGAGAGAAGTTTAAGTGGATGGTAATGTCCATATGAGGACTATTAGTTGGTTGAACAACATAACCAATGAATACTGATCACTAGATTTAAATCATATCGCAGATTTCAAGTGCCATTTTCAGCCCAGCTTTTCAACAGTTTGACCCATAACTTGGATAGAGAAAACAATATGCTTATCAAATTTGTGAAAGACACAAAGCTGTGAGAGGTAGTATATACATTATATGACAGAATTACATTGTGTGAGAACTAACAACATGGAATTTAGCAAAAAGAAATGTAAGGACCAACACTTATTTTAAAAAACAAAACATCTTTACTAGTTAGGTATAGAAAGGTCTGGTTTATCTGCAGCAGGTTTAAAATAGAATGAACATATGGGTTCATAGTAAGAACAAAACTTTTGTTTAACAGGGGGAATTATTTAGAATGAAGAGGCAATATTCCTGGCCTATTGTGCCCAGAGCAGAACCCCTGTAGATGTTGTATACACTCTGGACACCACATTTCCTAGATGAACACTTGACAAACTACAAATGATTTAAATAAAAACAACCAGGATTTTCAGAGGATTTATGTTCCTAATATAAAGCAAAAGCCTATAAAAGAGCTACCAAACTGAAGTCTCGGGTGGAATGGTGTAACCGTCCTCAAATATCCCAATTGCAAATGATCTATGTACATAAAAGCATGAAAATAAGTTCTGTTGGTAGAAGTTTCAAGGAAACACAATTTGATTTCATATAAGTTGACCTTTTCTAACAATCAGAACTCTACAGTGATGGAATGCATCAGAAGTAGTGTATCCCTCAAGTAAAAGAAGAAAAGAAACATCTATTTGAAAGTGTTATGAAGGGTATACCTATCAGACTGGCTATAACCTCAGCATAAGGTTGAAAAGATTTGGCTGAATCGCCTTAGGAGAAAAGCATTCAACATTTCACCTTTAAGTGTAATGTTAGCTCTGGGCTTTTATACGTGCCCATTATCAGATTGAAGAAGATCCCTCTGCTCCCAATTTGCTAGGGATTTCTGTCACTGAGGTACTACTGAGGTTGGCATTAGAATCCTGTGGAACATGGGCAATGAGGCTTCAAGTATTCCTATCTCAACCTCTCTTGCTTTTTCAGACAGTGTGGTATTTCTGATGTTTGGGGAGAGCTGATACACTTTCTACATTCTAAACTTTAAAATCTGCATAAACTAGAGCACTTTTTAAAATCTACATAATAATATGCTGTCTGTGTGTGTGTGTGTTTGTGTGTGTGTGTATTTTTTAAAACATATTGTTATTGATTTCAGAGAGGAAGGGAGAGGGAGAAAGAGATAGAAACATCAATGATGAAAGAGAATCATTGATCAGCTGCCTCCTGTATGCTCCCTACTGGAGATCGAGCCCACAACCCAGGCATGTGCCCATGACTGGAATCAAACCTGAGATCCTTCAGTTCGCAGGCCAATGCTCTATCCACTGAGCCAAATCAGCTAGGGCTGTGTGTCCATTTTTTAAACTTAAACTTCAACTTTTTAACTTAATACTAAATGAGATGGGACATGATTTTTCACTTAATATCCTGACTAGCCCACACATGCCAGTCTTTTAAAACCCTACCTCCAAGTCAACCAATACCATAACTAAAATGATGTACCACCTTCCTTCAGTTTGGGATGAAAGCCACAAGTAACACAGGAGCAGCTGTGATGCTTGTTACCAAATATGAGCCCTTGTATGGGCAGAGAGGTAAAAGGGGGAATAAGATAGGAAAGAAGAATGAAGAAAAAGAAGTAAACAGGCATCAGATGGAAGAGGAAATTTTTAATGAAAAATCTAGTGCCCCATTAAATAATAATATATATAAAAATGTGACTCCACCCAGCTGGTGTGGCTCAAGTGGTTGAGCATCGTCCTATGCTCCCAGAGGTCATGGGTTCAATTCCCGGTCAGGGCACATGCCCCGTCATGCAGAGGGGGTGCAGGAGGCAGCCCATTGATGATTGTCTCTCATCAATGTTTCTCTCTCTCTCTCTCTCTCTCTCTCTCTCTCTCTCTCTCTCTCTCTCATCAATAAATAAAAATAGAAAATAAGCATTTGGAGCACCTGATGTTCTGAAAACACGCTTTGGAATACGGTGCTTGGCACTTACAGTGGGGCCTTGACTTACGAGTTTAATTCGTTCAGTGACGGAGCTCGTAACTCAAATTACTCGTATGTCAAATCTTAAAGTGAACGAGTGAGACACGTGATGCTGGGCTGATGCTGTGGAGTTCACTGTGATGTTCGCTGCGCCAACTAGCGGTGGGGTATCTGAAGCTGGCTCGTAACCCGAATTTTAGCTCGCAACTCAAAGCAAAAAATCGGCCGAGAGACGGCTCGTATCTCGAAAAACTCGTTAGTCGGGACACTCGTAAGTCAAGGCCCCACTGTACTTGAATTTTTTTCTACTCTCCAAAATTAGCTTCATAGTTTCACATAGATGCCCTGTTGATTCCTTAAACTATTTTTTAAATATGCTATTATCTCTTAAATTCAGTCTATGTTGTCCAGTACAATAGCTACCAGCCACGTGTGACTATTGAGCATTTGAAACATGGCTAGTCCGAGTTCACTGTGAGATACACAATGGATTTATAGATTGAAATGATATTTTGCATATAATGGATTAAGTAACACATAATATTAAATTTAATTTTTACCATCTTATTTTGCTTTCTTATATGTGGCTATTAGAAAATTTAAATTACATATGTGCCTCTCATGTTTTTACTGAATAGCACTGCTGTAGACTTCCCTGTATCTCTCACCCAGGATCAAAACTTGATGCCCTCTTGGTTTCCTCTCTTCAAATCTAAAATGTTTCTCTTGATATTTTTTTTTCAGAGTCAACATACCCTTTACACAGCCAGCACTTAGCACTGTAATCAACACATCTGGGAGAGGGAGGGAGGGGGGGAGAGAGAGAGAGAGAGAGAGCGCAATTTGTTGTTTTACTTATTTATGCATTCGTTGTTTGCTTCATGTATGCGCCCTGACTGGAGATCAAACCTGCAACCTTGGCGCTCTAACTAACTGAGCTACCTGTCCAGGACCCAAATGCTTATTTTTCAATAATTTACCTCAGCATCTTTGTGCACTTCCTGGAGAACACATATGAGCAAGATTTTTCAACTTGTAAATTCTGTGTGGTAGACGTGAATTTAGTGACCCCTTATAATTCCTTCCATTCAAAAGCCTCGGTTTAGAAACATGTATATTTTGCTAAAGTCTTTTCCAGAAGTGTTGCTCTTACTCCTTGATTCTTCAATTAATTAATGCTTTTAAGATAAAAAATATAATGAAAAAGAGAAAGTAAAGGAATGAGATCTCCTGGTGAAATAAAAAACAAAAGGGCTAACTTAAAATACAGCAATTAAAACTGAGACAAACTGACAACTAGCTATAAAGTTCCAAGATAAACAATGGTTGGAAAGTTAATTGTTTACCAAACTCTCGTTAGTTCAACCTGGCTCACTGTTAAAAGAATGCTATAGAAATTGACCTGTGTTCAGATACGTCACTCCTATAAACCAACCACCTGTTGGATCTCAAGTGTGTACTAGCCCAGGGACAGTCTTTGCTTGCTCAGAGCTGTATATATTAGAGGTATTTACAAAAGGGTGTGTGATAGAAAAAGTAAATAACTGAACTTCACTCATACTGCTTCCTGTTTCCTTCTTGATTCTTCAGAGGTACACACTCTTCTTGGATAAACCCTGACTAATGAAGTGGCATCAGGAAGTGCCTATGCTTCCATAGCCTGGGAGAACGCAGTGAAAATGCTTATTAACCAAGGCGGGCTGTCCTGTCCTGACCCCGAGACACTAAAGACTCTGTTTGCATCGGGCTCATGGGTTTCTTCCTAGCCACTCTCAGGGACAGGAATGCTCGGTAAGTTTTTATGAAATCTTCACATCTTGTTTGCCTCGAAGTTAAACTTTTTTTTATTAATTCAGATTGATAGTGTGTATTTCATTGCCATAGATATGAAATTTCACTTACAAAAAATTTCCCGAGATATTTTTTAATGCAAGAGAAATATGGCGAGAAGAGGGGGAAGGCCAGGAAATCTCTACTTTGTAAATCACTCCCTCAGATTTTTCTTCTCCTTTTTGTGATTCCTTTCTTTGTGCTTTTATTTTTCCAAGTGAGAAGATATATTTTCATTTAATTCCAAGGTAGAATTAAGCAAATTAAATTAAATCACAAGACCTTACTCATACCCTCTTATTGTTGAAAATATGGTACCAAATTTGGTAAAAGCAAGAAATAAATTCAAGGGAAATATTTCTGAGGGACATAGTTAAATAATTATTTATTTTAATTTAAGACTAACAACAGATAAATGATAACATTTCCTCCAGAATATTTCTAAAGCCCTTTTTAACATACCTCTGGTGATATAAATCTGTGACCCACATTATTTTGTTCTAGATATTCAACTAGGCAATCTGAGGTACAATGTTATGGGATATGCCTCAAAAATTCAAATTAGAGCAAACTGATGCTACTGGGTGGCCTATTGTATCTTGTAACAAGGTACAGAAAATTCACACAATCTCATGGGGTACCGTTCTGTTGAGACAGAGCAGCAATTACATTATCAACAATTAAAAATAAAAATTCTCTGGGATGCAATATTATAATTAATCTTTATAAGCACATACACAAAATGCTGGTTTTTTTATATATAGAAGCCCAACCAAGAGTCATTTTACCTAGAACTGTAGCAACAACGACTTTCGTTCCCAACACTTTATTATGAAAATTTTCAAACATAAATAAAAATTAAAATAATTATACCATGAACACTCAGATACCTCCCATGTGATTCTACAATTATCATTTTGCTACACTGGCTTCTTCACATGCTATCCGATATGCATTCATCTACCCATCCACCTATTCATCTTCTTTACTTTTCGGATGTGTTTTTAAGTTGCAGACCTCAGTCTACCTTACCTAACATTTACGGATGCATGTCACTAACTAGAGTTTAATACTTGTTTAACATTTCCTTGAGGTAAATTTCATGTTCAATGAAATGTACAATTTTTACTATACCATCTGATGAGTTTGATAAATATATACATCTGTGTAATCCAAGCCCCTGTCATGATATACAACATCATTATTCCAGATCTGGAATGTTTCCTCATTCCCCTGCCCAGTCAGTCCCTGCTCCCACTCCCAGAGGCAAACACCCTTCTTCTCTTTCATACCTGCACGATGGCCATTCATGTTTTTGTGTGTATCAATAACTCATTCTTTTTTTATTGGTGAGTAGTATTTCAATACTATTACATTGTATGAATATACCACAGTTTATCCATTCTCCTATTGATGGACACCTGAGCTTTATTAGGTTTTTGACTAATATGAATAAGCCTGCTATGAACATTTTTTAAAAAATATATTTTATTGATTTTTTACAGAGAGGAAGGGAGAGGGATAGAGAGTTAGAAACATTAATGAGATAGAAACATCGATCAGCTGCCTCCTGCACACCCCCCACTGGGGATGTGCCCGCAACCAAGGTACATGCCCTTGACCGGAATCGAACCTGGGACCCTTGAGTCCGCAGGCCAACGCTCTATCCACTGAGCCAATCCGGTTAGGGCCTGCTATGAACATTCTTATACAAATCTTTCTCTGAACATGTTTCCAGCCTCTTGTATAAATACCTAGGAGTAGAATTGCTGGGTCATAATGCAGTATAGTTCTATTTAGACGCTGACAGAACCTTTTCTAAAGTGATTATATCATTTCATCACCCTCACCAACACTGTATGAGAATTTCAGTTCCTCCACATCTTTGCCAATTTTGTGGTTGTAAGCCCTTTAAATTTTTGCCTTTCTGGTGACTGAGTAATGCTATCTCACTGCGGTTTTATATGCATTTATCTGATGACTAATATTGCTGAACACTTTCCCACGTGCTTATTGGTCATTTGTATGTTGTTCTTTGTTAAATGTCTATTCAAATATTTGGCCCACTTTTTTAAAAATTGGATTGTTTATCTTTTTATTATTGACTTGAAGAAGTTCTTATAAGTATATATTGCAGCTACAAGTCCTTTGTTAAAGGGAAATATTTCACAAATATTTTCTCCCACTTTGTTGCTTGCCCATTTTTTAAAAAAGTATAGTTTGAGCCCTGTCCAGGTAGCTCAGTTGGTTAGAACATGGTCCCCATATGCCAAGGTTGCAGGTTCAATCTCTGGTCAGGGCATATGCAAGAATCAACCAATAATATATAAATAAGTGTAACAACAAATCGATGTTTCTCTCTCTAAAATCAATAAAAAAAATTATTTTAATTTTTTAAATGTATAGTTTGATGAGCAATAGTTTTCAATTTTGATGAATCTAATTGCCTATTTTTATGGTTATTAATTTGTATGCTATCTAAAATATATATTTTTTATCCCCAAGGTACAAAGATACCCTCCTATGGTTTTTTTCCAGAAGCCTTATCATGTTAGTTTTTACCTTCAGTTCTAAGACCATGTTGAATTTATTTTTTCTTATGGTGTGAAGTAGAGGTTTTTCCTTCCCCCTCCCCCGCCTTTCTTTGCATATTGCTATCTAGAACAACCAGCATTAAATTTTTTTCTTTCTCCACTGAATTTCTTTGAAGATTTTATAGAAAATTAAATGACCGTAAAGGAAGGATCTTAATTTTGGACTCTTTATTCAGTTCCATTAATCTATTTGTCTCTTCTTATGTAAATGCCATTCTATTTTGATTACTGTAGGTTTATAGTAAGTCTTAAAGTCAAGTACTATGGACCATATGATTTCACTCATCTGTGGTATTTAATAAGCAAACTGAACTAATAAGCAAAATACAGACAGACTCATAGATAGAGAGCAGGTAGACAGCTCTGGTGGGGAAGAAGAGATTGAAGGGAGTGGAACATCTGAGAAAAAAAAAGAGAGAAAGAGCTCACAGACATGGAAAACAGTGTGGTGATTGTGGGTGGGGTTGGGGGTGGAAGTGGAAGAGGGTATAGGGAGGATAAATAGTGATGAAGAAAAATAAAATAAAGAAAAAATTAAAAAATAATAATTTAAAAATAAATAAATAAAGTCAGATACTGTGAATCCTCCTACTTTACTCTTCTTCTTCAAAAGTGTTTGGTTGTGCTACCTCCTTTGCATTTCCATAGACAATTTAGAATTAGCTTGTTAATTTCTAAAAAAAGAGCATAGTAAGATTATAACTATATTACCTTGAATTTATAGATTCATTTAGGAATAAGCTTAACAATATTGAGTCTTCTGATCCATAAACATAGTCCATCTATGAATTTATTTAGATCTTATTTGATTTCTCTTGAAAGTGTTTTGTAGTTTTAAACATAGGACTCTTGTACAGCTTTTGTTCACTTGTTCCTATGGTTTTAAATTCTATTTTAATGGAATTTTTATATTTCATTTTATAATTTTTTAATTAATAGAAATACAATTGATTTTTATATATTGATCTGGTATTCTGAGATCTTGACAAATTCTAATAATTGACTTATAGAAACCTTAGGATTTTTCTACCTAAAACCTTAGGATTTTTCTACCTAAACTATGATGCCATCTGCAAATATAGTTTTACTTCTTTTATTATGATCTTAGGGTTTTTTCATTTTTATTTCTGACCTTTTTGCACTGGTTAGAAACCACCAGTTTTTTATGCTTTTTTGCAGGAGGTACTTATTTATTTGTTTGTTTGTTTGTTTTGTACGAATGGTGGTCAATTTTGTCAAATGCTTTTTCATATGTCTGTTTAAATAATTACATAGTTTTTCTTTTTTTATTTTGTTAATATATGAAATTACATTGATTAACTATCAAGTGTTAAACCATGGCGAAGTTTTTGAGCTCAGCATGTCAGCATTTTGAAAAACCCTAACTTAACTCTGGTGTCATGTCACATATAGAAATTTTTTTATATTTGCAAACATAGTAAAACAAAGACTTATATTTTTGATATTTATTTTATATATTTAAATGCCATTTAACAAAGAAAAATCAACCAAAAAAATGAGTTCACATGTCACCTCTGACACACGTGTCATAGGTTCGCCATCACTGTGTTAAACCAACGTTAGGATAACTTGGAATAAACACTACTTAGTCATTATATTATCCTTTGATGCATACCACTGGAATTTATTTGCTATTATTTTGTTAGAATTTTTGTGTTGATATTCATTAGGAATGTAATGCAATTTTCTTTTGTTGCTGTTTTTTAATGTCTGTCAGTTTTGTGTATTACAAGGAATGCAGGCCTCATAAAACATTTGGAAATTATTTCTTCTGCCTCTATTTTCTGAAATATTTTATGTAAGATTGGCGTTATTTTTTTCCTTAAAGGTTTGATAAAATAGCCCGGCCAGCATGGCTCAGTGGTTGAGCTTCAACCTACGAACCAGGAGGTCATGGTTCAATTCCCGGTCAGGGCACATGCTTAGATTGCAGGCTCGATCCCTGGTTTGAGTTGGCCAATTTCTATATTACACATATTGTATATATTAATTCATTTAATCATCACAACAACCCTGAGAGGCAAATATTATTCTTACATAAAAATGCAGAAACTATATAAGTGGCAGGGACTAGAATCAACTATGACTCTAAAGGTAAAGCTCTTTCCATTCTACATACTATCAAATGCATTTTTATAATCATTTAATCAAAGATATCCCACTGATGAGGAATCATTTCAACAGCCAAATCTATATCAAACCCATCAGACTCCATTCATTCATCAATTTGATATTGATAAATATTAATTAAGCAACTACCATGTGCCAGGTACTGCTCCAGGCACTGTTCTAGGCTCAGTAAATGAAACAAGCAAATATCCTTGCCCTTGTGATGTTTAAATTCTATTATTATACTAAACCAAAAATAATAATAATAAATAAATAATTAGAAGGTGATAAATGCTTTGCAAAAGGAGATTGGTGAGGTTCAAATATAAATAGGGTGGTAGGAGTCTACCATATTGAGAAGGTAACACACTTTAGCAAAGACTTGAAGGAGGGAAGCATTCAGCTATGTAAAGGAAGAGCTTTTCAGGCAAAGAGAACAGTCAGTACAAAGGCCCTAAGATGGGAGCATGCCTGGAATGACAGAGCAATAGCCAGGCGGCCAGCGCACCTGGCACCTGGAATGGAGTGAGAGGGAAACAGGAGGAGAGAGGTTTTGTAATGCAGTGGGAAGCAGATCATTTAAAGATGGTAGCTTTTACTCAGAGTGGAGCGGGGAGTTATGATAGAATTTTGAGCAGATAGGTGATAGAGTATAACAATTGTTTACATACTTTTGTAAGATTAGACTTAAGAAAATCAAGGAAGAAGCTGAGAGATCATTTAGGAGGCTATTTCATTAAGTCTTGTAAGAGCTAAGAGTACCTCAAATCAGGGTAGCTGCAATCTCGGGGTGGGATTCTGAATATATATTGAAGATAAAGCCAACAGGATTTCTTGATGACAGAGCATATAAAGTGAGAAAGAAAGAGAAGGGTTGAGTATGACCAAGGATTTTGTACTAAGCAGCCAGAAGGAAAGAGATGAAATAAAGCAAGGATTCACTTTTGAACATAAATTTGAGAAAAGGTATAAAAAATCCAAAGATGCATGAGATCATTGTCCAATGAAATCTCTAAAGTTCCTTGTAGCTCAGAAATACTGTTACATTTTTTCAAAACACATTTTCCCATCTATGATGAGTTTTTATTACTATTCTAAGCCAAAGCATGAAAGTGCCCTGGTTATTTTTCTGCCCATTTTGAGACCTATCATATTTTCATTTATAGTATTTGAGCACCAACTCTTCATTTTATTTTGTTTAATATATTTTTGTTGATTTCAGAGAGGAAAGGAGAGGGAGAGAGAGAATGAAACATCAATGATGAGAGAGAATCATTGACCAGCTGCCTCCAGCACGCCCCCTAGTGGGGATCAAGCCCGCAATCCAGGCATGTGCCCTTGACCAGAATTGAACCCAAGACCCTTCAGTCTACAGGCCTGAACATTCTATCCACTGAGCCAAACTAGCCAAGGCCCAACTCTTCATTAAAAATAAATAAATAAATAATCATAGGATTTACTAGTAATTGAGCCCCAGGTCAGGGTATAACTTCATCAGAGAAATATTCCTGTGATTATTATGAACACAAAAAAGTAAACTAAAAATTTCATTTTAAGAATTCCATATAACAAATTGAATAGTTTTCTTGAATTGACTTCTATTCTTCACATAACCATTTTGTGTCTATTATTAAGCCACCATTGTTACCACAAAAAATTTGTTTGTAAACTGTTCTTGAACCTTAGCAGGGCTTTTCTTGTAATTTTTAAAATGTAGTTGCACAGATAGGTACAATTTCTGCCTTTGGGAATCTAGCAATCTAGAAATCACAGTATTAACTCACAATAAAGAAGCCAAGGTCAATTACTCAAGCATACAATAGAGTCTGTAGTTGCAAAGAATGGGGTCAGTAAGACTCTGTTCAGCAGTCCTGTGGCCCATCATCACAGCTATGCCTGACAAGCAACAGGTAACCTCCACCCTGGACAAAAGACTTAGTTTAATGAAGTATCTAGTGCTTGCATTGCTTCCCACTTCCAGGGGTCTGGCAAGCTCGGCCAAGCTCAACAAGAAGGAGGGGAACATGTGGAGAGCCACCCCATCTCTCCCACCCCCAACAGTCACAAAGCACACTTTCTGCACAGCCTAGTGGTCACAAAATGGGAAACCATACTTCACTTTAAATAGAAATTTTGTCATGTGAAGCTTATGTTTGGGAGGTGACTATACATATGTCTGTCTTAAAATAACAAGAAGCATGGGCAAAACCAGGATCGCCCCTGCAAAGTTTTAGGGAGCCCAAAGCCTGAAGATATACCAAACATCAATCTGGAATTCAAGGGGGTGGAAGCAGTATAGGTATAATAAAAGTTTCTTAAATAAAAGCTTCTTCTATTTTAACAAAATTTAATGCAACTAAAATGACTAGATTAATGTCTAATTTAACCAAAATATTGAACAGCACCTAATCAGAGCCCACAATACTGCCATAAAACAAGATATGAAACATTTGCTTATATGTAGTGCGCAACTTATCTAAATTCTATCCGTTGAAAAGCAGGGAGCCACTCAGTTGTGAGTGGATTTACATGATTCTGTGTTGCCTACAAGAATGAAACACTTTGAAGAACAAGCAAAGAGGAATCTCTAAAGACACCTGTATTCATGCTCGACTTGGGCAAAAATAGAGCTCAGATGGCCCTGAGTTAAAAAGACTGGAGATCTATTCTTTTGCCGTCACATAGGGATTCTGATTGTTTTGCTTAGAGGATGAATATTTATCTAGAGGCATGAATATTTAGCAAGTGCAACCAAGAAAACCAAGTGTCTGCCTCCACGACTGTTTTAGTCCCTTTGGGCTGTTACAATAAAAATACCACGGACTGGGTGGCTTAAAAAAATGTTCATCACTCACAGTTCTAGAGACTGGGGAGTCCAAGATCAAGATGCTGGCAGATTCGATGTCCAGTGAGGTCCTGCTTCCTGTTTCTTAGATAGCCATCCTCTCACCCTGTTCTCACACGGCAGAAGGGCTAAGAGAGCTCTCCACCCTCATGACCTAATCACCTCTCAAAGGCTCCACCTGCAAATACATTGAGGGTTAGGATTTCAATACATGAATTCTGGCGGGACACAAGCATACAATCCATAACAAGTCTACAAAGTGAAAAGATAATTCAGGAACACATTTAAGACAGAACGTTGTTTTGAAATATGTGAAGGGCCCTGACCGGTTTGACTCAGTGGATAGAGTGTTGGCCTGCGGACTGAAAGGTCCCAGGTTCGATTCCGGTCAAGGGCATGTGCCTTGGTTGCAGGCACATCCCCAGTAGGAGGTGTGCAGGAGGCAGCTGATCGATGTTTCTCTCTCATCGATGTTTCTAACTCTCTATCTCTCTCCCTTCCTCTCTGTAAAAAATCAATAAAATATATATTTAAAAAAAAAAAAGAAATATGTGAAGGATTACAGTTCAAGGCCTTGTTTTGTCAGTGATAATTACACCGTGACAGGAACATATGTATAACCCTCTACACTCCTTCAAACACAAGAGAAAAAGGTGAGACTGGTTTCAAACTACTCAACTGAGGTTATCATTTCATTCAGCTGCTAAGTCCTGTTCAGATTTTTTTAAAGGAGACAGAGATACGTTGTCTCAGAAAAGAGCAGGCAGACACATCCAGCAGGCCAGAGGAATGGCATGTGTATTGGCTTAGTGGCCAGCCCTGTGCTTTCAAGTGAGACCATGCAAATATCTGTAAATAATATAGCTTCTAGACTTTCTCCTAAGGCCTGCGAAAACAAGCGGAGGAACTCCGGGGTCTCATAGAATTATTTTCAGTCTCTAGCTTTCTGATCAACTTGGCTGTAAGAATTCAAAATACTAAAAAGCCCAGCTGGCATGGCTCAGTGGTTGAGCATCAACCTATGAACCAGGGGGTCACAGTTTGATTCCCGGTCAGGGCACATGCCCAGGTTGCCAGCTCGATCTCAGTAAGGGGCGTTCAGGAGGCAGCCGATCAGTGATTCTCTCTCATTGATGTTTCTATCTCTCTCTCCCTCTTCCTTCCTCTCTGAAATCAATAAATATGTATATATAAATTTAAAAAAACAACAACACAATACTAAAAAAATTCCTTGGTTCCCAAAAAAGTTTACTTACTGTTAATGAGCCCTCTGTATTGATTCGGACAGATTTTTCTTTGGATTAAGGCAATCATTTAACCCGGTCCCTTCCACCCTCCCCTCGGTGCATACTCACAGCATTTGCACTGGGAAGGAGATTAAAAACCAAGGCACATATCCCACACAGTCCCCAAGCAATCATAACAGCACTCAAGGGTTTATTCCAGCATCCATGAAATAAATGGATGGGACACAGTAAGAGCTGTGAACATGGCAAGCAGCCACCAGAGAGAAAAATAAAGCAACAAATGAGAAGAAACACATCTCCCCCATTTGGGCAATAAGAGCAGCAAACAAAACCATCAATCCCCAGCAGGCTGCCTAGTTTATTGAAGCCTTAAGACCATTTTCAAAGTATACTTCATGTCCTCTGGGTAGGATTTGCTCAAGTAATAGAGCGCTCAATATCACTAAGATTTCTGAATATACCTTCCACCCAGATTTTCTGTCCACAGCTATGAAATTCGGATCTCTGTGTCAACTTGCTTGTTTATGCGCTGCTTTCGTCTGCTCGTTCATTCACTTACATTCGTTCCATGAGTATCTATGGAAAAATTACTGCCTACCAGTCATTTCTTCTAACTCTGCAGATCCAGAGGTAAACAATAGAGGGGCCTCCTTTCACAGAGCTTTATTTCATGGGAAGAGAAAAATCAACAACAATAAACAATGCAATGGATAAGAACAGCGATGAAAATAAAACAGGATAATGAAGAGTGCTCAAAACCTAGACTGGAGCTCAAGAAAAGGCCTCTACAAGGTCCTCTTGTATGATCCTCTGC
Organism: Myotis lucifugus; assembly: GCF_000147115.1. Taxonomy (NCBI): domain Eukaryota; kingdom Metazoa; phylum Chordata; class Mammalia; order Chiroptera; family Vespertilionidae; genus Myotis; species Myotis lucifugus. The sequence goes on along the minus strand of NW_005871049.1, from coordinate 23,444,511 downwards.
CTGGACCGTGAATCCTCTGAAAGCTTTATATTTACAGCAGGGGCTGGGAGATGAGACTGAGCTTCACTCCACCCCCAATGCAGATGACCAAGAATGCAACCCAAACCTCAGTGAAATTGACCAGAGTTTCAACAAAGTAGCTGAATGTGCCTTGATGAGACTGAAGGAGAAACTAAAAGGAGTGAAGGAAGGAACTGTGCTCAGAGTGGGTGGACAAGTGAATTTGCTGATACAACAGGCCATGGACCCCAAAAACCTCAGCCTTTTCCCAGGATGGAAAGCTTAGGTGTGATACTTGGCATATGAATTACCCTTGAATTCAACCTTCAGAAATTATATGTTGGCCTTTATTTTTAACCCACTTATATGCAATATATAAAATTTGAAGAAAAAAAAGAAAGAAAGAGGAAGAAAGAAAGAAAGACCTCTATAGAAAAGTGGTGGTTGAACGGAAGAGGGAAGAATGCACAGAGACTAGATAAGGGAAAATGCGGAGGGAGATCCACGCCCAGTCCACATGAGCTAGGTAGGTAGGACCAGGGACACAAACAAGGTCATTGTGCTGGAGCCTAGAGAGCATCACCAGAGAGGATGTGGGGCAGGTGGGATTAGGGATTTATTGCAAGGGAAGCCATTTTTGAGGTAAGCAGATGAGTAAAATGATCTGACTGACATTTATAAAGATCATTTTGAAGGACTGCAGGAGTGCAGGATGGTTGGGTAAGATTAGTCTAATGACTCATTTTACTCTCCAAATGGAGAAGATAATAAGAGTTTAATCGGTTTCTGGGGACTATCTAACTAATAATGACAAATCAAGGTGGCCATGCTTCAGTTATCAGTAAATGTCTGCAACTTAAATAAGTTTAGATAAGCTTAGATGTGATATACAATATAATAAATGGGGTAAGATTTATTTTTATTATGTAAAAATGAATATGAGTTATCTACAGTCTGCTACTAAATAATAATTATGGGTAGTCCTACCCTGGACTAAACTACAGGAACATGTGATTCATTTAAATGTCTAGTAAACTGAGATGGGCAAAAGTGTCCAGAGATCATGAAACTGAACAACCAAGGGGTCCAGGCTGCCGGTCACTAGTTGAGCCAATTAAACGGAGACAGGGTTGAATCACATATGAGCATTTATTCCAATGCCAACAGTATGGGAGAGCAGCAGGTCATGCACAAAACTCTGCTCTCCCCTCCCCATAAGCTAGCTGCTTATACTGGGCAGAAAGACAAAGATTACACAGGAAAGTAAGAATTACAGGCATGGGAAAGTAGGCAAGGTATAATGGTTACAGGCAATGCAGGCTGGGGGAATCAAATCGTGACCTCTTGGTTCAGAGGTTGATGCTCAACCACTGAGCCATGCTGGCCAGGCTAGGATTTTTTTTTTAATCTGTTTTGCCCTAGGCAGTTTAGCTCAGTGGGTAGAGCGTTGGCCTGCAGACTGAAGGGTCCTGGGTTCAATTCATTCAAAGGCACATGCCTGGATTGTGGGCTCAATCCCCAGTAGGAGGTGTGCAGGAGGCAGCTGATCAATGATTGTCTCTCATCATGATGTTTCAATCTCTCTCTCCCTCTCCCTTCCTCTCTGAAATCAATAAAAATATATAAATATTTTAAGTCTGCTTTGCTATAATCCCATGATTGGGCTTTAATTAGCCCCTCAGAGCAAAGAAGCTGAGTCATTTAGCTGCCATCAAAACTGCCTGCAATACCTGGTGATTTCAAATTCTTGAGGTTCCCAAAATGTCTTGAGGTTCCTTCCTTGCCATTTCTCAGGAAAGCAAACTTTGTTCCTTACCTGGAAAGACTGCCATGAACCACATGACCAAGCAAGGTACCAGGCAGGCTATTTCTCCAAGGTGCTCGTATTGCCTTCAAGGTCAGTTTTTATTCCTTAAAGCTTTTTGGTGATATCCAGAGTCCAGGCATGTCTCTCTCGAACATGACATTCCAGTCAAAGTCTTGGTTAATAAAACCACAATTGGAAACTGTTCTTATGGAATTCATACAAAGAAACATATTGCCATGTCTCACTCATTAAGTATTACTAAGTTCTGGAGGGATGAGTCAGGGAGAAAAGTATATAATTTGCAAATTACTTTAAGAAAAGAAACAAGCCTGGCCATCATGGCTCAGTGGTTGAGCATCGACCTATGAACCAGGAGGTCATGGTTCAATTCCCAGTCAGGGCATATGCCCGGGTTGTGGGCTCAATCCCCAGGGTGGGGCGTGCAGGAGGCAGCCAATAAATGATTCTCAGCATTGAAGTTTCTATCTGTCTCTACCTCCCCCTTCCTTTCTGTAATCAATAAAAATATATTTTAAAAAAGGAAAAGAAACAAATTTCATTATGTCTGAAAAACAAAAAAGATTAAAAATCAGCAATACTTTCAACAAAAGTTACAAAAACTATATAATTCAGTTCATTCAGTCCTATAACCATTTTTTGTTTCTCCTGATTTTCCTTGCCAGTATTTCTATAAATCCAGATATAGAGTTCTTTTTAAAAAATATATTTTATTGATTTTTAGAGAGAGAAGAAGGGAGAGGGATAGAGAGATAGAAACATCGATGAAAGAGGAAATCATCATTAATTTTTAGGTGACAAATAATTTGCATTCCTCAGATTAGCAATACATTCACATTTTTATGAGATCAATTTCAAACAAAATACAAGACATATTTATTAAAAGATTCAAGTCCACCTCTAGATTCTTTGTAATAAGAAACCAAAAGTAAGCAAAATCAGATTTCAGTGTCCTGTTATTTCAAAATATCTAGCTATTAAATAATTTGTATTTTTTAACTCAGCAAGACACCAAAGTTTTAAGTTACCTAAGTTACCAAAAACTTTGGAACTATGTTTAGGTATATATAATTACTACTGAAAAGCTTTATCATTTTAGATATGTCTATTTATTTTTGTCTTAACAGCTTTATGAGATTTTAAAGCCAGTTATTATTTCCCAAGCCATTTTCTTGGCAAATTTGGAACAGGGATAACATGGTCCTGACCACTTTTAGGGGCTGGAGGAAAGGCATGGGGGGCGGGGGGAAGGGCAATATCAAGCCCCACCCCACAGCTTATTCCTAGGAATGCACCAACTCCCAGGCCTTGGAGGAAGGGGGGTAGGTTTATTTCCCGTATTTTTCTTTCTGAATAGCTGTAACAACATGAAATCTTGCATTTAAGAAGAGATCTTATCCTATTTCAAAACAGAAACAAAAACAACCCCTAAAGTAAACAGATGAGTACTCCCAAAAAGAGGGACTGGGACTTTAGCCTTAGAACCTTATCTCACACTAACCCAGCACAACAAATGACCTTGGGTCTGAATGGCACAAAGCCCAACATCAGAGACAGAGGATTCCCTGTTTCATAAAATGGCAAAGAGCAAACTAAGTCCCCAAAAGATAAGAAAGCAAGCAAAGAACATCTGTAACCAAAGTTACATTGCAGACAGACAAGAACTCTCACTACCTAAGTGTTTCGGTCAGCTGATGCCTTGAGAGGCAGAGCAGGGAGCATCCCCAATATTAAGAGCTCTCAGCAGCTGCTGGGAAGTTCCTGAAATCCCTGCCACGGGCTCAGCCTGACACAAGTATATGCCCCATCTGTAAAGTGGTACATGCCCCCATCTGTAAACAAATTAATCCAAACAACAAAGAGACACAAAACAGCCATCAAGAGAGACTCTCTCATATACAATATTCACAAGTGTGCACAACAGACAGACAACTATTTGTGGCTTACCGTGCACAGACAGACAGAATGCCAGACAGAAGTCCTGCACCAGGCAGGGCCCTGTCTCAACCCTAAACTGATCAGGCTTGAGTGTGGAGACCAGGCAAGGATTGTGAAAGGCCGCTTGCAACCAGGAGCTGATCAGGTTCACACCAGACTGGGGGTTGGGAGGGCAACAGACAACAGATGCCCCTCGTTACATAGTTACAGAACACAAGATTCAACTTAGGTCTTGGGTGAGACCATGGAATTGCTGGGGCTGCGGCTGGGACTCAAAACAGGAAAGGACTGACAGCGCTGCAAATAAAAGAGTCCAGGCCTCAGCCCCAGGAACCTCCAGTCCAGGCAGCAAGCATGATCCCCAGTATGGACCTCAGAGGACTAACCTGCATGTGGTCCCATCTGGGTCACCAGAATATGAACTTGGACAACCGATGGGTCCAGGCTGCCTGCCACGACTTGAGCCAATTAATCAGAGACAGTGTTGAATTATACTCGAACATTTATTCCAATAATGCCGGCAGTATGGCAGAGCAGCAGGTCATCCACAAAACTCTGCTCTTCCCAGCCCATGAGCCAGCTGCTTATATTGGGTAGAAGAACAAAGATTCATGGGAAAGTAAGAATTACAGGCATGGGAAAGTAGGCAAGGTGTAGTGGTTACAGGTTACAGGCAATGTGGGATGGGGGGGTTGCAGAGGTTGGTGCCTCCCGAACCAGATTACAGGAAATAGGGGCTGGGGGTCACAAAGGGTGGGCAAAGGGTCAGTACCTCTGGGACTAGATTGTGTCAGCAAGGAGGCTGTTAATCTTTCCGTGATTATAGACAGTTCTTGGAAAAGGAGAGTGGAGTGACTGCATTCCTAGATTAACTCCTATGTCCCGGGGCATACAGCTCTCAGTCAGGTTAGAATGTGCTTTCTCTAATCAGAACAAAACAATCACAGGTAACAAAACATGATTAATATTTCTATTTTTTTAAAAAAAATTTTAAATATATTTTATTGGTTTTTTACAGAGAGGAAGGGAGAGGGATAGAGAGTCAGAAACATCGATGAGAGAGAAACATCGATCAGCTGCCTCCTGCACACTCCCCACTGGGGATGTGCCCACAACCAAGGTACATGCCCTTGACCGGAATCGAACCTGCACCCTTCAGTCCTCAGGCCAACGCTCTATCCACTGAGCCAAACCGGTTAGGGCAGCCGTGGGCAAACTATGGCCCGCGGGCCGGATCTGGCCCGTTTGAAATTAATAAAACTAAAAAAAAAAAAAAGACTGCACCCTTTTATGTAATGATGTTTACTTTGAATTTATATTAGTTCACACAAACACTCCATCCATGCTTTTGTTCCGGCCCTCCGGTCCAGTTTAAGAACCCATTGTGGCCCTCGAGTCAAAAAGTTTGCCCACCCCTGGGTTAGGGTCATGATTAATATTTCTTATACTTATAGCTAGTCCCTACTATTCTATTTCTGCCCCCTAACAATCAGAGTATAGATATGCAATCCAGGAAGAAATGCAGGCTGTACAACCAATTGTTTTCTAGATGCTCCCAGAGAATACTCAAGAGTAAAGGGAGTGCAGGTAAGGATCATCTAAGGTAACAATAAACTCTTGACTGGTTTTAAGACCAGAAGATGACCATGGAACTGCCTTTTCTGGAATTAAGGTCAGGATGGTAGAGAGTTCCTGGTTAAGGGCTCTGAACCCTGAGCACTAAACAAGGAGATAATTAGATTTCACATTGAATAGCTATAGATATATGGCAAATGTATATTATTGTACTACATCTTTTTACCTAGCTTTCAGTTTCTGTCTTTTTTATGCATAGAATAACAGCATAAAGATGTTAAGATAGAAATAGCTCACTGCATATGATCTATATGTACAGAAAACATTACTGAATGCTTTCTTCTAGAAACAGTTACCTTAAAGTCATTGGATATTCTTGAATGGAACAAAACTGAAGAATATGGGAAACTATTTGGCATAGGTGTGTGATACCATACAAGATACCATCTATATATATAAAAGCCTAAGCGACCAACGTTTGACCGTTCAACCAGTACCTATGACATGCAATGACCACCAGGGGGGCAGATGCTCAACAGGCATGGAAACATGGACCAGATTAATGAATCTCAGAGGGAAGGGGGGAGTGGGGAGGGTGGGAAGAGATTAACCAAAGATCTTATATGCACACTAGAGGCCCAGTGCATGGATTCGTGCACAGGTGGGGTCCCTCAGCCTGGACTGTGGGGATAGGGCCGAAACTGGCTCTCCGACATGCCCCAAGGGATCCCGGATTTCGAGAGGGCGCAGGCCAGGCCGAGGGACCCCATTGGTGCACGAATCCATGCACCAGGCCTCTAATCCTATATAATAAAAGCCTAATATGTAAATCGTCCCCTCAGATGGTCGTTTGACCAGGAGACCGGGAGTTTGACCACTCACTATGATGTGCACTGACCACCAGGGGGCGTCACGGAACATAGCGGGTGTTGGCAACATGCTGCGACCTCTCGCCGGCTACCTGGGGGCGGGAGTGACAGGGACGGAGGTGTGGTGAAAATGCAGGGTGTCCGCCAAGCTTGCTCTCACTCCCCCTGCTACCCTCTCCAGGGATGCCAGGGCTCGCATTCCAGGGAAGTCCCCCACACTCAGGTGCTGGGCACCCGCAAGGAGCCCGCCCTGCACCCACATGGCCTCTTCTGAGTGAGCCAGGCTGCAGCAGCCAGGACCACAGGGGCAGTCAGGCTCCCCATGGGTTGGCACAGGAGCCAGTCTGCAAGGCTCGTCAGGAGAGAGTGTGCTGCCCACCTGGCTTCCGTGCAGCGCTGCTGGGCAGCCCAGAGGCCCACGCTGCACCCCTCTGGCCACATTCACCATATCTCCATGTGGGGACTCGGACACCGTGACTCAGGCGGAGGGAGGCACATGGGGGCCCCAGGGGCCCAGGTGCTGCCCAGGGCCCAGAGGTCAGCTGGGACCTGCCTTTCCACATCAGACACTCATGCTTCAATCACCGACCAGGTCTAGAGACTGCACCGTGCATGAATTTCATGCACCGGGCCTCTAATATACATATAATGAAACATCATTAAAAAGCTTGAGTAAATCATTTCTTTCTCCCACCCATAGCACTGAGTCACCACTAGATGGCACCATTTTTTTCTGTTTTTATTTTGCTTTGCTATATTTTTTCATGAGGAAAAAGAATATTAGCAATGAGAATTATTTTTGTTGTTGTTGTTCTCTGAGCTGTTTTAACTGACTTAGTAGTCTTCATATTCTCTGGAAAAGCAAAAGCATGATCAATCGAATTGCAAATATTGTAAGAGTGCAGAATGTATGAGTGTATGCATCCCTACTAACCATGAGAAAGTTTGAGGAATTAATATTCTCTACTGCCAATTCACACAAGATTCTGTGGATTTTTTTAGTGACCTTCCTCTCTCTTCTTCCTCCTTGTACTGCATTTTTACTAGTGTTGGGTTGACCTCTGAACCCCATATAACTAGCAAACTCCCAAGACCCTCCTGCCTTTCCTTCAAGGTGGCTCTTAGTTTCATCCTTCCCACTCTATTACTATTGTGGAACCTAATACAGAGCTGAAAATCTCATTCTGAGTTTTTTCTGATTATCATTCTTTTTTTAATTACATAGAAATACAATTAATATTCTCAGAATACTGCTACATCATGTCATTGTTCTATCAAAGACCTTATAGTCACCTTTGAATACCATTTGAAAAAAGTCTAAGCTCTCACCTTGGCACTGAAATCTGTCAATTGTGTTTGCTTAGCTGATATTATCTTATCACGGTACCTACCATAAAAACTCCTTTCCAGTTAATCCACAAAATGCTTTGCCAAACCGGATTCTAACTATGAAGGTGAGTTTTTGGTTTGCTTGCTTAGTTGGTTAGATGAATGAAAGTAGAGTATATGGATTAAGAGAGAGGGTTCTGGAACCAGGCTGCCCGGGGTGATATTCTATCTCTGCCATATACTATCTTATAGTTTAAGATAAGTTACTTTATATTTCTGTGCTCAGTGCCCTCATTTATGAAATGGAGATAATAATAGTATCTACCATACAGAGTGATTAGGAGGATTCAAGGAGATGAAGGCTGTGCAGCTCCTGAAATTGTGCCTGGTCCATTTTAAGTGCCCATTACATGTCACCTATGTCCTGCTCCTGCTTCCCTCTCCTCCCATCACCTCACTTCACCACAAACAATTTAGCATAATGCCACACTCAAAAAGCATGTGTTGAATCAATTAATCTTTTCTCTTTAGATTTACTTTGCCTCTCTTGTCTACCAAAATCTGGGGTTTCTTTAGTGCCAAACTGAAGGTTCCTATTTCCCCCTGAAGCCTTCTTTCCTTCCTAAACTAGCATCACTATTTGGCTCAGTATTGAACTGGGGGCAGGGGGGTGGGGGGAAAAGGGGGCTGCTTTTACCCATCATGGCAGAGGACATGCACAGAGGCTCTCCAGGGTGAAGACTGATAACACAAGAGTAAGAGCTGTCTTCAGTTTGTTGAGATAGCTCGTCTCCTATCTTAAAATAATTAATATATAAGCAGATTTGAGAACAACAGGACAGTGCTTAAATTGTCATAAAAGAGCTCCACAAAATAAGTTTCTAGAAATATCAGAATAGAGAGCCCAGAGATAGACACACCGAGATAGTCATTAATCTTTAGTAAGGGAGCAAAGAGATTAGAATAGAGAAAGGATAATCTTTTCAACAAATGGTACTTGAGCAACTGGATATCCATATTTGAAGGAGGAGGAGGAGGAAGAGCAGGAGGAGGAGCAAGAGGAAGGGAGAAGAGGAGGGGGAAAGGGAGGAGGAGAAGGGAGAGAAGAGGAGAAACTAAACAGACTTATACCTTTGACAAAAATTAACTCAAAATGAATTGTAGATCTATAAAATGCAAAACTCTAAAACTTAAAAGACAACAGAAGAAAACCTACATGATCTTGGGTTTAGCAATGAGGTTTTTTTAATACAATTAAGCATGATCCAAAAAGAGTTGGGCTTTATTAGAATTAAAAACTACTCTGCAAAAGACACTGTTAAGAACTGTTTGGGAAACATTTATATGGCACGGCACTTGAATCTAAAATGTACAAAGAACTCTTAAAATTCAGCAATAAGAAAACAAACAACCCAATTTTAAAATGGGCAAAAGATCTGCATCAAAGACAAAGAAGATATGTAGTGTCAAATAAGTATATGAAAAGATGTTCAGCATCATATATTATTAAGGAATTGCAAATGGAAACATACTACACACCTATTAGAATGACTAAAATCCAAAAAGTGACAATACCAAATTGATGCAATGATGCAGAGCAATAGGAATGCTCATTCATTGCTGGTAGAAATGCAAAATAGGACAACCACTTTGAAAGACAGGTGGGAAGTTTCCTATAAAGCCAAACACAGTCTTACCATATGATCCATCAAACATGGTCCTAGATTGAAAAATCATGTGCACACAGCCTGGCCAGTGTGGCTCAGTGATTGAGTGTTGACCTATGAACCAAGAGGTCATGGTTCGATCCCCAGTATGGGGTGTGCAGGAAGCAGCCAATCAATGGTTCTCTCTCATTATTGATGTTTCTATCTCTACTCCCCCTCTCTTCCTCCCTAAAATCAATAAAAAAATATATTTTTTAAAAATCATGTGCACACAAAACCTGCACTAGAATGTTTATAGCAGCCTTATTCATAATCACCAAGTGCTGGTAGCAACCAAGCTGTCTTTCCATGGGTGAATGGATAAACAAACTGTAGTACATCCATATGATGGAATGTTATTCCGTGGTAAAAATAAATAAATAAATAAAATAAAGGAAATGAGTTATCAAGCCATAAAAAGAAATGGAGTGCCTTAAATGCTCATTGTTAAGTGAAAGAAAACAATCTGAAAAGTCTACATTCTGTGTGATTTCAACTATATGACAATTGGAAAAGGCAAAACTAGAGACAGTAAAGAGATTTCCAGGGGCTGAGGAAGAGAGAGGAGAGGAATGAATAATACATGAAGCACAAGATAAACTATTCTGTATGATACTGTAATGGTGGTCGACATGCATTTGTCAAAACCCATAGAACTATATAACACAGAGTGAAACTTAATGTAAATTATAGATTTCAGTTAATAATAATAATGTATCAATATTGGTTCATTAATTGTAACTAACGTACCACACTAATGCAAGCTGTTAATAATAGGTGAAACAGGGGGATGGAGAGATGGTATATGGAATTTTTTGTACTATATGCTCACTATTTCTGAACCTGAACCCTTACGTGAAAGACCCCAATAAATTACTTCCCTAAAATAAGAAGAATTTGGGATGAGTTGCAATGAAAGGATGTGAAATCTCTTTCTCTAGGAATTCTTAAAATTATAACATCCCCACAGATGTCTGCAGTGGCTTAAATATTTGGCATTTGTGTAGTAAACACTGAAAGACAGAAAGAGGGGTGACTTCCAACTGGATGATGCTATAATTTTCCTCCAATGGAGCTACTATCTTTCCAAAATACATGAGCTCCACTTTCTCAGTCTGAAATTGGAAGTTTTCATGGTTAAATTATGAACACATTTATTTTTATTTGGGTTAGGTTTAATACAGCTGCTTTGAGGCCTATGGTTTTTACACTAAAAAAAAAATTGCTTCAATTGCACACATCTCACTTGACTAGCAGATGCCAGGTAACGTCAGGCATATGAACCAAGGAGATTTTATTCAGAAAATGAGTATAGACATGTCAGATATCAACATTACTACTTTTTCCTTCATAAAATGAAATATACCCTATCTTTACTCCCAGTGTTGTGTCCAAAAAAAACTCACAGATGCGTGTAAACATAAAGAATTCCATGCTCTCTTCCAATCTACACAGTAAAGGTGAAAGTTCCGTTATACCAATAGTTGTGCCAAATTTCAAGAAATGAGAGCACAACCCATTTTTACCAGTCCCGGGTGATTTGTTCCAGGTGCACAGAAGTATTTTAACACGTTTTAGTAAATTTTATATGTGTTTGATTCTAAAATAAATAATTGCTGAACAAGCTCTCTCTGGATAGAGTGTGCTAAACCAGTGTTTGGTTTCTATTGAAGGTGAAGAAGTATGTGGTGGTCCATGGAGCTTCCATTCACCAACCTGGAAATGGCATTCATTTTATTGGCCTTTGTTATCTTTTCATTATTTACTGCAGCTTCCATCTACACTAATCCGGAAGAGAGGAATGCAGGTAAAAAGAGAGAGCTCTTCATGGTTAGTCTCTATTTCCTTTCTCCTCCCAATCATCTTTTTGCGTCGTTTGCATGGCTTGAATTGGTTCCGTCTGTGAGAATGAGTTTGTTTTAGGGTGATATGTGTGTACATGTGGAGAGAGAAAATGTTTGCTTATTAAATAGCCTGAAACATCTACTATGGCACTTACTTTACCACAACTTATTTAGAAAGGTTTGGAAATGGAAAAAATCATTCACATGACTTCTAATCCCAGAATTTGGCAGATCTTTTGCACCTGAATCTAATTCTTATATGTATAATGTATTTTATGCATATGTAATAAATACATGCATATGTTTATATATGCATAACCACATATCCACACATGTGTGTGTTTATCTAATTTTATTTCCACCATCCTCCCATCCCTGTTCCTAATTAGAAACATAATATGTGCCAAAAGCCCAATGTCTTAAAAAATCTTTAAAGGATATTTTTTATAGGCTAAATGCAAATTAACAAGAAACAAATTCCATTATAGTACATATGGAGGGGGGGGGTGTTTTCTTTGAACAATACATGGAGAGGAAAATAATTAAAAGTTTTTTTCTAATGATTTCTTGTCAAACCCAAACATTTAAAAAATATATAGAAGTATTTTAAAAACTTAACACCATGTTTGCTCACTGCCAATAATAACAATTGTTAGCAAAAGAGTATATAATTTAAATGGTAGTTCTTGGTATTTCACTGTAGCTTAGGGCCTACCAAGCTACATACAAAATTGATGATAACTGGTCATTTTTGAGGCCAAATTATTTATATGTGTGTACAGTATGGTATATGCCAAGAAAATTACACATATTTGTAGAAAATCATAAAAATAAAATTGTTTTTCCTACAATTGTGATAACCCTCCATCAATTTTTGGCTCTAATAGAAGTGCTCTCTGTGAGATAAAATTTTATTCTCTGTCTTAAAGATATACAACACTCACAGAAAAAGCCATAGTAATTTTTACATGAGAATACAAAAGGTGTACACTTTCCCAAATGTGATAAGACATGAGTAAAATCTACCTTCATTAAAATAGCAGAGTTACTTTAATTTACTTTCTCAGCACAAGCAGAGAATTGCAGGAGCCACTAAAAATAAACTTAAGCCCTGGACAGATGACTCAGTTGGTTGGAGCATTGCCCCATACAACAAAAGGTTGCTGGTTCCATTCCCCGTCAGGGCATGTACAGGAGGCAACTGATTGATGCTTCTCTCTCTCTTCTTTCCTCTCTCTCTCTCTAAAATCCATAAACATATCCTCAGGAGAGGATAAAAAATAAATAAAAATAAACTTAAAAGATGCAGATTTAATTTCAGACATGTTCATTATAAATGCAATGGGCTGAAGCTATGCGTAATGGAAGATCAAAAGGTGAACAGGAATCAGTTTCTACCTCAGGAAATCAGTTTTTACCAACAGTCTAGTGGGAGATTCAGTTGTATAACCAGAATTCAATAAATGGTCTACCAGAGGTTTTTAATAAGAACAATGGAGTCACAATGGGAAGATTGAGAAGGTCTTCCCAGAAGATATGGCCATCTTGTGCAATTGGATATTGACAGAGTAGGGTAGGTGGGGTGGGAGGGGCTCCAAATAAGAAAACAGCTTAAAGAAAATATTATATATATATAAATCAGCTATCATTTGAAATGCACAGAAATTGAACAGAACTGTTCATTGGCCAGTGTCTTCTCAATATCTTCAGAGGTCAAGAGATATGAGGAGGCCTCTGTCTGCAACCGCTCACTTTAGGGCAGAGGTTTCAAACTCTAATGTGCATACAAATCGCCTAGAGATTTTATGAAACTCTAATTTGCATATAAATTGCCCAGACACTATTATTCAGGAGGTCTGGCCAGGCACCCCAGTGGCACCCCAGTGGGGACCCCCACCCTGAAGGGCAAACCAGCTGGCCCCCACCCATGCACCAGGCCTCTATCCTATATAATAAAAGGGTAATATGCAAACTGACCCTAACAGCAGAATGACTGGGAATGACTGGTCACTATGACACACACTGACCACCAGGGGGCAGACACTCAATGCAGAAGCTTCCCCCTGGTGGTCAGTGCGCTCCCACAGGAGGAGCTCTGCTCAGCCACAAGCCAGGCTGATGGCTGCCACTACAGCAGTGGTGGTGGGAGCCTCTCCTGCCTCCTCAGCAGCACTAAGGATGTCTGACTGCAGCTTAGGCCTGCTCTCCATTGGCAAATGGACGTCCCCCAAGGGCTCCTGGGCTGCCAGAGGGATGTCTGATTGCCAGTTTAGGCCCAATCCCCCGGGGAACGGGCCCAAACCAGCAGGTGGTCATCCCCCGAGGGGTCCCAGACTGCGAGAGGGCACAGGCCGAGCTGAGGGACCCCCACCCCCAACCCCCGTGCACAGATTTTTGTGCACCGGGCCTCTAGTAGTCAATAATATTGTACTAACTATGTATGGTGCAAGTGGATACTGGAAATATCAGGGGGAATACTTTGTCAAGTATAAGGTTATCTAACCCTTCTGCTGTATACCTGAAACTAATACAAAATAATATTGAATGTAAACTGTAATTTTAAAATATTTTTATATTAAAAAAAACAACAGTAAATTTCTAGTAAATAGATAAGGAAATCCAGGCAAAGAAAAAAAAATTAAGGTAGGAAAAATTTAAAAATGGGTGGGCTTGGTGAGGAGAAGGCTAGCATACCATTGAGTACAGACTATGTAATTAAACATTGCTGTGTTCCTGTCCTGACTCTGCCATTTAATAACTGACTTAGGGCAAACTGCACAAATTCTCAAAGCTTCCTGTTTTTCACTTGTGTACAAGGGATAATAATAGCCCCTGCCTCATAGAGTTGAAGTGATTATTACATGAAATAAAGCATTTAAAATGCAGAGGGATGGCTGTTATTGGAGTTTTCTCTTTTGAAGTTTTCATAATTAGAAATTTAGATAGAACAATAAGGGTCATCATAAAGTAAAGGAAAATACGGATGACAGAACCAAGGAAATTTGCACTCAAGTAATCCACACACTGGGCCAATGTCTTTGTTTTAAATATTCAGCAATACAATACATTCAATACAAATCAACTACCAGGTGACATCACATACAACAGATGTAAGGGAAGGGAAGGACTGCTGGAATCGCTCAGGCAAGGTCACTGACAAATAGACATTGAATAGAACTAGACCCCCTATCAAATGAAGAAGAGAAGGAAACACAGGCACTTCAAAAAATAAGGTGAATATCAAAGGATTGTAAGACATTTCAGATAACTGATAAAACCTTGAATATTTTTGCAAAGGATATCCTATATAAAATTGTGCTATGAAAATCACATATAAAGAGAAAAATATTTTATGGAGCTATGATACAAGTGTGTCAGAAAAATCAACATCTCATCCATTCATCATTCTAAAATTAGCTTATATTTACAAATTGCATGTTACTAAATAATCACTACATTTTAAGTTTTATTTTTCAAGATAAAGGTCCATTCAAACTTTTTTTTCCCGCTGTCTTCTATTAAATTTTGCTCTGAAAGTAGATTCACTTTAAATGATCTTTTCCAGTACCAACTATTCTCAGATTAAAAAGAAGTTACCTGTTACAGAATTATATGCTCAACAATGTTAGCCACCAGGGAACTCACACAACTTAACAAAAGGAAGACAAACAACCCAATAAAAAAAATGGGCAAAGGACCTCAATAGATACTTTTTGAAAGAGGACATTCAGAAAGCCAAAAGACATATGAACACATACTCAAAGCCACTAATCATCCGAGAGATGCAAATCAAAACGACAATGAGGTACCATCTCACACCTGTCAGAATGGCTATCATCAACAAATCAACAAATGACAAGTGCTGGAGAGGATGCGGAGAAAAGGGAACCCTCTTGCACTGCTGGTGGGAATGCAGACTGGTGCAGCCACTATGGAAGATAGTATGGAGTTTCCTCAAAAAACTAAAAATGGAACTGCCATCAGTTATTATCCAAGAAATTAGCTGGATGCAAACTCTTAGTATAACCACTTGTAACATGTGGGTCAGAAATTCGGTTCTATGCTTTCTTTAAAGCCAACCCAGAAGAGAAAACTGACAACATTGAAGTTGACCTGAGCTTTCTACTTCTGGAAAACAGCTAGATTATTTTTTAAATCCCCTCACTCATGTGTCCTGGGAAATGCCTTAGCGAAAGAATCACCTTTCCCCATTTGGCATAGATAAGATTCGAGCCCACTCTTTCTCCTGACTTCCATAAGTCTCTCGGTGACTCCTTTGTTTACCTGTGACAGGGACACTTCTTGAACCTGCTGACAAGAATAGACACAGACCCTCCAACTCCCTGTTCTTTGTCTCACAAGTGATTTAGCTGAGATTAGAACTATTTGTCCTCCTGAAACTAGCTAGACACAGAGATAAACTTTTCCTGCACAGATAACTGAGATTTCCCTTGATTACAAAATAATTCCAACGGTACAGCACCCCACCTGTAACTTTTCTACTTCTCCCTACAGAAGTCCCGGGTAAAACCACCCCACTGAGATTCACCTTCTGATCTGCAGTGCTCTCCCCATTGTAGAAACCTGAACATAATCAACATTATTACTTTTTGAGGGGGTTTGTCTTTCACAAAACACAGTCTAGTCCAGCCGTGGGCAAACTACGGCCCGCGGGCCGGATACGGCCCGTTTGAAATGAATAAAACTAAAAAAAAAAAGACCGTACCCTTTTATGTAATGATGTTTACTTTGAATTTATATTAGTTCACACAAACACTCCATCCATGCTTTTGTTCCGGCCCTCTGGTCCAGTTTAAGAACCCATTGTGGCCCTCGAGTCAAAAAGTTTGCCCACCCCTGGTCTAGTCCCTATATATGATAATCTGATATGTATATAATAAAAAGCATATAGTTGCTAGTTGAATACAACTATTTCTGCTATGGAGAAAAGAAAGACATGTTCACTTCTAAAGAATCTCATCAAAAACTCTTAACTCGGTGGTTTTATACATTTTTTGGCTGAAATTCATTTCCAGATCCCCCCCCCCCCCCAAACACTTACCTACATGTGCACAACTGAAATGGAAGCTTCTTAAAATAATACTTAGCCTCACTACTGGTGATATACTTTAATACTTTATATTCTGCTTTAATTTTCTTTATTTAATGCTGATGGCAATCCACCTAATAGATTACATTCTATTAAATTCCATTAAATTCTGATCATTTCTAAATTTCAAATTTAGGCATTAGCAGCAAGTATAGCTGGGAAGATCATTTTCATAGACTACATGTTAATCTCCCAAGCAGAAAAACTGCGGCTCGCAAGCCACATGCGGCTCTTTGGCCCCTTGAGTGTGGCTCTTCCTAAGCCTTAGGAGTATCCTAATTAAGTTAATAACAATGTACCTACCTATATAGTTTAAGTTTAAAAAATTTGGCTCTCAAAAGAAATTTCAATCGTTGTACTGTTGATATTTGGTTCTGTTGACTAATGAGTTTGCCAACCACTGGCCTAGGGAATAAAGTAAAAATTCCCAAGGCTCTTGGTATTCTTCCAAGCGGGAAATTTCCACTTACCTACTAATAATTACTCCACCCCTTCTCTTTTACCTGAATTTTATTATTCAAGGTTAAATTCATTTCCTCTCTTTTGTAATCACTCCAACCCAAAATGAGCTCCCTCCCTGTGGAACTTTTATAGCACACCTTTTAGATATCATTAATTTGGCACTTACCTTTATCAACTTGTATCATTAGTTACTTTTGCATGAACAGAAAACACAACTACAAAATAATGAGACAGAGTTCCATAATTTGTTACTAGAACTGGTTGGCCATTCAGCAAATATATTTTTATTTCACTCTATTTACAAAAAGACACTGTGCTGGCATGGAGTGAGAATGAAAACTTAACCAATTGCCAGTATTGCCCTCAAACTTTAGACAAGCTCAACATATGAGTTCCAAATGTTATTAGCATAAAACATTGTCTTTCTCTTTTATCCCATACCTCTTTCTACTACTAATAATAGCTCATATTGTTTTATGTATATTCATCATTTAATCCTCATATTAAACATATGAGGTAGATATTCCTACTATACTGTGTCTAAAATCCCAAAAGGATACCAGTTAGGATCCTGTCTATAAACTTGTGAATGAACAGAACTGCCATGATGAGGCTGGTTTGTGTGCAAAGATAATATCTGAACTATTTATAAACCCCCTTCTCACAAACTCAGTGATATACAGCACAAATTACTTCAGGAAAACCCAAATCAATGTAAAGAGGCTCTTTGTACTCATGTACATTTGACCACCCTTCTATAACGTTCAGGTTTAATATACCCATGAGCTGAAAATACATTTTAACCTCGGTCGAATAAAATAGAACTAGGATAGGTATGCCTGCTGGACAAAATAAATTATGTAATGCACGCCAAAGTCAAATATAAATGGTTTTGTGGATTTCCATTTTTAAAAATTATCCAGGCCACTGCTTCCTTTTATTTCCTTGATTATGAAGAATCATTTTCCATCCACTTCGTTGTTCTTTAGTTTTTAAGTTGAACACTGTGAAGCTGCAGTATCAGTTTAGAAGAGATTGGGGTAACACCTCCTTATATCTTTAGAGAACAGCACATTGTGATGCAGCTATTTCCTGCCTGAATTGTATTGTTGTCCACCTGCACACCAGGCCCTGTCTTTGAAAGTTGTCTGGACTAATGACCCATAGGAAGTGGTAAAATGTAAGTGACCCGTCAGGGAATTATAAGGACATTCTGGGTAGGTAATGATCAAAGGTGTGTGCAGCCTCTTGACAAACAGCAGCCTTCCAACATCCCTGTGCCAGACACTGCCTTCCAGGATGGCTGTGGGAACTGCCAGGTGAGCCACCCTGGTGACCTTGTCCAGGTCACACAGAGCTTTAGAGAGAAATGAAGCCCAAGCCTAGGGAACCCCTTTCTCGATTAAGATAAATTTTAAATTAGCTTGGAATTCTTTAGTTAAGTCCAAAACTTTGTGTCTGTTAAGAATTTATTTAGATGTTTTAGTACCTATTATCTGACTTTGTCAATGTGCCTAAGAAACCCTACAAACCTATCTACCCTTCCTATCTTAAGAGAATAGATACAGGGTCAGTGGGAAATGCTAGCTAGAATATACGTGTTAGAGTCAGGTAAGAAAGCATTGGAATCCTGTCCCTACTACTTACTTGCAATGTGACTTGAGCAAATTGTATAAATACCCTGAGGCTCACTTCTTTTATGTGATAATAAATACACAAGGCTGTGGTAAAAATTAAAATAAGATAATATATTTAAAATGAACATTACCTATTATAAGAATTAAATCATAGCTACTGCTTTTATTGTTATGTTTGTTGTTGTTGCTCAGACTGTTCTTTGATTTGTGTCTATAACCTGCTATTTGTAAGGTGATATCTGTGGCTCTATAATTCTAACAGCCTGCTGTGGGTAGGGTGACTACTGTCTCGGGGTTCATCTGTTGGCTGTTGATCACAGAACCCTCTTTTGCCATTTCTCCTATATATGCTGTTTATTCACTCTAAACAGAGTTATGACGAATTAAGTCTCACTTCTACAGTGGCTTATAAACTAATTCTAATTTTAGTTTTGTTGTTCTGGTTTGGTTTTCTTGGTGACACTGGGTGTCAGTTGATATTAAGAAGGACTTGTTGAGTACCCGCTACTCAACTTTGGAGCAGACATTACAGTTCTCAAAAGAAGAAAAATACCCCCTTTGTTCTGGAAAGGCATGTTGACTGGCCCCCCCAAAAATGTCCCAGGTACATTTTTTAATCCTGGAAGTTGTGTGACTCTGTGCTTAAAGAAACATTGAACAAATACAAAATAGCATTAACAAATAGTAATTATTACAACACAGTCATGGCTCTAACCCAATCATCTCTTACAAGGCCTCCATAGTTACTTCACTGTGTATGTCACTGTTGACTAGATGGGTGCACTGCCCTGACCACGATCGTTTAAACATTTATGAGGCAAAATTCTTGCACATGCCAGTGAACACATAATCTTTCAGGAATTCCTCTTCCCTCTTACAAGGAAAGGTGTTTTAACCACATCACACCGCCCAACAGACAACACTATATTCACTCAGCTGTCGCCAAAGTAAATTCGGATAGAGTGATCAAAATTTGGCAATAGATCTCTGAAGGGTAGGCTACAGCATACTTGTCATTTATTGTCAACTTAGATTGTGGCAATTTATAAACAAGGAATAACTAAAGAAATCTCACAAAATACATCCATAGGCATTTCTAGTGTAGTGAGATGAACACCACAACAATTCAACAAATGTTTAAAAAACACACACACACAGAATATTGAAAGCATGAAAAATGTAATGGAATTCGCCTACACTGAATTTTGAGAAGAGGTGGACTTTTGTCTGTGTTTTGAAGGGAGGGGAAAAAAAGGAAATGTATAAAGAGAGAATTAAGGTAACGTGTAAACAGGGGATTTACATGGCAAAGGCAAAAAGGTAGAATTAGAAAGTCACATGCAGTGAATAGGCCAATCACCAGAGCAGCGAGGCTACACTAGAGGTAATTCTGACATTGCCCCAAAGCTAAATATTATCAAGACAACCTTGCTGCTCTATAAGCACCAGGCTTCTGCCACGTGGTATGATATATAAGTATAGAGTGTAAAAATAAGAAACTATTTAATAATTTTAAGCAGGAAAGAAGTCAAATTGGACAAGGATGTTTATTGAAGCCCTATTTGTAGTAGAGAGAAATGGAAACAAACTAGATGGCAATCAATATGGAACTGATAAATCATAGCAAATACACACAATGAAATACTATGCAGTAGCTAAAAGAACTCTATATGCACTGTCATTAAAATGTCAATGATACAGTAAGTGGAACAGTACACTGACGAACAGCATTAGATCTGATTTGTATTTTTAGGCTTACATATATATAATTGTGTATGTTTATAAACATATGTATGTGCATATAAATGTATATGTATGTATAAATAATTAATCTACTGATTATATTTAGAAGGACAGGGACACATAGAAACTGGTAAGAGTGGGTAACTCTGGAGAGAATTAGGAAAGGGGCTTTATACCCTTTTGAATTGATTGACTGTTAAGCATTTTAGCATAAACATGTTATAAATCTTTCCACAATTAAATAATCATACATCTATAGCTGTTTAGCATTTACAAATTACTTACACATTTTCCATGGGACTCATAACCCTGTGATGTTGGTTGGAGATGTATGGTTTTCTGAAGTTACACGGCCAGCATATCCTGAGACAAGTGCAATTACCTCTATGCTTCCTAAATAGGCAAAACTGGAGGAAGTATCCTCGAAAAAAACTCAGGTGAGCTGATAATCACTTAAATCGTCCATTACATTTTCTCTCTGGGTTTTATCGACCTTGTCCTTTCACTGCAATTCACTACAATCCACTCCACACTACGTTAGCTCCCATTTTCTTTCTGAATAGAGAAAATTTTTTAGTCATTGAACAAATATTTATTGAGCATCTGCCATATTAAACACTGGCAATATGGCACTGAACATATCATTTCAGTCATATATTTGAAAAATATTGATTGAAAGCTTAGTATACATTTACTATGGCACATGTTGGACATGGCAGGAGAAGATGCAAGGAAATGAGATGGAAGCCATCCAGCCAAGAAAGAAGTAGCTTAAATGAGAGGACAATGAATGTGTTTCCACTCAGCACCCCTAAGAGTTCTGAAAAACAACTTTGTTAAAAAATAAAAAAGAGCTCTAGCTAGTTTGGCTCAGTCGAGAGAGCTTCAGCCTTCAGACTGAAGAGTCCTGGGTTCAATTCTGGTCAAGAGCACATGCCCAGGTTGTGGGCTCAGTCCCCAGTGGGGGTGTGCAGGAGGCAGCTGATCAATGATTCTCATCATTGATGTTTCTATCTCTCTCTCCCTCTCCCTTCCTCTCTGAAATCAATAAAAATATATTAAAAAAATAAAATGAAATTTTAAAAAATAGAAAATATCAAAAACCATGAAATCAGAGTTGCATAAATACACTTCTGATCTTAGAACAATTTTTCTGCTTTACAAGTTTTATGGGTTTGCCAATCATAAAGGCTATCCTATATAATAAAAGGCTAATATGCAAATCGACCGAACGGCAGAACAACCAGTTGCTATGATGCGCACTGACCACCAGGAGGTTGACACTCACTGCAGAAACTGCCCCCTGATGGTCAGTGCACTCCCACAGGGGGAGCGCCGCTCAGCCAGAAGCCGGGCTCACAGCTGGCGAGCACAGCAGCAGTGGCGAGCCTTTCCTGCCTCCGCGGCAGTGCTAAGCCATCACACAGACATCCCCCGAGGGCTCCTGGACTTCGAAAGGGCACAGGCCAGGCTAAGGGACCCCTCCTCGAGTGCACAAATCTTGTGCACCAGGCCTCTAGTCTGTTCATAAAAGAAAATAATCACTGTAGTGATTCCATGTCAAACAGCACTAAGCACATTTGTCATTTAAGAAAACTGGTATTTTTTCAAGACCTGGCTCACAAATCAGTCAACGAGTAGTCAGAAGACATAAACCTTACAGCAGTGAGGAGAAATGAGGCAAAACCAAAGTAAGGAGGATACATATTACTCATGTAAATAGGGGACTTTTTTTTCCCACACCACTACACCCTTTTCCAAATAATCCCTAAATAATAACAGCATACATATGTATACATATATACACGTTTATATATACCCTCTAATAATACTAGATTAATTTGATAGTACCAATATACTTAGGGAGCTAAACTTGATGACTTGATACAAGCTTATTTCCTTTTGTACACAAGTTGACTTGTCTGCAAAATTATACATTTTCAAAAATTGATGACATCTATAGAGTAAATAATAATAGTTTTATTGGAGGTGAGAACAGCCCCAGGTGTCATATCAATGGAGTCAGACCAGACCTTGGTTCAGCAACCACGGTACTTGAGTTGTGGCTGAGAAAGAATTCAGTGCCAAAACTCAAACTATAAGCAAAAGTTTATTTAGAAAATCACATAGGTGGAAGTGTAACCAGACAATCAATGGGTCCATGTTTCCTGTCACTACTTGAGCTGATTAAGCAGAGACAGGGTTGAATCATATATGAGTGTTTATTCCAATACTGCCGGCAGTATGGGAGAGCAGCAGGTCAGCCACAAAAATTGTCTCTGCAGCCCCCCATAAACCAGTAGTTTATAGAGGGTAAGACAAGGATTACATGGGGAAGTAGGGATTACAGGAATGGGGAAGTATGAGGCTGGGATGGGACTCCATTGTTTGGGCAACAAGGTTGTTAATCTTTCCATGATAATAGGCAGTTCTTGAATGAGAAGGGTTCAAAGGTTGATTCCCAGGTCTAAGGTTGACTCCCAGTTTCTGAGGGCATACAACTCCCAGCCAAGTCAAAATGCCCTTTCGTTAACCAACACAAGGCAATCATGGTTAACAGATCAGAATTAATATTTCCCATAACCATAGCTAGTCTCCAATCTTCCATTTTTGCCCCTAACAGAAGAAGTGAGCAGTAGAAGAAAGAGGTTCAGGAAACAAGTTACAGAGACAAAAGAAGGGTCCCTCAGGAGCTTAGGAGAAAGAGAAAGGGGTAAAGGTAATGTGCTTGGGGTGAAGAAGAGGGTGAGGGAAAAGTCACTGGCATGCTCCTGGGAGGGAGAGCTGCTGGGTCCTCCATCTTAAGGGCTTTTAAGTGTAGGTATTTTAGCAGAGATCCCACAGGAGGACCTCAATAGAATATTCATCAGTTTTCCAGATGTGTTTTTTTTTCAGGGCCCTGTTCTCTACTGATTAGTTAACATCGGGGGCAAGGGGTCATTAGTCAATGCATCAGGTCCTGATGTCAGCCATGGCATTGCTTGTCAGGTTTTGCTGCTTTTCTAGGCCTGGAGCAGAAACACAACTGGGGCCTAAATGTTATCTCTAGTACTTAATGCTTAAAGGAGTGGGTATGCAAGGGCTTGTATGGGTTCATATGAGGCTGTTCTCCTGCCCTTTGTTCTTCCTCTAAGGTAGTCTACCACATGATTAGCAACATGCCAGGGGAGGAAAGGTCAGAAGAGGGCATGACAATGGATATGAAAGGTGACAGGAGGGTTTAAACCACATGACCAGCGGTATGAAAGGTCAGGGGGTTTAAACCACATGACCAGCAATTTGCTAGGGGATGAAAGGTCATCCTGGGGGTGGGGTCCTTGTTTTCCCAGTTTTACCCATTCATTGCTAGGCACTCAGGTCTTTCCGCCCTGGTGACGTTCCCTATCTGAACCATATTATCCTGCTCTGCTCATACCTATCTGACTGCCTACCACAGTTTGTTTATTATATTCCAATAACTTAACATAGCTGATTCCTATGACCATATTATAAAGCAGGGATGTGTTTTTATCTCTACTTAAGAGATGAGGAAAATGAAACTCGCAGAAGCAATGTGCCCATGGCCCCAGCTAAGAAGAGGCAGGGTCTTAGTCTGAGTGCATGATCATAGTCCATGTTCATAACCTGCTTAGGTGAGTCAGGAGTATGGAAAGCAGGATTTATTCAGAACTAGCTGAGTGATTGAGGATGAGTTGCCAAATTAGCCTTCCCATCTAAATTTAGATATCCTTGAACAAAGGCAATCCAACATTGTTTACTATAGCAGTGAACATTTCATGAATAAAAAGTGACCTCCCACCCAGAGAAAATGTAACATAATACTGAGAATGGAAGGCACAAATGGAAATCCAGAGCATCGACTACATTATTTTATACTGAGGATTTCCTTAACTCCCTGAAAATTGTGTTTGCAATTACCTAAGTTTGGACGTAAATTACCTAAATTGGAACATAAATTAAATGTCTTTTAGTCCCACAGAAGTTTGGCATTTGGATATGTACTATAACTAAAACAGTGTGGTCTTAAAGAATGTAGATAAAGACTGTGTGTTCTTTTCCAATTCTCTAGTAATTAGATTTGTGTTTGCATTTTGGTCACCCTGGGCTATTTCCATACTGTGTAGGTGAACTACTGAGCATGTTGAACTAATACCTCAGAACATAGTCCTGTGGGTGCCAAAGACCACAAGCACCAGGATTTCCAGTTAAATTGTTGGGAGTAAAATGCCAAAGTGTCTCAATCCCAAATTGGGTGCCTCTGTCTTCACTTTACTAGTATAAAAGTGAGGAAAACCCCTATCAGCAAAAGACCAAATTGAGATTACTGACCAATCTGTAGGTTCATTATTATTACACATAATGTCAAGACTAATTTTCTGCAATTTTTCTGGTCTTATTAGACACCATCAGCCTTTTGTTCTTATGAATCAAATTTTCCAAAATTAAGAAGGCATGGCTATTAGTAGAACTGTGGTCCTCCTATCCATCTGTCTTTCCTAGAAATTATGAACTTGACTGGAAGATACAGGACTATATGGTTGGTTAATTTTGAGTGTAAATTTCAACCTTTTGTCAATAAAATCATAACATCCTCTCTGCATCAATATTCCTAACACACCTAAGTTAGGGAAAATAGGTAGATAAGAAGAAAAAAATGCAAGGAAGAATTTAATAATGGGCTGCTAGAGGTGGGAAAGCAGTAAGTTTTGAGAGCAGGTAACTGGTTCCTCTATATGATTTTTTAGAAGTAATTTTAGCAGCCAGCCAGTAGAGGGAAATGTTTTACAAACACTTGAATCCAATAAAAATAATTTCACTGTTGTGTTTAAAGGCTACTTCTATGGAATTCATTTCAGGCCAGAAATTATGCTAGACAATGAAAACATTGAGGTTTTATCCCTTTTCCTAAGAAACTATGAGAAATGAATGCAACTCTCACAGATAATTCCTTAATTTAAAATAGGGATGACTTCCGATTTTCTCAAAGTCCTGGGCCAGACATGTCCTGAAGACCTTTGATCAATGAACTAGGGACCCAGTGCATGAATTCGTGCACCTTGACTGGAACTATGGACCATGAGGCTGCGGTGGGCACAGGGGCAGGTCTCGGACTATCCTCCATGCCCCTGCCCAGCCCTCCCACCACAGCCCTCCCACAGTCCCCTGTTTGCCAGCAGCCCTGCTCCCGCCGCCACCACCACTCCCATGCCACCACTCCCATGCGCTGACGGCGCCGGCCCCACTCACACCCCCTGATGGTTTTTTTTTTTTTTTTTTTTTACAGCAGTGGGTGCGAGCAGGGCCGGCGCCCATCAGCAAATGAAGAGCAGCAACTGCTACCCCAATCGCCCTTCAGAGCACGGGCGGTAGAGAAGCCCTGAGGGGTGATTGGGGGCCAGCAGCCACTGCTCACACCCGCTGACGGCACTGAGTGATCGGGGCTGGCAGCAGGTATGAGTGCCAGGCAGGACTGTGGTGCGCAGGAGCAAAGAATTTTCAGTAACCACCAGAGGCTCACCCCAATGACAGCAACCAGCACTCCGCCTTGGTCTGGCGCCCTCATTCACCTGCTCCCCATCCCGTCGCAGCCGACACCCACCATGTTCCGTGCTCTGCCGCCTGCTGCTGATGTCTGCCATGTTCTGCACGCACCCCCTGGTGGTCAGCACACGTCATTGCAACCGGTTGTTCTGCTGTTCAGTCTATTTGCATATTAGCCTTTTATTATATAGGATTCTAACATTGGTAAACTGGTTAAAAAAGAGACTATAAAAGGATCACTAGTTCTACAATGAAAAAGAATAGGATGAACGTCTACAAAGATATTGATAACTTTGTCACAGTTATTCAACTTCTATAATACTATTTTGTAATCTTAGAAAATGTGTTTTTATTTGAAGTATAATTGACATTTAGCATTATGTTAATTTCAATCATACAACATAATGATTTGATATTTACATACATTGCAAAATGATTGCCACAAAAAGTCTAGTTAACACCCATCACCATATATAGTTACAAAAACTTTCTTGAGTGTGATGGGAACTTTTAAGATCTATTATCTTAGCAATAGAAAAAAATTTTAATTAACTATTAAAATACTGCTTTAGTAACTTGAAAATGGCAAGAATTCCAGAAATGATTTCCCTTCACCGGAGTATAATAAATTTCCCAACTCACACACCATTTGCTGAAAAGCAAAGTAAAAATGGTGGTCCTAAAAATAAAAATTAGAAGTAGAGCTAACTATGAAGAAAGAAAGTTGAGGACAGAGACCCAGTTGGGAGATGAGACTAGTGGTGTGGGAGTAGTAAGGGAACATAAAGACTTTCTCACCACTCCCTAGGGAGATGTAAAATGTTTGATTAGAGCACAAAAGACATTCCAAGCTTGACTCCCAAGATTTTGAGTTATAGATAATGATGGAAGCCTGGCTACCTCTCTGTTTAAACTCTGAAACAAACAACAGTGCAATTTGTGGTTGGTAAATGTAACTGTTAGATCCCATTGGTTCTTTTTTTTTTTTTTTCATTCTCACCCAAGGATATGTTTAGAGAGGAATGGGAAGAGAGAGAGAGAAACATCGATCTGCTGCCTCCCATTACATGCCCTGACCAGGGATCCAACCCAACCCACAACCTAGGTATGTGCCCTGACCGAGAATCAAACCCTCAACCCTTTGGTGCCCGGGATGACACTCCAATGAAGCCAACCAGCTAGGACCCCACTGGTTCTTGATATTAGAAAAATCCAGATATTTTTCTAATGCAGACAAAGACACTGATGGGTATAAGAAAACTTTCAAAAGCTGACAAAATAACTGCAAATAGATGGAATTGGCTACTACGTAGTAAATTTCATAAGAACGGAAATTCAGCACTAAATCAGTAAATTGAAGAATATGGTTTGTTGATTCCTGTTTAAAAGAGGATAAATTGTGATAAATAAGATCCACAAACTTTCTCATGGGTTGAGATGCAAATAAGGAAAGCCTAATTTGGGAATCCTGCATTCTATTTTTGCACCTGGGAGTCATAACAAGACTCAATATGGGACCATGAGACCATATCAAAGGGATATGCCATAGCCGGGCTCATTCAACTGATTAAATAGAGTGCCACGGGTACCTTTGGAATACTGCATCTTTGGACAAAAATATCTTTGCTAATATCAATTGATCCTGAGGGTTTTTGGGGGGAGGAAGAGGGTACCTACCCCTCAGCCCCCAAATAGAGCAGACAGTCTTGTAACATTAAATGAAAAAATAAAGTTTTCTTCAGGACAGAAGCATTTAAAAATCACTCCAAAATCGGTTGGTTTACTCTGCTTTCTTTCTCAAAAACTTCATTAACTCTGAAATACAACGTCAGTCATCTCACATCTATAAACCTCAATCTCCTACTTTGCACACTGGAAATAACACCATGTACCCTGTCTGGTGGAAGAATCCAATGAAATGATGTATTCAAGTGAACCTTGGGAACTATAATCTAATCATGTTCAAGAAATTATTTATATAGGCACTAAATAATGTTTATTCATTAATGAAATACATTCTTAAGATACAAATCCAACTTTCAGCTATGCAATATATATTTTACATAAGCTTGCTAGATATGTCTTTTTGACAAATGGAAACCAAAGCATTGAGAATTATAATGATAGAAGAATCTTACAATGGTAAAAGCAGAATATCATTAGGAATAGGTTATTAAAGGTCATGGCAACAGATAACATGGATCTTCAGCTTCCTAAATCCCATCCCAAACTTCAATTTGTAAATAGTGAAAATTATGTAGTATGAGGGGTAGTGGTTGTCCCTAAAGACCACATTAACCATGGTTTCCCATCTGAGATGTCAAGAGACCACACATTTTTAAGAAAGTATGTATGTACAATAAATTTGTACCTAAAAATTATAACCCTAAGGAAAAATCAACTTTACAGATTTGAGGAAAGTATAATTTATTTTTATGACACAATTTCCCAGGAACTTAATCCTAGTTGAAAGACATTTGCTAAGTTATTTGCCCAGTAAACCAACTTCCACCAGCTTTTGTGCTCCAGTTTTAAGCAAGACTATCCTAAGAGATATTGAAAGTTCCATTTAAGAGCTAACAGGAAGTTGTTCCCAGGGCCAGTCTATGTTACAGGTGAAAGGATGCATCAATGACATCTTCCTGGAAACTTAGATAACTATATTTCCTCCTGGGTAGTTAAAATTCTGACACTCAGCAGTAGGATTATTGCCAGAAAACCTAGGATTTAGGAATGAGAGAGAGGGAGAGAGAGATTTGCTCACTTTTGAAAATGTATTTTAGCTTACATGCATATTTTCTTCTAGAATTCTAGGGCTTTATTCTGGCATTCTTGGGCCAAAGACTATATAGAAAATGTATTTATAGTTTTGGCACTGAAGTTTCTCTTCTTTTGTGTCTAAAGGCTAGTGGCAAGGTTTTCTGGTAGGAAATCTAAACCTGTAAGGCTGGATTGAATTTTGCCCAAAGGGCTCTGTTACTGCCAGGTTGAACACTCAGACACGTTAGGTTGCATTAGGAGGCTTAGAGCCTGCTTGCCTTCACCATTCCTTCCTCTCTTGTTTTCCTTTCTTTCTCTGTATCTTCCTTTTGGGTCCAAATTAAAAATAAGCATTTTTTAAAGCTAAAATTGTGGATAAAGTCAGGGTAGGCCCAGTGTTCTCTGTGCCCTTTCATCCTTGACAGTTGAATCTCAAATGTCATGAACTAGAACTCACTTTGCTTGGGTAACGGAAATTCTTGATCTCTTAATCCTGACCTCAAAATCCCTACCTCTTTAGAAAATCCATGTCATGTAAACACATGCGCACTATCAGCTGCTCTAGGATATAGGTCTGTTTTTTATCCTGTTCTGTCCTCATCTCTTCAGTGCTTTAAGAAGTCAACTATTTAAGAGAAAGTCTTTGAAGATAGCTTCCAGTTCTCATTTAGAGACATATTTGTTCTTTAACCTCTTTAGCAATGTACTTTTGTACATATGTACTACCTTTGAGCATGTGTTATTATCAATTTCTCAGGGCTATAATACCATTTCCACGCTAGGCTCCATGCTCAGCTCTTTGGTTCAATTCTTTTCAATGACTGTCCCTACCATCCTCACTCTTGTAATATTAGGAAGACTTAGGATTGCATGAATATTTTCGGGAATCTTTTCAAATCCTCGCTTTTCTTGGGAAGTAATACAAATATCAGCAGTGGTCATTGAACTTAATTGTTTAGATTTGGAAGAACTTTTTTAATGCTGTGCAATACTTATGTATCAGAAAAGTAGTTGAATATAGAAAATGATATATTGTATATTTGAAAGTTTGTAACAACACAATATTGTATATTTGAAAGTTGAAGTAGATCTTAAAAGTTCTCATCACAAGAAAAAAACTGTAGTTATGTGTGGTGATGGATGTTAACTAGATCTATTGTGATCATTTCACAATATATATAATGTGAAAGCATCTCCCTTATCTTCACTGTCCTTTCCTCATTTCTTCTGTGTCCTTTGTAGATTCCTAACATTGGAGGAACCAGGACTCAATCCTTGGACATCGTCTCTTCTCTATCTACACACACTCCCTTGGTGATCCTGTCATATAGTCTTCTTAGCTTTAAACACCATCTCTAAATTGATGATTCACTGATTTATATCCCCAGCTTAGGCCTATTTTCTGCTCAGCATCTCTACTTCAAAGTCTAATACCAGTCCAAGGTATAGGTGAGTGTTGTCCCATGGACTAAGAGGTTGAAGGTCACCAGTTCCATTCTTGGTCAGGGCACCTGGGTTGCAGGCTCCAAACCCAGCAGGGGGCGTGCAAGAGGCAACTGATCTATTTTTCTCTCATCATGTTTCTCTCTCTCCTTCTCCCTTCCTCTCTCTCTTAAAAATATAAATCAATAAAAACATTTTTTTAAGTCCAACACCAAAACTTAATTCCTAGTATTGCTCCCCAAACCTCCTCCACCTACAATCTTTCTTTCAAAGTTGCTGGCAACTCCATCTTTCCAGAAGCTCAAGACACATTTCTCTCAGACTTTATATCCAAATTGGCAGTAAATCCTATCTCCTCTAGCTTAAAAAATACAGAAGCAGACAAAAGTAGGTTTACAGTGTGAGTATGTGAAACACAGAGTTTATTCTTTTTTAAATATATTTTTATTGATTTCAGAGAGGAAGGAGAAGGGAGAGAGAGAGATAGAAATACCAATGATGAGAGAGAATCATTGATCAGCTGCCTCCTGCATGTTCGCCACTGGGAATTGAGCCGGCAACCCGGGCCCTAACCAGGAATTGAACTATGACCTCCTGATTCATAGGTCAACGCTCAACCACTGAGCCACACTGGCTGGGCAAGAGTTTAGTCTTGTATTATTATTTATTTCTTATCCTATATAATAAAGAGCTAATATGCTAATTCGACCAAACAGCAGAATGACCGTCAAAATGACCTTGCGGACGAAGCCGGGGCTGCGAGGGCCGGCTGAGGCAGCAAGAGGCTGTGAGGGCCGAGCCCCTTGCATGAATTTTGTGCATTGGGCCTTTAGTTGTATTTTTTATTTGTATTATTTGTCATTATTACTATTATTGTCATTATTTCGTATCCTTAACTTTTAGGTAATGATAGCTAGTAATTTAACCTACTTTTGCCCACCCCTGTATAACCAGAATTTGATTATATCTTATTAAACTTACACCACCACCCTGGTTGGAGCCACCACCATTACTCACCGGGAGCACTGCAAATATTGATCATATCATTCCTTGGCTCAAACCTTGTCCTGGTTTCCTATTTCACTCAGAGTAAATCCCAAAATTCCTACAATAGCTCACACAGCCAAATGTCTTTCCCTCAGTCTTGACCTCCTCACCCATCTCTCTCCCCCAGATCCCCTGCCCATACTGCCACACCCTTGCTGTTTCTGGTGCACAGACATGCCCCTGCCTGAGTGCCTGTCCACTGATCATTATCTCTACTTGGGTCACTCTTACAGCTAATATCTACATGACTCATTCCTTCACCTTCTTCAAGTCTTTACTCATTGTCAATAAAGTTTGCCCTAAATACCTCATGTAAATTTTAATCTCCTCCTTACCTCAGTCTCCTGATCCTCCTTATCAAGTTCTTCTGTTTTATATAGCACTTACTAATATACTGTACATTTTCTAGGGAAGCCCTAGCTGGTTTATCTCTATCTGCAAGAATGTGAGCTTGGGGGTATGGGGAGAAGAAGGCAGGGACCTCTTGTCAGTTTTAGTCAATGATGTATCCAAGCACCTAGTACAGAGCCTGATGCATGGTGGTGCTCAATAAACACTGCTGAATGAATAAAGATTAATGATGCTAATTGACATCAGCACTAAATAATATAAATCAACAGTATGATTGATCAAAGTTGATAGAAGTTGAATTTCAAAGCTGTAGGTGCATTAAAACTTACCCAGTACAACCCATTTAAAAATTTCGATAGCAGAACCAGAGAAATAAGATTTATCAGAGATCATACTGCTAGTTCATGGCAAAGAAGAAAGAAAATCTGGTTCTTTTAGCTTAGTGGTTTTCCCCAATCTTCACTGATTCTCTTACCTATTCCCTAAGGTTAACCTAGACTTTTTAAAAAATATATATGTTTTTATTGATTTCAGAGAGGAAGGGAGAGGGAGAGGGAGAGAGAAACATCAATGATGAGAGAGAACCATTGATCCCCTACAGGGGATCGAGCCCACAACCTTGGCATGTGCTTTTGACTGAATCAAACTTGGGACCCTCAGTCCACAGGCCGAAGCTCTATCCACTAAGCCAAGCCGGCTAGGGCTAGCCTAGACTTCTTGAGGGTCTGGAGGATCATCATAATTATATCTAAATGGTGTTTAATGTATTTCTCCCAAGAAACGTTAACTAGTGCCTAAATGGTATCTTGATAGTTCATATACAAGGACCTCACAACAACCACCAGACAAAATGATAATGACCTCCAACTTATGGATCTGAGCACAGGGCTCCCAGAATCTATCACCAATTGTCTTAGGCACCCAGCTCTCTGTAGCCTCCTCTGTCTTTACGGATGATACTGCTCACAGATAGTTACTTTTAACATCAAGCTATACACTTTGTATAGTTCAGAGGCAGTTCACACGTTACAAAGGATATGATTAGCCTTTGTGTCATTGAGAAAAAACATTACCTGGGAAGCCCTAGCCTGTTTTGCTCAGTGGATAGAGCGTCGACCTGTGGACTCAAGGGTCCCAGGTTTGATTCTGATCAAGGGCACATGCCTGGATTGCAGGCACATCCCCAGTAGGAAGTTTGCAGGAGGGAGCCAAACAAAGATTCTCTCTCATAATTGATGTTCCTCTCTCTCTCTCTCTCTCGCTCTCTCTCTCTCTCTCTCTCTCTCTCTCTCTTTCTCTCCCTTCCTCTGTGAAATCAATACAAATATTTCTTTAAGAAAATTACCTGGGAAGAAATAAATGTTCAGGAATCTTTTCTCAGGTCAGATTTCTGCTTTCTCCTCTTTTCCCTAGGTGCAATTACTTTCCTTAGCCAACAGGAAAAGCTACGTTAGTGAGTACCCAAGTGTTTTTGTAACCAAAGTTAATTTATACTTTTCCAAATGACTAATCCCCAATCCTTTTTTCTAATTTCTTTTTATTATAGGGGAAGAACAGCAGATAAAGAAAAGGAAAATTAGAAAGTCTGGAAAGAAGAAAAGTTGTTCAGAGGAAGAGCACAAAATTGAACCTGTTTAGGCTCTGAGCTGCCACCCCTGATGCCGCAGCCACAGTTATTTTCCACTAACGAGATGGAGGAAGTGATTCATGGGAGCTACTTTGCCACAGTAAATAAGATGGGATGTGATCAAGAAAGTTAAAGCATGCACTTCCTGACCAGACAAGATGATAATAACCATTAATGAACTGAGCACTGGGGAAAGGGTTTTATAACATTTTTGTGACTCAGCTTTATCCAAAAGTATTCATTATGCTTAGTAAGAGCAATATACTGTATTACACAAAGGAATATGGCCAAAGTGGGACCAATAATAAGATAGTACAAAGAGCAAGAAGAGTCCAAACTACACATGTTACAATTTGCTAAGAGAAAAAACACACACACACACACACAAAAACATTTCAATCATGTTTTTTAAAACTTGAGACTCCTATGGTAATATATAGGCCTTAATTCTCCTAATACATGATCATAAAAACTGCAATTAACTGTATTCCTGCTTCTGTATCTGAAATACACATGAAAAAGAAAGAACACAATATATTTTTACAGACTTAAGACAGAAATTTTGACGTATTTACATTAAATGGAACTTTTTGAAATGTACCCATCACTTATGCCTCCTGTATTGATGTGTGCAATGAATACAGGTTTAAAATATACTTGCCCTCTGACTTCTATTATAAATACCGGGTGGGGGCAAAAGTAGGTTTATAGTTGTTCGTATGGAAAATAATACAATAATTACTAAATAGTAATACAAGAAAAAAACTGTTTCATATACTCAGAACTTTAAATCTACTTTTGCCCCACTCTCTGTATAGCCATAGACCCCTTACGTTTTTTCCCTAATGAGAATGTTAGAAGTAGACTTTGTTTCAACTCTAATCACACTTACCAAAAACATTTTCTTGACTTAATACGAACTTTCAAGCAGCCACATACTAAAGAAAGAAACCCTGCTTCTCTTCATAGCTTTTCCTGGTGCATCTCCTGTTTTTATTCAAACAGGTTTTCTATTTTGTAAAGTGTGTAAATGATGGTAAAGGGGTGCTGAGAATTGGAGAAATATGATGGGTAAGACTTGTATTTCAAACTTGTATTCCGGAAACAGAGCCCACCCTGGAGTTAATGGGCTGCTCTCATGTCCACTCAGAGAATGAGAACCAAACAAAGAAAAATGTTTGCTCAGATAAGAGAAGGATTCCATCAGGAAAATAAGAAGAAAAGATAGGAGAGAGAGAGAGACTTAAAGAAGATATAGTGTTCCCAATAAGTAAACATTTTATTTTGCTTTACAACAGGCAGGAAACAATCTACTATTTGTTATTTTCCAAATTATCAGTATTTTAACTGATTAAAGACTAAAGTATTTTATTTCTCTTTGGTCTTATTTGGAAGAAAGGCCAAGGACAGGAATTCCAGGTCACTCTATTCCTAAGAAAACCTTTGTATTTCAGGCACTCATGACAGTGATAAAATACACAGATGGGTTCAAAATACTACCTCTGCATTATCCGCCCAAATAAAATAATCATTGTCTAATTCCTTGAAGACTGAAGTAATTTTTTCTAAGAGTAAAATCAATAATCCACTAATAGTGCTACCCAAAATTAGAGAAAGTATAGTTTCTAAGTAATACAAAAGCCAACTTTTCTCAGTGGCTTTGAGCTTCTCTCAAACTTATTGTTTGAAAAACTAACCAGAAACTAGACCAACTCACTAAAGTTTTAACTTTCTCCTCTTTCAAACTTAGGTCTTCTGGAAAAGATATAAAAGTATAACGGAAAAAGAGTCCACAGCCTTTCTCATTTATAGTTGGCAAAATAATTAGCCATACAGAAAATTATTTGATTGACTATTTTCACAAATTTTCCTTAGGAAAGAAGTCATGTGGCATGGGTATAGACTATTTAACACATTATGTAGTTGAAGGTATGGAGAAACAGACACTCATACTAGTACACAATTGATGAGATTATATGTAGATATGAATTCTATGGAAGGCAATCTGACCTAGCCCCTTTGACCTAGCATTTCTACTTTTAGGCAATTACCCCCAAAATATATATTACTCAAATATTTAGAATATGATATATTTTAAAAAATGATTCTTTGTGGTATTATCTTTTTACCAAAAGACTGAAAACAACCTAAATACTCCTGAATTGAGGACTAGTGAAATATACTAAGGTACATCTGTATCTTCCATACATCAATGGGATACTGTACAACCATTAAAAAAAATGAGATAGATGTTTATGTACTAATATGGCAACTCATTTGTTTATTTATAACAAAAACTTATTGAGTACCTACTATATGGGAAGCATTGTTCTAGGCGAAGAGAAAACAACATTAGACAAAATAAAATTCCTCTCACACCAGATACCAACAATCTATAATAATAAAAGCATAATATGCTAATTAGACTAGACCAGGGGTCCTCAAACTATGCAAATACAAATATTGTATTTGTTCCCGTTTTGTTTTTTTACTTCAAAATAAGATATGTGCAGTGTACATAGGAATTTGTTCATAGTTTTTTTTTAAACTATAGTCCGGCCCTCCAACGGTCTGAGGGACAGTGAACTGGACCCCTGTTTAAAAAGTTTGAGGACCCCTGGACTAGACAGCCAAATGACCTTCCGACATCATTCTGGACACCCTTCCTGACGAAGTTGTGGCGGCGGGGGCTGAGGCAGAGGTGGTTAGGGGTGATCAGGCAGGCAGGCGATTGGTTAGGGGCAATCAGGCGAGCAGTTAGGGGCAATCAGGCAGCAGGCAGAGGCAGTTAGGGGCGATCAGGCAGGTGAGTGGTTAGGGGGGGCAATCAGGCAGGTGAGTGGTTAGGGGTGATCAGACAGGCAGACAGAGTGGTTAGGGGTGATCAGGCAGGCAGGCGAGCAGTTAGGGGCTATCAGGCAGGCAGGCAAGCAGTTAGGGGTGATCAGGCAGGCAGGTGAGTGGTTAGGGGCAATGAGGCAGGCAGGCAGAGTGGTTAGGGGTTATCAGGCAAGCAGGTGAGCAGTTAGGAGCCAGCAGTCCTGGATTGCAAGAGGGTGCAGGCCAGGCTGAGGGACCACCCCCCCTCCCATGCACGAATTTCGTGCACCAGGCCTCTAGTCTATAATAATAAAATGGTAATATGCTAATTAGACAGGATGTCCTTCCTGACGAAACCGGGGCTGGAGGGAAGCCAGCCGGGCCCGGGGTGCCTGCGGGCAGCTGGAGGAGGGAAGTAGCCCGGGTCCCGGGTGCCGGAGGGAAGCCAGTGCCGGCAGCCTGGGTCCCTGGTGTTGGAGGCAAGTCAGTGCCAGCTGCCTGGGGAAGGAAGGCCTATTCTTGCACAAATTTTCGTGCATCGGACCTCTAGTAAACCAGTAAGAATAAGTATAGTGTCAAATGGGGTAAAACCAAACTATGTAAAAGAAAGTAGCCCAGGATCATTGCTATTTTATTTAGGATTGTCAGAGAGGTTTTCTATGTTAACGTGGCATTTGTGTAGAGACTGGAAAGAAGTGAAGAAATTAGCCATGCAGATAACTTGGGGAAAAACCATCCAGAGATAAAGGACAGGTATAAAGTCCCTGAGGTGGCATGTTCAAGTTACAGCAAGGAGGCTGGTGTGGCAGCCATATCAACGATGAGGTGCGGTGGGTGTGAGATCTGAGAGGTAATGGAAGAAGGACAATGAGCACATTGTGTATACCAAGGTAAAGAATGTGACTTCCACTCAAGTGTGATGAAAAGCCATCACAGGGTTCAGAACAGATGAGTGACATGACCTGAATTTTAAAATTTTTTTTAAAGGATTGCCCTATTTGACCTGTTTGTTACTTAGAAGGCTATTGCTTTAAAATAATCAAGAGATAGCACTGGCTTGAACCAGGGCAGTAATAGGTGAAGTGGCAACATGTATTTGCATTTTGGATATATTTAAAATGCTATCCAAAAATTATTTCCAATTAAGTCTTAAGGGGAATGTGTGCTATCAAATAGATATACTATTGTTTGTACAGATATAAAACTTCTAGAAAATAAATAAGAAATTGGTAGCTTTACTTGCTCCCGAAGAAGAAAACTAAGGGTCTAGGGAACAACATGGAAAAGAGGCTTTTCAATGTACAGCCTTTTGTATCTTTTGAACTTTGAACCAAGTGATATAGAAATGATTCAAAAATATAATATTTAAATTAAATGGTTTTGATTTAGAAGAAAAAATTATGACCTCTGATTTCTATGGATTACTACTCCATTTATTAGCATTGCAACAATAATTAAAGAAAAAAACATAAAATTAACCCTTCCCAAAGTGTCCTTTGATACTTGTCCCTTCAAGTTCACTCTTCTACTAATATATTTTTGTTTGTTTGGTTGGTTGGTTAATCCTCACTCGAGGATATTTTTCCATTGATTTTTAGAAAGAATGGAAGGGATGGGGGAAACAGGGCAGAGACAGAGAGAGAGAAGGAGACATTGATGTGAGAGAGACATATCAATTGGTTGCCTCCCACATGCACCCCTGACCAGGGCGAGAATAAAACCTGCAACCCAATTTGAGTTAGCAAATATATTCCCTTAGAATTTTCTGCTTACTCTCTGTTGTAATCCTATTCAAACCTGTTTCTTTGAACTACGTACAATTATCAACCTAGCATTCAGTAATTTTTCACAGCACATGGAAAATAAAGTATACAGCCTAATTTGATAAGGATTAATGAAGACTTCAACATTTGGGAAAATAATATTTCAACATAAGAGTTGATTCAGAGTATGTAATAAATGCTGAGTGATTGAAGGGCAACATCTGTTTACCCTCAGAATGCAGACTGGATTTGTCAGGATAAACTATGCTATGCTGTTGCAACTAAAGCACAAAAAGAAACAAAGAAGAATCTCAGCACCTTAAAACAATTTATTATTTCTCCTGTAACAGTCTAATAGGACTGGCAGTTTGGTTTATGAGTGGGTGGGTTACTAAAGTCCAAGTGGGGACTCAGAGGCAAAGGCTACTTCCATCTTGTGGATGTCACTTCAACACATGTCATCCATGAGAAGAAAGGAGTAGGATCACGAGAGATGTTTAGGGATCAAATCTGAAAATGCATACATTACCCTCAACAATTTCTATTGGCTAGAACTGGTGATATGATATACTATCTAGTTGCAAGGGAGATGAGAAATATTGTCTTACACGCGCGCGCGCACACACACACACACACACACACACACACACAAAACTTAAAACAAATAAATTTCAATAATGATTTCACTCAACACTGCCAAGTTCAAAATTATTTTCCATTGACTATTACTATTATCAGAATATCCCCATGTAGCTCATGTGGGTATTCTAGAATTCTATGTGGAAAAGTCATTTTAGCTTATGTCTTTTCCCAAGAATTTACTTTTTTTTTATTTTCTTTTTAATATATTTTATTGATTTTTTACAGAGAGGAAGGGAGAGGGATAGAGAGTTAGAAACATCGATGAGAGAGAAACATCGATTAGCTGCCTCCTGCACACCTCCTACTGGGGATGTGCCCACAACCAAGATACATGCCCTTGACCAGAATCGAACCTGGGACCTTTCAGTTCGCAGGCTGACGCTCTATCCACTGAGCCAAACCTGTTAGGGCAAGAATTTACTTTTCTAAAGAAACATTCTTCTTCTGCCCTAGCTGGTTTGGCTCAGTGGATAGAGCATAGGCCTGCGGACCAAAGAGTCCCTGATTCGATTCCAGTCAAGGGCACATACCTCAGTTGCAGGCTCCTATGCTATGGTCAGAGCCTGTGCAGGAGGCAACCAATCAATGTGTTTCTCTCAAATCAATATTTTTCTCTGTCTTTCCCTCTCTTCCACTCTCTCTAAAAATCAATGGAATAATATCCTTGGGTGAGGGTTAAAAAAAGAAAGAGAGAGAAACATTCTTCTGAGCTTACTTAGGTAGATTCTCAAAACCTCTCAGATTCCTGGGATCCTACATTAAAGGAATATGACATGTATATTAGTTTGCTAGTGCTTCCATAACAAAATATCACAGACTAGGTGTGTTTAAACAACAGAAATTTGTTTTCTCTCTGTTCTGGAGGTTAGAAGTCCAAGATCAAGGTGTTGGCAGGTTTGGTTTTTCCTGAGGGCTGTGGGAGAGGGATCTGTACCAGGCCTCTCTCCTTGGCTTGCAGATGGCTGTCCTCTTGCTGCCTCTTCACATGACAATCTCTCTATATACCCACAATCCTGGTGTCTCTTCTTGAAAAAAATACTGCTCAGATTGAATAAGAGCTTCTCTCTACCAGCCTCATTTTAACTTAATCACTTCACTAAAGATTTTATCTCCAAATATGACTACATTCTGAGGTACTGGACATTGGGACCTCAATACATGAATTTCCTGGGGACACAGCACAATCCATAGCAACATTCTAAAATGGTTTTTACTTCCAAAGATTTCTAAGCAAATTAATTCTGACTCCCCAAAAAAAGGCTTACAGGGCTCCCAAAAGCAATCTGAAATGAGTAGATGGTTACAGCAGAATCACTTGGGAAACATTTAAAAATGCAAACTAGAGCCTTGACACTACTCCAGCATCACCATCCAAGTAGTTTAATTTTTTTTTTAATTTTTGTATTGATTTCAGAGAGGAACGGAGAGGAAGAGAGAGATAGAAACATCAATGATGAGAGAGAATCATTGATTGGCTGCTTTCTGCATGCCCCACACTGGGGACCAAGCCTGCAACCCAGGCATGTGCCCCAACCAGGAATCAAACCGTGACCTCCTGATTTATAGGTCGATGCTCAACCACTGAGCCACGCCAGCCGGGTTCAAGTAGTTTACTTTAGTTGGTCTACAGCGTAATCTGGGAATTTGTAATTTCTAAAAGTCCAGAATACCATCATGCTGCCAAATTTAAAAAGCTTTGCTTTATAATACTTCTCCCTCCTTGAAACATCAACACAAAGACATTTCTAGGAACATGTCATTACTCATGTAAGACTTTCAAAAAAAGAAGCAAATTAGGGAACAGATTTCATAAAATTTTAAAAATTAAGTTAAAATGTTTTAATATTTATTAGTAATCAAATCATTAATAAAATAGGAAGAAACTTTCTATCCACATCTAAGATTTCAAATTGCTTTTCAGTATGGAGAAAGGCATTCTCAATGAGTCTGGCTAACGGTTTATCAATTTTGTTTATCCTTTCAAAAAACCAGCTCCTGGTTTCATTGATTTTTTTTGTCTCTATGTTATTTATTTCTGCTCTAATCTTTATTATTTCCTTCCTTCTATTTACTCTGGGCTTTTCTTGTTCTCTTCCTAGTTCTTCAAGTTGTGGGGTTAAACAGTTTATTGCTGATTTTTCTGGTTTGTTGAGGTAGGCCTGTAGTGCTATGAACTTTCCTCTCAGGACTGCTTTTGCTGTGTCCCAGAGATTTTGGTGGCTGTGTGTTCATTTTCATTTGTTTCCAGGAAGTTTTTGATTTCTTTCTTGATCTTGTTGGTAACGCATTCATTGTTTAATAACATGCTATTTAGCCTCCATGTGTTTAAATGTTTTGGGGTGTTTTTACTGTAATTGATTTCTAATTTCATTCCACTGTGATCTGAGGAAGATGTTTGATATAATTTCAATCCTCTTGAACTTGTAGAGACTTGTTTTGTGTCCTAACATGTGTTCTATCTTTGCGAATGATTCATGTGCACTTGAGAAGAATGTATATTCTGCTGCATTGGGGTGAAATGTTCTATAAATGTCAATTAAATCCATCTGATCCCGTTTTTGTCTGGAAGATCTATCCAGTGAAGTCAGAGGGATGTTAAAGTCCTCTACTATGACTGTATTATTGTCGATCTCTCTGTTAAAGTCCTCTAGAAGTTTTTTTTATATATTTAGGTGCCCCTATATTGGGTGCATATATGTTTACCAGGGTTATATCCTCTTGTTGGAGCAATCCCTTTAGTATTCTGTAGTGACCTTTGTTGTCTCTTGTGATGGCCTTCATTTTAAAGTCTATTTTTTCGGATATGAGTATTGCTACTCCAGCTTTTTTTTTTCTTTTCCATTTGCATGGGAAATTTTTTTCCATCCCTTCATTCTCATCCTCTGTTTTTATTTTTTTTAGGTGGGTCTCTTGTAGACGGCATATGGTTGGGTCATATTTTTGTATCCATTCAGCTACCCTATGCCTTTTGACTGGAACATTTAATCCATTTACATTTAGGGTTATTATTGATAGATACTTATTTATTGCCATTTTAATTCTGTATGGCTAGGTTTCTCTCTCTGTTTCTTCTTCTCATTACAGCAGTCCCTTTAGCATTTCTTGTAATGCTAGCTTGGTGGTGATGTACTCCTTTAGCCTTTTTTTGGTCTGGGAAGCTCTTTATTTGTCTATTTTGAATGATAGCCTTGCTGGATATAGTAATTTGGTCTCAGATCCTTGCTTTCCATTGCCTTGTCTACTTCATGCCATTCCCTTCTGGCCTGTAGAGTTTCTGATGAGAAATCAGGTGTCAGCTTTATGGGAACTCCTTTATAGGTAACAGTTTTCTTTTCTCTAGCTGCCTTTAAGATTCTCTCTTTGTCTTTAATTTTTGGTATTTTAATTATGATGTGCCTGGGCGTGGGCCTGTTTCGGTTCTTCTTGCTTGGAGTTCTCTATACCTCCTGAACTTTGTGTGACTTTTTCCTTTATCAGGTTAGGAAAGTTTTCTGCCATTATTTCTTCAAACACATTCTCTATTCCTTTCTCCCTTTCTGCCTCTTCTGGCACACCTGCTATTCTAATATTGTTACGTTTCATGTTGTCCCATCGCTCCCTTAAGCTGTCCCCCTGTTTTTTAATTGTTTTTTTCTTTTTGGTTCTCTGAGTGGTATTTTCAACTCTGTCTTCACTGATTCAATCCTCAGCTTCTCCTATTCAGCTGTGTATTCATTCCAATGTGTCCCTTATTTGTGTTATGTCATTCTTTATCTCAGACTGTTCTTTTTTCATAGTTACTATATTTTTTTTCATGCTGTTGAGCATCTTTACCATCATTATTCTGAACTCTGTTTCAGATAAATTTCTTATCTCTGCTTCATTTATCTCTTCTTCTGGAGAATTCTCTAGTTCTTTCATTTGGTGGTTTGTCTCTTCATTATGGCTGTCTGGGTTTGTGACTATGCATTAAGTACATTCTCTACACCTCTCAATCTCTAGTACAGGATAGTGTTAAAAACTGTTTCTGACTAATTAGCTCAGGCAATGACTCAAAGCTTCCAGAGACTGCCTCTGCCTACAGACTGATAGGATTCGGACTTGAATTGCCTGCCATGCAATCATTCTCAGGTGTGGTAAGACCCTTTTTCAACAGGGTGGGGCAACTGCTTCTGCCTAGAGCAGTGGTCGGCAAACTGTGGCTTGCGAGCCACATGCAGCTCTTTGGCCCCTTGAGTGTGGCTCTTCCACAAAATACTGACTTCTGCGCATGGGCCACGAAGTTTCAATCGCACTGTATGTGGTATTTTGTGGAAGAGCCATACTCAAGGGGCCAAAGAGCCGCATGTGGCTCGCAAGCCGCAGTTTGCCAACCACTGGCCTAGAGGCTAACTGTTATTTTTAATCTTTTAAGTGGCCTTAGGGCAAGGTGTTTTCCAATAGGATATGTCAACTGCCTTCCCCCCAGGCAAGGCAAATGTCTGTGTGGGAAATATGTCCTCAGCTGCGTGAGGGAATGACTCAGCCCAGGAAACTTGGGGTGTCTGCCTTCTGAGCTCTATCCCCCAACTCCCCAGTCCTGGCTTCTGCTCTCACAGCTCCAGTTCACATCACCCTCCCTCTGCAGGGGCACAAGGTGGGTGGCTCCACAGGGAACTTTGTGCATTGGCCCTTTAAGAGGGTGCCTGAATATTCAGCTGTCACTCCCTGGCAGGCAGTACCCTGCTGCTTTTCACAGCCAGATGTTATAGAGTACCCCTCTCAGTTTTGGTGCTCTCTGCTGGGGGGCCCAGCTTGGGGATTAGATCCCAGAGTTCTCAGGGGCAACCCCCTACAGCTGAGATATCTCTCTGGGACTTCAGTTCTGTCTGTGGGCACCCGGCAGCCCTTTTGCGCCTCCACCCCTCCCACCAGTCTCTATGAGGTCTCCACTTTCGATCCTTGGGTATCAGGGTTCTCTCCTGCAGGTTTTCCATTGATTATTCAGGAAGTTTTTCTGTATATTTAGTTGTAATTCCAATATTTAGTTGTAATTCCAGTTTTTTCCTGGGAGCATGTCCATGCAGCATTTACTTACTCTGCCGCCATTTTTAATCTCAAAGGCATTCTCAAAAGAGTGGTAGAAATTGGATCAGAAAGTCATAAATAAGATAAATTTGTAGTTCTAGATTTGTCCATATCTCAGACCACAAATTTATGTTTACAAGAGAAGTGACAAAAATTTTAACCAAAAAGATTTTTTAAAATATATTTTTATTGATTTCAGAGAGGAAGGGAGAGGGAGAGAGAGAGATAGAAACATCAATGATGAAAGAGAATCATTGATCAGCTGCCTCCTTCGTGTTCCATACTGGGGAATG
Source organism: Myotis lucifugus (assembly GCF_000147115.1). Taxonomy (NCBI): domain Eukaryota; kingdom Metazoa; phylum Chordata; class Mammalia; order Chiroptera; family Vespertilionidae; genus Myotis; species Myotis lucifugus. Next base: position 23,401,140 of record NW_005871049.1, on the reverse strand, counting down.
AACCCACAACCTGGGCATGTGCCCTGACCAGGAATTGAACCATGACCTCCTGGTTCATAAGTCAATGATCAGCCACTGAGCCATGCCAGCTGGGCTTAATAAAAGAGATTTAATCTCGAGGATTCTGTGCCCCTTCATCCAGTTTCTTGGAAATGTTCCATGCATGATTTCAGGATCTTATGCAGTTTCAAGTTTGTGTGTGTGTTTTTGTTTTTGTTTGGGGGGATGGGGGGGGGTTGGGGGTGGAGGGTAATACTTGAATGAATATCTCATAATATTATCCAGGCTCTGAAACAATAACTCTCCTAATATATGGCAGAGGAGATTCAAATTACTCTTTGGGATCCTTGTAAAGCAGGGGACCTCTGGCTATAGAGGCCCCTAAGGCAGCTGTGGAGAACCAACCATCTTTTGAACAAAGGACTCAAGATTGCCCCTGCCCTTGTCTTACAGGTCCTGTGACTTGAAGCATGGGTGTGATTTTCTGCAACAAATGGGGAGGGGAGGAGAGTATAAAATTGTGTACATTTCTAAAAACAAAGCCAAAAAAGGGGAAATTTTTTTTAAAAAGGGGCTATATTTCCAAAAGATTGATTTTAAATAAAAGTCTGGAAAAGACAGGATGACCTTGGAGTTTTCTGGGAAGAAATAGAATATATTCCCTTGTCCCCCTGATGGCCTAAGTCCTGGAAACTCAGTTCTTCCTAGAGGCACAGTGCCTGAATGAGTGATGAGTGAAAACTGTTTAAGACTTGTCCGCCACAGCAAATGCTTTTTATCAAGAAAAGGAGAAATTCCTTTGCACTTAGCAAAAATCACAAAATGTACAAGAACTTTTTGTTGCTGCTATTTTTGCTGTGGTTTAAATAACATAATTCGAAACAACTAAGACCATATGGAGAACACATGTCAGTACCTTATAGACCAATTATACAGGGTTTTCTACTTTGAATTTTCATTAATGCTATAAGTCAAATAAGAGTAATTTCACCAATTATCATAGCATCATGTTGTAAGAAAAGAATTTTTTAAAAAAAAGATCTGTAAGTTTGATTAAGTATTCCAATTAAATCTATTGCTATAATACCAAAATATATCTTCCTTGGCCTAATCATATAAGGAATTTAAATTAACTGTCTAATAATAAAGCCTCCATTAATCTTAATTTCTCAGTATAATGTGTTGTTGGATATAAACTGGTCTGAGTTGGATAATTCTTTTTTTTTCCAGGTTTTCTAAAGTGAATTATAACATTTTATCCCTTGTGCATTAGAGATTAGAAATTTCATATTAAAACCCAGTCTTCATTCCACATACCAAAAAAATATACTTTTGAAATTACAAAGAGCCCTAAAGATCTAATCCATTCACTTCTCTTCCTTCTAGCACCACCATCTGAGTCCCCACTACAATCTTTTCTCCCAACTGCGCTGGCTCTTTCCTTTGTTCTCTAGCATATAAACCAGAGTGATTTGCTCAAAAATGTGTTTGGCACTCAACCCATGTCCAGTCATACCATCCATCTGCCAACGTCCTCCATCTCACAAAAGACTCATCTTAAAATTCTCCAGTGTTTTTCCACCATGTTTATGACGAACCTAAAACTCCTTAACTCAGCCCGCAAGGCCCTAAAAAAATAGGTCTCCACCTTCATCTCAGACCACACTCGCCTTGACTCCCAGACTTGGCCTCATTGACCATCTTTAAGTTCCTGGCACTCCCTTTGCTGCATCAAACTTCAGCTTACACTTCCTTCTGCCCAAAATATTCTTTCCTTCTTTGCACAGCTGACTGATAGTTCAAGGTACTTTTTCAGAGATGGCAATGCCCTATGTTTTGAACAAATCCCCAGTAGCTTCTATTTCAATTTTTTGCTGATAGGCTTGTCTTAATGAAACCCTTACTCCAGCCCCACTGACTAAAACAGTACTTTCCACAAAGTTGGTATGAGACATGATTGTGTTCAAAATACTATTTTAGTTCTGTTATTGGAGGCATGAGAGGAAACCGCTTTGAATAAATGTAGAGCTAATGTTCACATATACCAGGTTTTCAACTTGTAATATACCTGAACCTCTTTATCCTATGAAGGAGCAGAAGCATGAATGCAAAGTGAGATGCAGATGGGGAAATGTGCTACACTCATGTGTGTGTGTATGTGTGTGTGTGTGTGTGTGTGTGTGTGTGTGGTGGTGGTGGGGTGGGGTGGGGGGAGGCAGAGATGTAGATAACCAGCTAGTGTGGAAAGGCTTACTGAGCCTAGTCTTGAGAAATCTGTCATTACCCCTGTGCCACAGTTAAATGGGCCCCCATTAGGAAATGGACCTCATATTGTTTGATGTCCTGAATTGGAAGTACATCTAAAGAAGCCAGGCCTACCATCAACCTAAACCCTGAAAATCAGGTGTACTCAGGGGTAACAAGGAGGAGGTGAAGTAGGAGGAGAAGGAGGAGGAGGAGACGAAGTTTTCCTTTTCTTCTACTGAATCTAAGAGCTAAGACGTTTGTAAAAGGCCCTCTGATGTCTTATCAATGTTTACTTATCTTTCTTAGTTAATGTTGGTGGCAAGAGAGGGTAGATAGATAAACCTCGTATCATTGTTCTAGTGTCTCTTAAATGAGTTGGTAAAAGGTCTGGGAATGTAGGTCAATAGACTACATTTTTTCTCAGTAATTTAATAAAGACTGTTTAAAGTGTCTATAGAGACTAGCAGTAAATTGACTTGTAAATTTATTGAGTGCTTCTGAGTGCTGCTTTAGAGTCATGTCTTAAAGGAATATGTCAAATAATGAACTTGGTGGTGAAATATTCACATTCATTTGTTTAAGTTGTACAGAAAAACTGAGATAATTTACTTCTTCTTTGAAAGCATATGGTAAATATTATTTGAATAAAAGATTATTGAAAATCAGGTTTATCCGAACCCAAGAACACATTCTATTTTAACTTTAGTATAAAATGAGTGTCTGTCAGGAGCAGAGGATGCACAATAAATGCTACTAACTAGAGTCTAGACCAGCCGTGGGCAAACTACGGCCCGCGGGCCGGATACGGCCCGTTTGAAATGAATAAAACTAAAAAAAAAAAAGACCGTACCCTTTTATGTAATGATGTTTACTTTGAATTTATATTAGTTCACACAAACACTCCATCCATGCTTTTGTTCCGGCCCTCCGGTCCAGTTTAAGAACCCATTGTGGCCCTCGAGTCAAAAAGTTTGCCCACCCCTGGTCTAGACTATGCTGACAACACAAAGTTTACTAATGGAAATTGGAATTTTTTAAAATTTTAACATTTTTAATTTCCAGTCTTTCATAATTTAGCTAATAAACTTTTCTGCTTGTTTTAGAATTTGCAAAATGTTTATTGTAAAATGAGATTTGTACAGATCATTAGCAAAAATAAAAGTCTCCAATGTCAAGTTTGATAACTAAAATCAGTAACTCTTGGAATAAAAATGTTAATAGCTAATAAAAATAAAAGCATTCAGTTGTAATAAATGATACTACACATGCACTTGGGCCTTTAACCTGAGCTACAGCTCAGCTTGTCATTTTTTAAATCATCCTTAAGAATAGCATAAAACTGAAAATTAAATGAGTTTTCAATCATACCAAGGAAAGATCTATTAAAACACAGTTATTACTTTTATACACCAATAATGAACTCTCAGAAAAGGAAACAAACAAACAAACAAATCCATTCACAATTGCTTCAAAAAGAATAAAATGCCTGGAAATAAATTTAAGCAAGGAAGTAAAAGACTTGTACTCAGAAAATCATAAGACACTGAAAAAAAAATGAAGAAGATACAAATAAGTGAAAGCATATACTGTGTTCATGGATAGGAAGGATTAACATCATTAAAATGTCCATACTACCTACAGATTCAACACAATTCCTATCAAAATACCAATGGCATATTTCACAGAACTAGAACAAATATTCCTAAAATTTATATGGAACCACAAAAGACCCTGAATAGCAACAGTGATCTTTTTTAAAATATATTTTTATTGACTTCTGAGAGGAAGGAAGAAGGAGAGAGAGATGGAAACATCAATGATGAGAGAGAACCATTGATTGGCTGCCTCCTGCATGCCCTCCACAGGGGATCGAGTCTGCAACCCAGGCATATGCCCTTGACCAGAATCGAACTGGGGACCCTTCAGTCCGCAGGCTGATGCTCTATCCAATGAGCCAAACCAGCTAGGGTGCAATAATGATCTTGAGAAAGAACAAAGTTGGAGGAATCACGCTACCTGATACCAAACAATACTACAAGACCATAGTTATCAAAACAAAATAGTACTGGCCTAACAATAGACATATCAATCAATGAAACAGAATAGAGAGCCCAGAAATAAACCCACACCTTTATAGTCAATTACTATTTGACAAAGTAAGCAAAAACATATAATGGGCTAAGACAGTCTATTCAATAAATGATGTTGGGAAAATTGGACAGATGTGTGCAAAAAAAATGAAACTAGATCACTTTCTTACACTGCACACAAGAATAAATTCAAAATGGGTTAAAGATGTAAACGTTAGACTTAAACCATAAAAATCCTAGAAGAGTCCAGCCTGCGTGGCTCAGTGGTTGAGCATAGACCTATGAACTAGGAGGTCATGGTTTGATTCCAGGTCAGGACACATGCCCATGTTGCCAACTTGATATTCAGTGTTGGGTGTGCAGGAGGCAGCTGATCAATGATTCTCTCTAATCATTGATGTTTCTATCTCTCTCTCTCCCTCTCCCTTCCTCTGAAGTCAATAAAAATAAATATTTTTTAAAAATCCTAGAAGAAAACATAGGCAGCAAAATCTCAGACATTTCTTGTAGCAATATATTTTTCTGATACATCTTCCCAGGCAAGGGAAACAAAAGAAAAAATAAACAAATAGGACTATATCAAACTAAAAAGGTTTTGCAGAGCAAAGGAAATCATGGACAAGATGAAAAGACAACCCACTGAATGGTAGAACATATTCGCCAATGATACATCAGATACGAATATCTAAAATTTATAAAGACTTTATAAGACTCAACACCGAAAAACCAAACTATCCAATTAAAAGGGTAGCAAAGGACCTGAAAAGACACTTTTCCAAAGAGGACATACAGATGGCCAATAGACATATGAAAAGATGCTCAATGTCACTAATCATCAGAGAAATGTAAATTAAAACCACAACGAGATATCACCTCAGACCTGTCAGAATGGCTATCATCAATAAATCATCAAACAAGTGATATTGAGGATATGGAGAAAAGGGAACTCTTATATACTGTTGGTGGGGATGCAGATTCTCCATTGTGGAAAGCAGTATGGAGTTACCTCAAAAAATTAAAAATGGAACTGCCTCATGACCCAACAATTCCATTTCTAGGAATTTATCTGAAGAAACACTAATTTGAAAGAATATATGCATCCCTATGTTCATTGCAGTGCTGTTTACAATAGCCAAGATTTGAAAGAAGCCCAACTGCCCCTCAGTAGATGAATAGATAAAACGGCTATGGTTCACTTATACAATAGAATACCACTTGGCCATAAAAAGGAAGAATATTTTACCCTTTGGGACATCATGGATGCACCTGGAGAACATTATACTAAGTGAAATAAGCCAGTCAGAGAAAGACAAATACCATATGATTTCACTCATATGTGGAATTTAATGAACAAATTGAACTAACAAGTAAAATAGAGACAGACTCATAGATAGAGAGCAGGTAGACAGCTCTGGTGTGTGTGTGTGGAGGTGGGGAAGGGTATTGGAGGAGGTGGAGCAATTGAGCAAAAATGAAAATAAAAGAGAATGAACTCATGGACACAGATAACAGTGTAGTGATTGTGGGGGGTGTGGGTGAAAGAGAATGTTAGAGGGACATATGGTAATGAAAAAAATATAAAATAAAATAAAGAAAAAATTATGCTATTTCAAAAAAATGTGGCTATTACCATCACATATGGTATCCACAGAGTAATTTCAAAGATATATTTTTTAGAGAAGAAGTGAGAAAGAGAGAGAAATAGAAACATCAATTAAGAATCATCGATCCGCTGCCTCTTGCATGTCCTCCACTGGAGATCAAGCCTGCAACCCTGACCAGAAATCAAACCATGACCTCCTGGTCCATAGGTCCATGCTCAAACACTGGGCCACACCCACCAGGGCAAAGGACATTTTTTGATGTTGTGGAGATACAAAGCAGTTAAAATTTTTTCTAATAGCAACAAATTAATCATTTCTAAGAAGACCAAAATTATCTATTTTATCTATATTTTCAGACTACTACAAGCAGATTTCAGATTTATTAATATAATATAAATTTTAGGAGAAGGAAACATTAAAACATTATGCTCCATATTTTATTTGGCCATTCAGCAGATTTTCCTATATAATAAAGAGGTAATATGCAAATTGGCCCTCACACCCTCGCATCACAAGATAGCCACCCCCATGTCATCACAAGATGGCTGCCACAAGATGGCCGCCCCCACATCATCACAAGATGGCCGGCAGGGAAGGGCAGTTGGGGGGGGACCAGGCCTGCAGGGGAGGGCAGTTGGGGGCGACTGGGCCGGCAGGGGAGGGCAGTTGGGGGCTCTATCCCCAGCGGGGAGCATGCAGGAGGCAGCCCAATGATGTTGATATTTCTCTCTCATGGATGTTTCTATCTCCCTTTCCCTTCCTCTCTCTCTTAAATCAATAAAAACATTAAAAAAAAAAAAAAAGAACTAGAAGTCCTGAAATTTGAATATTCTTCCCAAAATGGCAGCTGGACATTTAAAAATAATCCAATATAATAAAAGGTTAATATGCAAATCAACCAAATGGCAGAATGATCGGTCGCTATGACGCACACTGACCACCAGGGGGTAGATGCTCAATGCAGGAGCTGCCCCCTGGTGGTCAGTGCACTCCCACAGGGGGAGTACTGCTCAACCAGAAGCCAGGCTTACGGCTGGTGAGCTCAGTGGCAGTGGCGGCAGCGCTGGGGATGTCTGACGAATGCGGGGAGTGGGCCTAAGCCAGCAGTCGGACATCCCCCAAGGGCTCCCAAACTGCGAGAGGACTCCCCTCCTTGAGTGCACAAATTTTGTGCACCAGGCCTCTAGTAATTAATAATATTAGTAATAATAATAATAATAATAATAATGTATAGCCCGGCCAGTGTGGCTCAATAGTTAAGTGTCGACCCATGAACCAGGAGCTACCAGTTCAATTCCTGGGCAAGGCGCATGCCCAGGTTGTGGGCTCACTCCCCAGTGTGGGACGTGCAGGAGGCAGCTGATCAATGACTGTCTTATCATTGATGTTTCTATCGCTTTCTCCTTCTCCTTTCTTCCCTGAAATCAATAAAAAGAAATTAAAAAATAAATTTAAATTAGTTTAATATTTTCAAAAAAGGAAATGCTGCTTTTAAAAAGAACTGGCTCCAGGGTAGAGTTAAAATTGTTTCCAGAAGATTATTCCCAGATTAATGATATATGAAACCTCAAATTGTCCCCTCAAAACCAAAGAAAACAGGAAAGAACCTGATTTAAGGACCTAATTTCTGACAGAGAAAGGTATTATGTGACTATGAACTAAAGATACAAAATACTTCTTATATAAAAGTGTCTATTTCCTTAAATATGAGCCTACACAGGAGGCCTCAGAGACTGCTTTTCCCTTCACACTTTCAAAACCATCTATTCAAGAGTATTTCATTATTTTTATAATTTTATATTTATACTTTATAAATAAATTAAATTTTAAGTACTCTCTTTGTGATCATGGACAAGTTATGGAATCTATCCCAGCCTATCTTTGTTTTATCACGGGGAAGATGGAGATCATAATTTATAGCTAGCCCCTACAACTATTAGGAAATTTAAAAGCTGTGATGTAAATAAAATGCAGTGGATGGCCCATAGGAAAAGATCAGTATCCTATAAAATATCTTGATAGTTTTTCTGTGCCCTTATGTTTTCAGTCTCCATGGCAGTTTTGATTGCGTTATTTAACGTCTTTATTACTTCCGTACAACAACAACAACAAAAAAAAAATAGAAAAAGAAAATTTTTTTCTTTAGAAGCATTTCTTCATTACACTATTATTCCCCCCAAAAAATGCCTTTAGACATTTTTATGCATAATGGACACACAAAAGGATCTTTAGGATCACTCAAATGCCAGAGAATTTAAACTCTTTTTCCCATTCCCATACCTTATGAACAGAGAGAAAAGCTTTTATTTTATTTTCTGTTAAGTGATATTACTTCTAAGACCTGGGAAATATGAAAGCAGCTGAAAAGCACATGAAATAAATTATGCAGGCAACGGTCTTGACAACCAATACCAATATCAACTACATTTGATTTTGTCTCGTCAGTATATGAACCAGGCAGAACAGCGGACAGGAAGTTCCACTTTGTTGGAAACAAGGGAGTACTATTCAAAGGACCAAGGTGTTCGGGAATATACAGGATGTCCCCCCAAAATGTATACACACTTTGAATAATTATTAATTCCAATGGGTTAAATGTGAAAAGAAACATCAATTGAGCTATCAGCTGTTCAGTGTGTATACATTTTGGGGGGACACCCTATATATAACAGAGAGCTATATCACAGAGTATATGACAGGAAGAGAAGGGAGCAATGTGCCTTTTCAACTCGTTTGCAAACTTCCTGGCCTAAATTATAGGACTGCAATTTTATTAGAGCTGTGATCGTTCTACTGGAGAAGACCACAGCCCTGTTTACTTTGGCCGTTTTCATGCCTTCCCTGCAGTATTTTTCTGAATGCTAACTGCTATTCACATTAAAAAACGAGCACACCTCAAAGTCTAAGAAAATAATGTCAAAGGGGTTTGGAATAAAACTCTTTAAAGTTCTTATAATACACATGAACCAGAAAACAGATGAAGCAGTTCCCACTTAAAAGAATCATGCTAATTACATGATGTAACCATTCTATTTCTGTAACCATACAGGACCTTGTATGCATTCTATGTATACAGGACAATCATTCAGGAATTGTCACTGTAACAAGCAAATGAAGAAAACAGTGATATCCTACAACAATTTTGGCATCAGCCCTTGGTTTTTATAGGCTTTGAATTGGTAAGACTTGCCCTAATCCCAACATACGCCTGGGAAGTTACAGTATGTTTTGACTAATCAAGCTATGGCCAATGGTTGCACTGATAGGCCAAAGCACCCTTTTATATTTATTTACACAAGAATTAGATACTGATAATATAGCTTCAGCCAGAAAACTGCAGCCCTATAAATGTTCTCTGTGTATCCCCCCTGCTTAATTAAATATCACCATGACTGAGTTTTCTTGGAAATCACTCAACTTGCTAAAGGGTAATGGACATGAGACTTCATGGACTGGAATCAAAAGAAAAGTCTACAAAGTTACAAGTTCAAATGAAAAAATGCTTTCATTATATTTAAGGGTGTGTTTTTTTTTCAAGTTATAACTAGCATTTCAGGTCCACATTCCTCCCCTGTGCCCCAAATCTATATACAGCCAAATCCTAATTAGCATTGCCTGGAGGGGAACACAATTTAAGGTTCACAACTTTTCCAATTTCTTCAACCTTTCTAGAAGTACCCTTTTATCCGTATTCACCTCAGCCCAGAGTAAACACACTTTTTTTGCTCTCCAAACAATTAGAAGCACTGATCATAAATTTTTAGCAAAGTCTGTTGTTTTCGCTTTATAAGAACAAAAATCACATCAACTTCAATATAAAAATAGGAGACAAATACAGAGGCCTTAACTTCTCATTTAAACATTTAGGATATTCTTGTAGCAATATTCAATGAGGTTAAGAAATATTCAGTGAAATTACTCTCTTCTTTTTTCTTTCTATTTCTTCTCTCTAGCTGCTTTATATTAACTTAAAATAAAACTTTGTATAATCACAGCCATGTTCTTATTTTATTATCTAAAATGTGGAGCTTTTATTTAGAATTTTGCTATCAACTAAACATATAACCATGATCTTATTAAAAGTGTCATAACTAAATTGGCTGTACTATGCAGCTCTCATATGCAAATGAGGTTTGAATGTATTCTCTTCTGCCCTGGCCCACTTTCCTTTCAGGCTACTCAGCCAGGCTTATCCCAGATCCTGGATTCTGGCTCCTCTTCTTCTTCCTTCTTTTTACCCCTAAGTGACAGCCCTAACTAAAACTGTCAAATAAATTATTTGGGTTTTTCAAAATAAGGAGGGCAAGTATGAATAGCACACAACCATTCAGCACAAACTGGCCATTCGTCTCTCATTCAGTTCTGTACTGCTTTCACAAAACCTTCCTGGAAGGGGGTGAAAGGATGGGAGATGCGACAACAATGAACTCGGGGGGATTAGTTTACTTTCTTCTTTGTTCACCTTTTATGAGCCCTCCTGATGTTTCCTTGATAGATCTTCTCTATTGTACATCTCTATGTACCTTTAGGAACTAATCTGCGTTTTACAAGCCTACTTTGTGTTCAGAGAATAACTTAAAAGAAGTTTGTTTTTGTGATGTGGTTAGCAACTTTTCATTATAATAACAATAGGAATGGAATTTAGTAAGGGTTCAAATTTGCATCTCCTTTCACCTTCCCCTCTGTGATCCATTCACTAGGAAAGAACTGAAGGGAGATGTCTGGAAAAGCATTCCCCACCCCCGCCTCCACCCCAATGAATATCTAACGCTCTACCCACTGAGCCAAACCAGTTAGGGCTAATAGTTACTTTTTAAAATTTTATCTTTATTGAAAGTAGTACAGGTGTCTCCCCATTTTTCCCCCATTGACCCTCCCCCTACCCAGCTCCTGCCCTACCCCAGGCCTTCACCACTCTATTGTCTGTGCTAATAGTTAGTTCTAAAGCCATAAAATTTCAATCAAGCACTTTACATTTACATTAATTAAAAGTAATGACAATATTAGTGCCAAGTTACCATAATTTTTTGAAACAAGGATCAGCATTGGTAGGATCCAGCGGGGGAGGGAAAGGATGCACTATAAGAACTCTAACTATTTTCCCTCCGTTTCCCATCATTACCTGGTTGGGGGAAGGAAGTAAGGAACAAATAAAAATGTTTTGTGTGGTTTTTTTGTTGTTTCGTTTTTTAGTGTGCTCTTTTTCTTTCAATGATTTTTTAAAAATCTGTACATGCCCTAGCTGGTTTGGCTCAGTGGATAGAGTGTCAGCCTGCAGACTGAAAGGTGCTGGGTTTGATTCCAGTGATGGCATGTACCTCCTTGCAGGCTCAATCCCCAGCCCTGGTCAGGGTGCATGTGGGAAGCAACCAATTGATGTGTCTCTCTCACATAGATGTTTCTCTATCTCTGTTTCTACCTCTCCCTTCCACTCTCTCTGGAAATCAATGGAAAAATATCCTCGGGTCAAGATTAACAAAAAGTAAAAAATAAAAAAATGTAAAAAGAAATGGATAATCCCTACAATTGGATAATCCTTCCATATGCCCATCACAGATGGAAAATACTGTTTTTGAACCATGGTTGGTTGAATCCATTGATGCAATACTAGGGGATATGGAGAGATGACTGTATTTTTCTAATCTGTGTATAAGTGGACCCACAGAGTTCAAACCCAAGCTGTTCAAGAGTCAACTGTATATGTGTGTATTTTACTCCACAAAGTAAATGAGATAAAAGGTCATTGTTTACTCTGATAATATCAGTTTGGTGGGATGATGGGTCTAAAAGGAAGTTTAAAATACGTTCCTTTATCTGCAATTGGCTCTGAAAAACTCAGGTGTAAGGTAGATAATGGATACACAGGTATTCATTTCACAATTCTTTTTATTTATGTTTAAATTTTCCATAATAAAAATTTAAAAAATAAAAGAATGGATTCAAGAGAAAATAAGAAGAGGGAAAATGGAGATAGATCAGGAAAAAAAAACAAAAAAAAAACATAGGCAACTCTTTCAAAAGTTTGGTCTAAAGAAAAGGAGAGAAATAGGATGGTAGCTGGAGGGTATCTGAGATCCAAAGATAATATATATTTTTTTAAGATGGGAGAATGACCCAGAAAAGAGGGGGAAAGCATTAAAGATGGAGCAGAGATTGGGGGCCAACTACTGGGGAGAGAAGTTTAAGTGGGTGAGGGAAGGGGAGGATTATGGAGATAGAATGGCAGGAAATAGGCAAAATAGTCCAGGCCAAAATGACAGAGCCTTAAATCCCCCTGAGTGAGGCTGGATTTTACTCAGATGACAATATTGGGAAACATCAAAGGATTTTAAGCAGGGGAATGGCATGTTAGGTTTGTGCTTTAGATAACAACAGCTATCTAAGATGGGATTTAATTTAGAATGGGAACTGACCCCTACTGCTCAAATGTGGTATGTCTTATAGGACACCAAGACCTGCAGTGGATGGCATTTTACTTCTTTTTGAAAATCCTTTGAGTGTCAACAAATGAAGTTTGTCTCACACAATAATATCAACATTCATTATGTCACTACACAAAGTGTAATGGTTTCTGTAATTTAATATGGGAAAATTGGTATTTCATCACTGTTTTAAGTTGTATGTATTTAACTTCTAATGAGAACAAACATTTCCATATGTATATTTATTTGTGTATTTCTTTTTCGCTGCACACCTTCTATTTGGTGAGCTGTAGAAAAGTGTGTAAACATTACTTGTAAGCTTTTTTTTTTTTGAGGAAAGAAATATACATACATTAACATAGTATTAAGAAAGAAGAGAAAGTAAGAAAAAATCTGGACCTATTTTGGGTTACTTGAAATTTGGGGATAAAGCTTTGGTGTAGTCCTCAAAAAAAAAAAAAACCTACATATATATTACTCAAAAATATTAAAATCATTGTTCCTATTAAACAGCTATCTAAATGAGGGAAATACAATATATTTGTTGCTGTAATGCAGGAGTAAGTAAACTTTTTCCATAAAGGGCCAGATAGTAAATATTTTAATCTTAACAATCCATATGTTTTCTGTTGCAACTATTCAATTCTGCTTTTGTATTGAGAGAGCAACCATAGATATTACATAAACAAACATGGCTGTACTCTGATAAAATTATATTAATGGACACTAAAACTTGAATTTCATATAATTTTCACGTCATGAAATAATATTCTTCTTTTATTTTGTCCATTATTTAAAAATGTAAAAATCATTCTTTGCTCATGGATTATACAAAAAATAGGCCCATAGTCTTAAGTTTGCTTACCTTTCCTATAATGACTTAATCATTTCTTTTTTAAGAATAAGCATTTCAGAAGGACTCAACAGCCCTTCTATTCCCCAAATGAAGATAGTATCATAAATACTACATACTAAATGACAAATTAAAAAGAGCACATGACCATGTATGCCTGAAAGTTGAAGGTAGCATTGAATTTGATCATGCAAGTAATTCACAAGAATTCATTTTTTAAAATAAAAAAGCTTGTCTAATATTCAAATACTTGTCTTTAACTACATTAATGTATTTACTTGGCAGCTAAACAATGGTAATGGACAAAGCCCTGGAAATAGAGTTCACAGCTTTGATATGAGCTTGCTGTGTAATTTGGGGCAATCATTTAAACTCTCTTAACTTTCATCTCATCTATAAAATAATGCCATTAAACCATATTATACCTAAACATCCTTCCAGCTATGACTTCTTTCAAGTCATATTGATTTACAGCACAAAATATTTAACTTAGCCTATATTTTTTAAATGTATGGGTCCTGAGTAGGTAGAACATTACTAAGTCATATTTGTCTTTGGTCACCACTGATTCTGACTCCAAGTACCTAGAACATAGTAGGGACTTAATAAATGTGTTAAATAAATAAAAATACATAAATTATCTCACTTTACAAAACAGTATATAAAAAGCAAGTTAGATAAATTAATTTATTCATTTAGCAAATATTTTCTGGACAACAACTATGTGTTAGACACTGAAACTAGACAGACACCAAAAGTAATAAGACAACATACTTTTCCCGGAAATTTCACAGTCTGGTGAACTTAAGAGCAGAATGGAATTGGGCACAAGGTGGTGGTAAAATTATTTATGCCAGTTTTGCCTTTTATTTTCCCTTTATTATTCCAACATAAACACTTTATTTTTAAAAATATATTTTTACTGATTTCAGAGAGGAAGGGAAAGAGAGAGACAGATAGAAACATCAATGATGAGAAAGAATCATTGATCAGCTGCCTCCTGCACACCCCCCCACAGGGGATCGAGCCCGCAACCCAGGCATGTGCCCTTGACTGGAATGGAACTTGGGACCCTTCAGACTGAAGATGGATGCTCTATCCACTAAGCCAAACCAGCTAGGGCAACACTTTATAAAAAGATGGAAATCTGAAATAAAAGACTGTTTCTATGTCTCTAGTCCGTCTTTAGAAATGAGTAAATATTATTTGCTATCATTTGTTCTCTCCCTAAAACAGTGTCTTTTTCATATGTACAAACACAAACACAAGCACACTCTCGTGGATCTTCCAATTCATGACCTTTTATTTGTCATGTCTAAAAATGTTAATTAGCTTATTAATAAGTGAGGATTATTACATAATGAGAATCCCAGGTATTGAAAAAGGTATAATAGACAAACACAAAAAGTGTTAGCTCTAGATTATGAAGCCTACTATCATTATGTGAACATAATAACAAACAGACTAACCTGGCCAGAGCATAGCAATGGCATTGGAGGATCTGGAAGGCAGAGTATACAAGGACTGCTGATGGTGGATAAATAGATACAGTCAAAATTCCTTCTGATGGCCCTAGCTGGTTTGGCTCAGTGGATAGAGCATCAGCCTGAGGACTGAAGAATCTTGGGTTTAATTCCGGTCAAGGGCACATGCCTGGGTTGTGGCTCAATTCCCAGTAGGGGGCATGCAGGAGGCAACCAATCAATGATTCTCTCTCATCACTGATGTTTCTCTCTCTCCCTCTCCCTTCCTCTCTGAAATCAATAAAAATATATATTTTTTAAAAATCCTCCTGATGCTTCTCTACTTAGTGAAATAGTATATAAGCAAGGTCAAAACTGAGAATGAGTAGCAAGAAGGGGGAAAGGTGCTGAAAGTTGGAGAGGGAAAAGAATAATAAAATAATCACCTTGGATTTTTTTTTCTCAAATAACCTCTGAAATAATTGTTTAAAACCATGTCCTCACACATTTTTTAAGTTGACACTCAAAATTCTTCATTATGGCTTTAAAAAGTTGCTATACCTATCATGTTTGGTACATTGTAAATGTAGATATCTTAAATAAAACCTTTATATTATTTTTCTTAATGTAGACACTGGAATCACTAAGTATAATTTACAAAAATTAAAAATATGACTCATACAAATATAAAGCGAGCATATGCCAAAGATTTATTTAAATAATTAATGAGGGAACCAGCAGAATGGTAAACTGGGTTCAAAGGATTATTGGAGAGAGTGTTCATAGGTTCTAAGATGAAGAATGATGACATAAGGTTGCTAAATTAGATATAAAACTCATTATTGTCATACAGGGCAATAAAAATGTAACTTTTGAGCTATCTTTTCTCACTCACATCTCTACTAGACAAAAATTATTCACATTTCTACCAGACAAAATTCATTTGCAATGCTATTGAACAAAGAATCTTTGCAATGCCATTAGTTTTTCTGCAATTTAGCATCTGCCCTTAAATAATTATAAATTATTTTGATTAATAGTAAATAGGTAAAAAAAGATACATATCCTTAGAAAATTATGTAACTCATGTTTAAGCCTGCTAGACAATGCTCCAATATGACACTGAAAAGCCGTTGTTTATTCTTTTGCCTGTTTGCCTGTCAGATGTCTTATTTCTTATCAAAATTACATAATAATCTGATATCCAAAATTATTTATTTTAAAAATACATTTACTCTTCTTTAACAGAATAATTTACATTTTTCTTTTTTTCCCTTGGCATAGTGTTTTTATTTATCTTCCCCAATATGTATTTTTCTGTCTAACTATTCTTCAGTTAGTATTTCTACAATATGAATGAGAAAACAAATAAGTAGCTGAGTTGAAAGAATGAAACATCAAATATAATAACTCATACTGTAGTAAATAACCTCTGAACCACACAGTCTTTAGTCTACAGGACTATAATTTTAGATGCTTTCCTGAAAAAAATTACCGTGAAGAGATATGAGCATTCCCTTGTTCATTACAGCATTACATACAACAGCCAAAATGAGGGAGAAACCTAAATGTCCATTGAATGGATGAATAAAGAAAGTGTAGGACAGCTCTGACCGGTTTGGCTCAGTGGATAGAGTGTTGGCCTGCGGACCGAAGGATCCCGGGTTCGATTCCAGTCAAGGGCATGTACCTTGGTTGCGGGCATATCCCCAATGGGGGGTGTGCAGGAGGCGGCTGATCGATGTTCCTCTCTCATCGATGTTTCTAACTCTCTATCCCTCTCCCTTCCTCTCTGTAAAAAATCAATAAAATATATTTTTTAAAAAAGAAAGTGTAGGATATACATACAATAAAAGATTTTCAGCTTTTAAAAAGAAAGAAAATCTTTCATATGTGATAACAATGTGGATGAACTTTGAGGACATTATGCTAAGGGAAATAATTCAGTCATAGGAGGGTAATAGCCTCATGACTTCATGTATATGAGGTATCTAAAATAGTCAAAGAGTCACAAAAATAAAAATAAATAAATTTAAAAAATAAAACAGTCAAATAGTCATTGCTCATGGAAGCAAAATAGAATTGTGGTTGCCCAGTGCTAGAGGGATGGTATAAAATTTCAGTTATTTGTCCTGGCTGGTGTGGCTCAGTTGGTTGAACATCATCCCATGCACCAAAAGACACCAGTTCAATTCCAGGACAGGGGACATGCCTGTGCTGTGGGCTCAATCCCCAGTGGGGGTGGGGGGAGCATGCAGGAGGCAGCCCATTGATGTTCTCTTACGTTGATGTTTCTTCCTCTGTCTAAGATCAATTAAAAAAAACATTAAAATTTTTTCAGCTATGCAAGATAAATAAGTTCTAGAGATCTGCTATACAATACTGTGCCTGTAGATCTCAATACTATATTGTTCACTTACAAATCTGTTAAGAGGGTAAATCTCATGTTAAGTGTTTTTACTGCAATAAATTTTTTATAAATTCATCATGAGAAATATCCACTATGTTTTACTCTGGGTGGTCTTGGGCACAATACTTAACTCAGTGGGTTCAGTTTCCTTTTCTGCAAAATTGAGATAAAATTTCCATATCATATGATTTCTGCCAGAGTTAAATGTGAAGAGAGGAAAAATACTCAAATTTCTAGTGAGCCTAAGAATCCATAAAAATTGTAAGTAAAAATCAGTTTTTACTTTTGCCCACAGTGATCTTGGCCCCACAGCTGCAGTGAAGAACAGTAGAACCTGAGTGTCTCCTGAGGCTGCAAGAAGCCCAAGTCACCCTTGCTTATCCCTGCGTCTCTCTCTTCTAAATATTCCTCATAAAGTAATTCAGATGAGAATGACAGCTAAACAGAAGACACCTGGGAGCAGTTGTGGAAGTTGTTAGCCTCATATAAGCACAAGTAAACAGAGCAAATAACAGCTTGAAATATTTAGTTTAACCCTCCATGAATCTACCGGATGTGTGAGTCATTTGTCTTGTAATTACCTCCCAGCTCCTAGGCACAAATTTATCCTGCTTCAAACATTCCCCAGCAGAGCAGCTTTTTTTTTTTTTTTTTTTTTTTTTTTACCAAAACATCTCAGTGCACTCAGAAGAAGAAGAAGGAGGAGGAGAAGGAGGAGGAGAAGAAGGAGGAGGAGGAGGAGGAGGAGGAGGAGGAGGAGGAGGAGGAGGAGGAGGAGGAGGAGACATAATGTTCCCAAAACTTGTGTGCAACCACATATGTAATAAAGACAAATTTGTAATTTTTTCCAAACATTTATCTCTACTCAGTATTCCACAAGAGAGAATATTGTCATTGAAATCAAATGATGCAAAATAGAGATTATAAAATGTGTGCTTATTTGAGCTCTCTTACTAATGTGAATATTAAAACTTGGGAGGAATCCAAATACTTTACTTTCACATTTGACTTAGCTGGAAGGCATTAAAGACTGCAGAGCACCTGTTTGGTGACTTTTAATGAAAAGCAGGATCATCTCTCTTTAGCCATGCATTCAAACAATTTTAAGTTATTACCAGCCACGGGCCTGAAACACATTATGACAAGTGTGGGTTTTGTGTTCTGGAATTTATATCATCAGCAATTCCTTGGAACCAGGGACTTGGGCTATATCAGAGAGAGGGACGCCATGACCTTGCATCCACCAAGACACTCGTGAGAGCCCAATACAGCCAGCCCACATGCTGTATAATATGAGAGGCATAGGTGGGTGTTTCCTCCTATGCTCAGCCACACACACTCCTTTCTTGCATTTAAGACTCAAATTCTAGTCCAACACACAGATGTTACTTCTCCACATCTTACTGATTGATCACACACACACAAAGCACACAATAATAAAAGTACTAGGTAATGTTTATGGTTATTTAGAGTTTATGGGATCCCTTTGTGTAAACTGTCTTAATACATGGCATATATTAGCTAGGCAACAGAGTTCTATTAAACCCATTTCCTCATTTTTGAGTATTTCACAGTGATCCTTCCAAAGAACATGGATAAGTAATGTACACATTTAATAGGTAATAAAAGTGGGGCTTCAATAGATTCCATGACTTTCTCGAGGTCATGCAAGAAAATGATGTTAGGTCTGTCTCAGCAGGTAAATACCAAGTAAGACTGTTACGGAAATGTTCTGTTAATATGCCTCATTAGGTCTGAGCACTTTAATTCTTACCTTTCATAAGTGGGAAGTATTCCTAACCTGGGCACAGTCCACCTCTAGGGAGGACAATCTGAAAGGAGAGGCTGAAGGAAAATGTAGGAATTGATATACTATGTGCTGTGGTGGAGCCAAATCCCTACTAAACAGAGAAGGCAGACATCAACATCACCTGTAGGAAACAGTGGGGAGGGACCTGGGTGTTTCAGGGAGCAGAGGATTGAGGAAATGGAAGTCACACTGCTGAGTTTCAAAGAGATATCACTATGCTCCAACATTTCTGGTAGACAACTGAAGTCAAAGGTCTGGAAACACAATCATTAGGTATTTGCAGTCAGAGTATCAAGCCTATTAAGGACCTCAGGAATCATGAAAAACTTAACGTTGCTCAATTTAGAATGAGGTGCTATGTCCCCCTCGCTTCTGCCTAGTTAAAAATACCTCCGTTTTGTTCCTTCCTCTGATTGTCAAATCTTCTGTTCCTCCTCATACATCCCACACCGGGACAGGAAGAGGAAATAAGATTAATGGGTTGTGTTATCAAGAATTAAAGAAACTTAGTATTGCCCTTGATGGTCCGGATCTGTCTCTTGCTTCAACAGTGTTTGGAGGGAACAGACCCAGGGACGCCCCTTCTTCCAGCCTCCGAACACCCTCCTGCGTCTTATCCAGTCACCACCTTCAGAACCCCCTCAGGGACCAGCCAACACACCATTTTTTTTTCTACCTTAATTCCTTATTGCCATGAGCTCCCAAATTCGTCAGAATTACTCCACCGAGGTGGAGGCTGCGGTCAACCGCCTGGCCAGCCTGCATCTGCAGGCCTCCCACACCTACCTCTCTCTGGTCTTCTATTTCGTCCAGGACCATGTGACTCTCCAGGGCGTGGGCCACTTTTTCCGAGAGTTGTCAGAGAAGAAGCCTGAAGGGGGCTGAGCATCCCTTAAAGTTGCAAAATAAGTGCGGTGGCCACATTCTCTTCAAGGACGTGCCCACTCATCATTCCCAAGATGAGTGGGCAAAACTCAGGACCCCATGGAAAGCGCCTTGGCCTTGAAGAGAAACCTGAACCAGGCCCTTTTGGAGCTGCAGGCTCTGGGTTCTACCCGCGCAGACCCTCATCTCTGTGACTTCCTGGAAAACCACTTCCTGGATGAGGAGGTGAAACCAATCAAGAAGATGGGCAACCACCCTGGTTGGTTCGGCTCAGTGGATAGAGCACTGGCCTGCAGACTGAAGGGTCCCAGGTTCGATTCCAGTCAAGGACGCATGCCCGGGTTGCGGGCTCAATCCCCTGTGGGGGGCGTGCAGGAGGCAGCCAATGATTCTCTCTCATCATTGATGTTTCTATCTCTCTCTCCCTCTCCCTTCCTCTCTGATATCAATAAAAATATATTTTAGAAAAAGAAGAAGAAGATGGGCGACCACCTGACTAACATTCACAGGCTGGCCGGCCCCCAGGCTGGGCTGGGCAAGTATCTCTTGGAAAGGCTCACTCTCAAGCAGGACTAAGAGCCTTTGGAGCCCGGAAGCCTTTGAGAGGTCCCTCTTCATCCCCCTGGTGTCTGGCTTTTACCTGAGCCTCTCCCTGAAACTACTAGCCATTCTTTCAACCACCCTGAAGCCCTCTCCCATGCATTGGACCAAATGAAACAATAAAGCTTCTTGCAGGGGAAAAATAAAGAATTAAAGAAACTGGACATCTTATAAGATTATGTTCACACACTGTCATTCACCAGTCACTGCTGCCTCAACTTGAATGTAATTTAAAATATAGTAGGAAAGAGACATCTGCACAGCATATGTTTCAAGGGGCCTGGTGTATATGGCATACTGTTCTTCATACTAATTTATTCCTCACATCTTTCCTATTACTTTATCCCTACTTACAGAAAATAAATTTAAGAGCAACACAGTTAACATGTGTTAGAATTAAATTTTGCATCCAATCTTTCTGAAACCAGATTTTATAGGGCTCTTAACTACTATATTATACTGTCTTTATTGAAATGAATGGGGTGTCTAAAAAATAAGTGAAAAGAGAGAAGGAGAATAGAAAAGAAAGAAATGCAAGATCTTATGCACATTCTTTTAAAAAGGCGAATTCCATTCCCATGTGAAATATGTAGATTATGTTTCCTGACATACACACACGATGTCACTATAAATGATGTCGCTAAAACATTTCCTACACTGCATGCATGTCTGCCCCAGCAGTTGGGTGAACTTGGTACCCAACTGGGACCACTGCCACTGATGGTTTGGAGGAGATGAAGACTCTCTAGTGCCCTCCTCTACTTAATTTCCACTGGAAAGTAATATCTTATTTCTCACTGTAAGTTGCAGTTTTTAATGCTTACTGTTTTAGTTTCAAGAATCAAAATATGTAATGCACAAAGAATAAATAGAGAGGTATAAACATCGTCTCTCTCATCATGGATGTTTCTATCTTTCTCTCCCTCTCCCTTCTTCTCTGAAATCAATAAAAATATATTTTTTAAAAAATTATTTTTATTGATTTCAGAGAAGAAGGGAGAGGGAGAAGGAGGGAGAAATGAGAGAATCATTGATCGGCTGCCTCCTGTAGTCCCCCTACTGGGGATTGAGCCCACAACCAAGGCATGTGCGTGACCAGAAATTGAAAATGAGAAAAATGGGGAAAATTTTAAGGGAAAAGATACTCCAAAATATTAATAGTAGCTGCCTTTAAGTGTGTAGGATTATGAGTCATCTTTTTCTCTTTTCCTTTCTCATACTTCTATACTTTATGAGACAATAAGTTTAAAGTAGGTGCAGAAAGACCTATGTTTTAAAATTCCAAAATCAAAAAGAAGGGAGCTCAGATGTTATTGGCTGGGGGTAAACCAGGAAACTAAACTACTATCATATATTCTCTTCTGTTGGTCAGGCAACCTTCATGGAGAATAATACAGGCAGTTTTCACAACATGATAAAATAATAATTGAATTAAAATACTTTCTTGTGTTTGAACCTTAAGATTTCAGAGTAATAGAAATAATATGTAAGGGCCTTTTCAATACCCTTTTGTAGTTTATCATCTGAAAACCTGAACACGGTTTTCAAACCAAAGTAATTGATTCCTTGACACCAAGGTGTTTTAGTTTCTCAGGGTTTAACAAACTCCCTGAAATGAGTACTATGGGTCTAATGTATAAAGCACATAGATTGAAGCTTTATACATTTGCATAAATTAAACCTACCAGTCATTAATCCAGAGGTGACCTTTGTCAGTTGGTGGGTGTTCTCTGATTCTCTGAACACAAGAGAGTAGGCCTCTATTTGAATGGCTCCCTCAGTCTGGTATTTTGTGATCCACCTGACAGGTCTTCAGCACACAATGAGCCAGGCCTGGGCTGTATTCTCTGTTGTGTGTGGGCAGAGACAGAGTACTCTTGGGGGATTTAACCCTTGCCTTGGTTTATCGGGAGGTCAGGCAAATTAAATGCTTTCACAAAATAAGAAAAATAATTTCCCAACTACATTACAAAATAAACCGTTTCTCCTAAATTCAATATAGTTGAGTCATAAAACTGCTTTGTAGCATGGATGGTCAGAATATAAAAATATACATAAAGAAGATATAATCTATTTTGGCATATGTCATTTCCCAATCTGGTAAAGGCCCTCAAAAGTTAAGTGTTTATGCCTGACCGGTTTGGCTCAGTGGATAGAGCATTGGCCTACGGACTCAAGGGTCCTGGGTTCCGGTCAAGGGCATGTATCTCGGTTGCAAGCACATACCCAGTGTGCAGGAGGCAGCTGATCGATGTTTCTAGCTCTCTATCCCTCTCCCTTCTCTCTGTAAAAAAATCAAAAAAGAAAAAAAAAAGTTAGGTGTTTAGCCCTAACCGGTTTGGCTCAGTGGATAGAGCATCGGCCTGTGGACTGAATGGTCCCAGGTTTGATTCCAGCCAAGGGCATATACCTTGGTTGCGGGCACATGACTGGTAGGGGGTGTGCAGGAGGCAGCTGATTGATGTTTCTCTCTCATCGATGTTTCTAACTCTCTCTCCTTTCCTCTCTGTAAAAAAATCAATAAAATATATATATTTTAAAAGTTAGGTGTTTATTGCAGAAATGATTAATTATATTGGGTTGTGTTTTTTAATCCTATAACTATATTTTCCCCCTATTAAACATAAATGAGTTCCCTCGTGTACATGTTAACTTTTTTATATTTTGTTACACAGAGTTAAGTTTTTGGGACTTACAATGGTTAGCATTTATGGACACAGGTTAAGGTATTATCATGCAATGTTATTTACAAGTATATACAGCAAAAGTCAAAGGGTTTGCTGCAGTGATAACAACGTCTTTAAATCCCCCTTCTCCCCACTCCGGAGTTCTTGCAGTGAAGCGTGGGTGCTCAAGTCTGATTGAACGGGTAAATCCAGAACAGCGGATGGTAGAGTTCATGCAGGTACTGTCTTGCCATTCATTCAATTATTGATCAAGGATTTATTGAATGCCTACTATATACCAGGCACTATTCGAAGGTCTATGCATAGAATGAGGAGCATAAGAGACAACACCCCCACTTTCAAAGAGTTTATAATCCAGTGAGGAGAGACTCTAGACCAGCGGTTCTCAACTTGTGGGTCGCGACCCCTTTGGCAGTCGAACGACCCTTTCACAGGGGTCGCCTAAGACCATCCTGCATATCAGATATTTACATTACGATTCATAACAGTAGCAACATTACAGTTATGAAGTAGCAACGAAAATAATTCTATGGTTGGGTCACAACATGAGGAACTGTAGTTAAAGGGCCAGAAGGTTGAGAACCACTGCTCTAGACACATATATTAAATAATTTAAGACTGCATTAAATATCCCAAAGATAAGGAAACAGAACAATATAAGAGAATCTAAGTAGAGGGGTAGTTGAAACATTTTCTGACCTTATAGGGTCAGAAAATTAATCTCAGAGTTAACAGGAGAAAAGCATAGGTACACATTAATTTAACAAGTTTTATCTGACAGGGGAGCCTTCCCAAGAAAATAAAGACCCAAAGAAACAGTTAAACCTGAGTACTTTTAAGCTAGGTTTAATGAAGAGTGGGCAATTGTATAGAAATAAAATTTAAAAAGTCAGAGGAAAGAAAAGGCACTTAAAATTCCCCTACATAGAGATAGCCACTAATAACCACAGCATAACGCTACATCTCTTTCCAGGATTTTTTCATATATACATATACATATTATGTGGTCTTTCTTTTGTTTGTTTCTTGTTGTCAAGGTGAGTTCATGATGTACATGCTATTTTGGAAGTTTAGGCAACCTTTAAGCCATTTCTTCTACACTTCTCTCCCCCTTCCTATGGAATTCTCTGTTTCACCTGAGCTCATGACACATTTATTTTGACATTCCTAACGTTTATCCATCCTTTCTACATGTCCAACATAGCAGAACTATGTTGTGTTAAGAGTAATTTCCATATTGATAAATCATCTACATAGTTGGAAATTGCAGTTAGCACAGTGGTTAGGAATTCGGACTCTGGGTGAGATGAGCAAATGATTAACCTCTCTGTGGCTCAATTTTATTGCTAGTAAAACGGAGAAACGATAGTTCCTACCTTTTAGTGTCGTTGTGGATAATGTGGAACAATGTATGTACTCATGGTGCTTGTCACTGTTAAACACACACACACACACACACACACACACAAACAAACAAAATTCAACCTAGTAAATTTGAACATCTAATTGGCTTTATTAAGAGATTCATGAATGTGGCAGCCATCCCATCTAACAACTAGAAGCGTTCTCCAAAGAGTTGTACAAAATGGAAGGCTCTTATAGGATGAAGGGTGGGGCAAGAAAATATTATTTTTAGACCAGGACATCTTTTTGGGGGGAAGGAATGGAAAGAATTTTTATCATGGAAATTACCTCTTCTTCCTATGGGGGATGAGAGAACCCGTGTATCAGTGCTGCTCAGAAAATTCCAGACTGGTTGATTAATTAAGATTATGTTTCTGGGAGAGGTTGAAAAATCAATAAGATTAGGTATTAAATTTAGGTTTGGTATCATGGGCTTTAGCATAAGTGACACCATTTGGGGCATATGGTCTTCTCTTTAATAACACATACCATGAGCTCAGTAAATAGTTGCTATTCTTATTATTAACATATTTGTTATTGGTGAACTAAACTTTTCTGCCAAATGATAAAATATAAAGAATATTGATTTAACTTCCCATAAAGCAATATGCAGCACCTGTGGAAAGTTACTGTCTTATAAATATACTAGAGGCCCGGTGCACGAAATTCTTGCACTGAGGGATGGGGGTGTCCCTCAGCCCAGCCTGCACCCTCTTGCAGTCTGGGACCCCTCGCTCCTTACTGCCCACCTGCTCACTGCTCCTTAGCGCTGCCACAGAGGTGGGAGAGGCTCTCGCCACCGCTGCTGCGCTCACGTGCCATGAGCCCGGCTTCTGGCTGAGTGGCGCTCCCCCTGTGGGAGCACACTGACCACCAGGGGGCAGCTCCTGCATTGAACGTCTTCCCCCTGGTGGTCAGTGCACATCATAGCAACCAGTCGTTCCACCATAATGGTCGCTTAGGCTTTTATTATATAGATAACCCAAAAAGCACATTTGCTTG
The DNA here is from genome assembly GCF_000147115.1 of Myotis lucifugus. Lineage (NCBI taxonomy): Eukaryota > Metazoa > Chordata > Mammalia > Chiroptera > Vespertilionidae > Myotis > Myotis lucifugus. Next base: position 23,375,663 of record NW_005871049.1, on the reverse strand, counting down.
TTAATTACTAGTTGAAGTTAAACCATAATGTCATGTTGGCATTCTTATTTATCAATTTGGGTATCATATATAATATGTTAAATAGGTCTTAATCTGTGTTTAAGAGAGGATGGCTACTATCTGATTAATTTTCACTCCCAGGTTGGGGAAGGAAACAACCATTGGTGTGGGAATAAAAACTTATCTTTCACCCTAGCCAGGTTGGCTCAGTGGATAGAGTGTTGGCCCAGGTTCAATTCTGGTCAAGGGCACCTACCTTGGTTGTCGGCCCAGTCCCTGGCCCTGGTCAGGGTCCAGGTGTGTGCGTGTGGGAGGCAACCAATCAATGTGTCACATTGATGTTTCTCTATCTCTCAGCCTCCCTTCACTCTCTCTAAAAATCAATGGAAAAATATCCTAGGGTGAGGATTAACAAACAACAAGAACAAAAAACAACAACCTTGCCGAAACCGGTTTGGCTCAGTGGATAGAGCGTCGGCCTGCAGACTGAAAGGTCCCAGGTTCGATTCCAGTTAAGGGCATGTACCTGGGTTGCGGGCACATCCCCAATGGGGGATGTGCAGGAGGCAGCTGATCGATGTTTCTCTCTCATCGATGTTTCTAACTCTCTATCTCTCTCCCTTCCTCTCTGTAAAAAATCAATAAAATATATATTAAAAAAAACAACAACCTTATTACCTTTCATTAATCGACAGTGGTGGGCAAATGAGAGCAGGAGAAATCTTGCTAGTACAAACCTTCATGACAAAACCTGAGTGATAGTTTATCTGGGCTACACACAGCAATGATCTGTGCTTCACTTCTAACCTGTAGGTAGCATTGAAAAATCACTAAAGGTAAAAGAATATGGTCTCCAGCCCTGACTGGTTTGGCTCAGTGGATAGAGTGTTGGCCTATGGACTCAAGGGTCCCAGGTTCAATTCTGGTCAACGGCATGTACCTTGGTTGCGGGCACATACCCAGTAGGGAGTGTGCAGGAGGCAGCTGATCGATGTTTCTCTCTCAATGTTTCTAACTCTCTATCCTTCTCCCTTCCTCTCTGTAAAAAATCAATAAAATATATTTTTTTAAAAAAAGAATATGGTCTCCAAAAGGGTAGAGAGGAAAAAACCATCTCTTTAAAATTCTGCCTTAAAATTTTCCTTCCACCCTATTTTGCTGATAAAAATCCTCCTGCATTAGATGAAACACACACACACACACACACACACACACACACACACACACTAAAAAATCAGAAATAGAGCAGAGATTCAGCAGAAAACAAAGTGAAAAGGTTGATTACTTTTCCCAATTTTATTTTTAAGGTGAGATTTTAAGGAAAGTAACACTCCATTGTTCTTTACTACAATCAGGAAGAAACATTGATATGTTAACTACCCTCTTTGCCTCTCATGCTGAGGTGTGATTAGCAAAGTATTTTCAAATTTTCAAATTGTTTCCATGAGATAATAATTCCAGCTCTATGATTTCCTTAAATGCATTTAACTTGGCATGGATTTAATGTTGTTTTTTTACCAGGAGCAATCACATTGTGTGGTCATTAAATTTACAAAACAGATTTTCCTAAAAGTAAACAAATAAAGACTCTATTGAAATTCCTTGACACTCAAGCTCTCTTTTCAGTTTACCTTTGTCTTACTCCCTCTACTTCTTTCTCTCTTTACATCTCCCCATTTTTCCCTTTCACTTTCTACTTTATTCTTTTCCTTTTCAAATGGCTAGATTACCATAAACATCTTTTCCTTCACACACACACACACACACACACACACACACACACACCATTCACCCAACTGCATCTGCTACTGATTGGTTTCTTTCAAAAGGACAAAGGGTCAGTTAGAGGAGCCATCCTTCAGTTTGCATGTAGAGATCTGCCAGACTAGCTCAAATGGGTAGAAGCAACTGTCATTACAATTCTGCAGACAATTAAATAATTGAATCCACATGTACTAGCTTACAGGCTTTTAAAAAGAAATTAACTTCAACACGGAGTTCTGATTTCTGTAAGAAAGGACACACCTACAATTATTAGTCTAGTTTACTTCCTGGAAAGCAGTATACCAATCTCTTATAGAGACTTGTGCTTATGTTATAGCATAGAGTTTTGTGCCTGTGTTATAGAGTCATTGGATGTTTTAAAGCTATTCACAAGAAAATAGTAACCTCACTTAAAAATTAAATTCCTATAAGTACATACATACATAAAAACAAGTTCTCTACATGTACATATTTCTATAACCATTATATTTCTATAATGGTCTATAGCATTTGACTGGGAATGTAGCGGAGTCAGAAATCCAATGACTTGTTCATTTGAAGGCAAGAGCATAAAGAAAACTTAAAATTAAAATAGATTTCATTGTAAATATTAAGGAAGGCTCCACAAAGTTTCACATAGGATAAGGATTGTTTTATTCTGAAGCTGTGGAGAGGTAGCTAGCAACTCAGAACAGGAACTCTGGGGTCTCACTCTCTGGGTTCAAGCCCTACATCTGTTTACCAGCTATGCAATCTTGGAAAACTATCGCATTTCTCTATACATATGTTACCTAATTTATAAAACAGGCATAAGAGGGTTATTATAAAGATTAAATTAGTAAGTGAAATTCTTACACTAACTTTTGAAATATAGTAGGTGATACAGAGAGGATCTTCTACGTTAAACTTGCTTCTAACAAGAACCATTACTGGTGCACAGTTGTTCTATTACTAACTTGCTTTGGCCTTCAGCAAGCGATTTAATGCCAGTTTTCTTATTTGTATAAAGGAAACAGATTAGACTTCATTTCCAACATTATAAATGTGTATTTCTTAGACCTTTTATTGGACTTCAGTAGCACATAAACTAGTTTAAATATTGTGTGTGTGCCTGACTAGTGTGGCTCAGTGGTTGAGCTTCGACCTATGTACCAGGAGGTCATAATTTGATTCCTGGTCAGGGCACATGCCTGGGTTTCAGGCTTGGTCCCCAGCTGGGGGCGGGTGTGTGTGTGTATTTTATTATTATTTATTACTATGTTGTTACCTCTGCAATCCTCAAATTTGGCACCTGAACTAGAAATGTTTGTGATCAATTAATCAATTACTGTGTGTGTAAGAGACAGCTGATCAATGATGTTTCTCATCAATGTTTCTATCTCTCTATCCCTCTCCTTTCCTCTCTCTCTAAAAATCAATAAAAACATGTATTTTAAATAGATAAATATTGTGTGTGATATGGACTTAACAGTCACAGTAATTGATTAATTGATCACAAACATTTCTAGTTCAGGTGCCAAAATTGAGGATTGCAGAGGTAACAACATAGTAATAAATAATAATAAAATACCCGTTCCAACTAGGTCAAGACGCTGACAGAGAACTGTATCCAACATTCTTGTTAAATATCCCATGTGGGCGCTCACTGCGGAAAGGACAGCTTTGAAAATTGCTCTTGACTAGTTATCAGAAAAAAAGTCAAGCAAAGTAGAGCAATGCTAGACAACTGGGCTGAGCATCCTGGGATAACACTAATTGGACTGGATTCTCTGGGAAAGAGAAATGATATTTTGCAGGATGTTACCAGGGAGTGAAATAAGGGTCAGGGTTGAAAGGATGAAATGCTGGGAAATTGATCAACAAGGTTTTCTGTACTTTGTCAACCATATGTCAATTAGCATGCTACCAACCTAGCGTTCTATTTGAGACATGGATGCTTTGGGCTTATATTTTTCTTTCTCATAACATGAACGAAATCCCTGCATGTACTAAGTGTTTTCATTTCATGTTTATTAAGTGAGTTAAGGAAACCTCTTAAATTTTCAGCCAAAGGAAATTTAAATAGAGTCAAAAATTAGGTTTTCAGAGAACTTAAGAATCTGTAAAGTTAAAAACTAAATATCTCATTTTTAAAATGAAGGGTCTGGTAAAATAACCTGACCAAATCCATATGACTTAGTGACAGGAGCCAAACCTAAAAATTCAAGTTGCCTGACTCCTAAGATCATGTTATTTCCATTAGACCAGTGGTCAGCAAACAGCAGCTCGTAAGCCACATGCGGCTCTTTGGCCCCTTGAGTGTGGCTCTTCCACAAAATACCACGTGCGGGTGTGCACGTACAGTGCGATTGAAACTTCGTGGCCCATGTGCAGAAGTCGGTTTTTGGCCTGGGCGAGTCTATTTTGAAGAAGTGGCGTTAGAAGAAGTGGGAGGTGTCGGTCAGTTGGTCGGGCGACAGGAGACACGGAGCAGGCGGCCTCGGGATACCCAGCGCGGGGGAGGTGCGCGCCATTCATGCACTAGTTGAGTGAGCCAGTCAGTCAGCAGTCTCATGTGCAGTGGTTAGTGCTAGTCGCGTCCGCAAATCGCACGTGGGTGACAAGAGTACCTACTCGAAGCATAAAGTTACCTGTATTTTTCCAACCAGCTGCAAATCCTACAGGTATTTTTGTCATCAATTTAAGAATTGTAATTCTTTTGTGTTGGTGGCTTTATTATTATAAAATGAAACATTTTTTTAGGTGCCCTGTTTGAGATGGCTACAAAAAAGAAGCAAAGAAAAACGGAAGACAAAAACCATGAATTTAAAGTTGAATGTACCTACCTATATAGTTTAAGTTTAAAAAATTTGGCTCTCAAAAGAAATTTCAATCGTACTGTTGATATTTGGCTCTGTTGACTAATGAGTTTGCCGACCACTGCATTAGACCAAACTACCTTCACTTTTGATGATGAACAAAATCATCACAAGCCAAAATTCAAATACCAGATTTCTATTCTTTTAGTTTAATGTTAAACTCCAGACCATTCCAGCTTTGTAGTTGAAAAATGATTCAAAATTGCATGAATCTCAAAGTCTTAAATATGTCTTTAAAGAATTCCTACACAAGGTTTACTAGCAGTTTTTATGTCATATATAATTCATCCAGTAAACAATAATTATTGCCCAGCAGCCACTCACATTTATTATGAAAATTCCTGAGATTGTTTTTTATTTTAAAAGAAGAAGAAGAAGAAGAAGAAGAAGAAGAAGAAGAAGAAGAAGAAGAAGAAGAAGAAGAAGAAGAAGAAGAAGAAAGGAGGAGGAGGAGGAGGAGGAGGAGGAGGAGGAGGAGGAGGAGGAGGAGAAGAAGAAGAAGAAGAAGAAGAAGAAGAAGAAGAAGAAGAAGAAGGAGAAGAAGAAGAAGAAGAAGAAGAAGCACATAAATAAGGTTAAAAGTAGGGGTAGAGAAGATGAACTCAAAATCTTTCACTTGTGTCCTGGCCGGTGTGGCTCAGTATTAGAGCATCAGCCCAAGAACTGAAGGGCACATACCTGGATTGCAGTACCTGGGTTGCAGGTTCAATCCCCAGCCCTGGTCAGGGCATATACAGGAGATAACCAATCAATGTGTCTCTCTCAAATCAATGTTTCTCTCTCTCTTCTCTCTCTCTCTCTCTCTCTCTCTCTCTCTCTCTGAAGATTTTTTTAAAAATCTTTCACTTGTATGTGGTATTTTTTTTTCTAAGAGTGATATTACTAAGTGGGATCTCTCCTTTGTCAATTGAATAATTTTTACCTAATTTGGTCTTCATTAGAAAAATATGTAAAGATCACCAATATTGCTTTTAATCAATAACAAAAAAGTCTTCTTGATATCATTTGATTAATCACTTTAACCCAGAGTAAGAATTACCACAATGTACAGGGGTATCTAAATGCTCCACATATGTAGTGACCTTTATTATTTTTGTACTTCATATAAATGAGAGCCTACTACTCCCATGACCATGTTATTTTTTTCAAGTTTGCCAGGCATATGAGGGTTAGGAAGATATTCATACTCTCAAAAAGTGTGCGCCTTTTTTGGAGTTATGGTTTCTTGTGAAAATATATGTTTTGGCTCAGATATTAGCTTGATGCATCATTTATGATCACTAATGTTTTTTCAACCAACACATGTGCCCAAGAAGATCCTGGGAAAGTTTATGAGTGGGCATTGTACTGAATAAATGCTTTACCACACTCAATATTCTAATTTTATACATTTGATATCTCCAACATGTCTAATTCACCATTTCCTCTAAGTAGAAAGAATGCTAACTGTGGTCACACATTTTCAAAACCAATAATTTTTTATTTACTACAATTCAATTTTCTATAATTTTGGTTGTTAGTTTCCTCTTCTGTATCAATTTGGACCCAAGAATGGCAGTAGATAATTAAGGGAGCCCTAGGAGAACTAGAGTAGGGAATGAAAACTAAAAAGCATAGGATTGATCTAGACCTAGAAGAGGTTAAAACTGAAACCAAGGATCAAAAGAAAAATGACAATGAATGTACCAAAACCAAAGGTCAATAAATGTTTTGGTTTGAAATTCAGAGTCAGAAAGCAAAGAGAAGCCAGAAGGTAATAAGGCCTCAGGTAGATAATTGAGGTCCAAAGCAAGGTGATGGGAAGGGGTAGTCAACAACATCCAAGCGATCAGGAATCAAATAGGAAATATTCTTGGGAAGATAAACTTTAAATTATTCCATAATCTGTCTCCACCAGATCGGTTTTAAGTGTTTCCACTTAAATAACTCCACCACAAAGAGATCTACTTCCTATACTAGGATACTTAGAGTAGAATTATACTAATTCATTTATTCTATAATAAATTAGATAATGAAGACATGGAAAGGAAGAAAACATAAAATTTCCTACCTTCATGGTAGATAAATCACAGGTTATGAAATTTAGTTACATAACCAGCTTTTCAAACTTGAAAGGTAACCTAATTTCTATCCTTACCTAGGTTAAATTTCATAAACCGCTATCCTTATATTTGCTCTAATTAATTCCTGAATTTATCTCTCTTTTTCTTTTCACCTTTCCAGATACATATTTTTTACATATTCCTTCTCTTTATTCAATATTCACTTCTGAAGCCATCCTGGTTTTAAGTTCTCATCCATTCATTTTTTAATATCTCATGATTTCCATATTCAATTCACTTTAATATGAATTTAATATTTCTAGGCCCTGGAGAAAACATCAAAATGAGAAAGGGCAAGTCTCTCCATTCAAGGAGTCCATATGTTCTCAAGAAACTGTCAGGCCAGGATAAATGTATTATGGCCCACAAGGGAGGAATTAAGTGCTACGGTGATGAAAAGGCTATGATAACAGAGGGAATTTTCCAGATCTCCAGAACAGAACAGAAATCACTTTCAGCCCTGGCTGGGTAGCCCAGTTCGTTAGAGCATCGTCTAGATACGTCAAGGTTTTGGGTTCAATCCCCAGTCAGGGCATATGTAAGAATCAACTAATCAATGAATGTATAACTAAGTGGGACAGCAAATCAATTTTGCTCTCCCCTTTCCTCTCTTTAAAGTCAATAAATGAAATTGTTTTGTTGTGTGTTTTTTTTTAAGAAATCACTTTCAGTTTGCAGGAATGAGAAAAAGCTTATAGAGGAAACCTAGGGAATTTATTTAAGAGTTAAATTAGATAAAATTTAATAAATAAACATTAAATTCAATAGTTGGGCCCATTTCTGATTCCTCATTTTATCCTATACCTAGCACAGAGCCTGGAATATTGCAGTAATTTAAGTACCCAACAGATATCTGTTGAACTGATTTAAATGACTGGATTAAATCCTAAATAACTAGTAGGACTTCAATTAAGTAAAATTGGCACAAACAGAGCAGATGTTTCCAAAGAAAAGAAACACACGGCATGAGCAAAAACAAGAAAAGAGGAAAATGTAAGCAGAGTTACCTAATTTGAGTGGATTGAAGTTTTCACAAAAAGGCCCTCTTTGACAATTTAATGATTTATTTTTATTATTTTTTATTTTTTATATGAGGCATACCAGTGTCAGTAGTGTGGTGAAAGTTGGAGTCCAAGATCAAGGAGATGTATCCTGAGAGGGTGGTGAGGGAGCAGAACAATCTTTATTTCAGTCAGCTGAGTGAGTAGTGGCTGAAAGAAAATGGGCAAAAGGAGAGAATGTTTAGATTGGGAAGAGCATGTTTGTAGGGAAGGAAAGATTAAGATGCAAGTGAGAAGAGAAAAAAAAAGATGCAAGTGAGATGGGGTAAGCTTTCTTTAGAAAAATGAGGGCATAGGATCAAATTCAAAGGAGTAAAAGGCACAGGACTGGATAAATACAGGCCTCATCTTTGCTTTGCTGTTAGCTATTTCATTTAATTTGGGACAAGTCACTTAATTCTCTGAGTTTGTTCTCTCATCTGTAAAATAGAGATGAAACTTACATGATAAGATTATGATGTCTAAATAAAATACCTTCTGTTAATACCTGGCATATACTACTATAGTATGCCAACATAAAATATATCTACATATATATAAAACCCTAATATGCAAATAGACCAAACGGGGGAACAACCAAACAACTGAACAACCGGTCTCTATGACGTGTGCGACCACCAGGGGGTGCGCGCAGAACATGGCGGGCACTGGCCTCGGCAGGATGGTGGAGCAGGTGAGCGGGGGCGCCAGACCAAGGCGGGGTGCCAGTCGCTGTCATCAGGGTGAGCCTCTGGTGGCTACTGAAAATTCTTTGCTCCCACGCACTGTGGTCCTGCCCAGCAGTTGCATCCACTGCTGGCACTGGAGCTGCCGCTCGCACCCACTGCCAACGCCGGCCCCACTCACACCCACTGCCAGTGCTGGAGCTGCTGCTTACACCCACTGCTGGTGCCGGAGCCATCGCTCGCTCTCACTGCCGGCACCCAGCGCCAGTCCCAATTGCTCGGCTCTGTCAGCAGGTGCAAGCAGCAGCTGCTGACCCTGATCACTCCTGAGGGCTTCTCTACCTACCCCTGCTCCTGAGGAGTGATGGGGCAGCAGCTGCTGCTTGCATCCATTGACAGCGTGGAGTGATTGGGGCCAGCGCCAGCAGCAGGTGCGAGAGGGGCCGGCGCTGTCAGTGTGTGCGAGTGGGGAACCGGGGGGCCATGGTGGGAGGGGCCGGGTGCAGCATGGATGATGGGCCAAGACCCACCCCTGTGCCCACCACAGCCTCATGGCCCACAGTTCCTTTCAAGGTGCATGAATTCATGCACTGGGCCCCTAGTATTTTTTATAAAATTACATAAAGAATAATCTACTTATGGAATATATGCATCTGTACTGGTTTCCTAGGCCAATTATAACAAAGAAACACAAACCAGGTAGATTAAAACAACAGAAATTTATTCTCTCACTATTCAAGAGGCCAGTAGTCCAAAATCAAAGTGTCAGAAGGTTTGATTCCTTCTTGGAGACTCAGAGGGAGAATATGTTCTATGCTTCTCTCCTAACTCTGGTGGTTGCTGGCAATCCTTGTCTCGTAGCAGCATAACTCCAATCTCTAGCTCTGTTGTCACATGGCATTCTCCCTGTATGTCCCTGTATGTCTCTGTGCCTCTTCTTTTGTTATAAGGACACCAGTCATATTAGATTTAGAGCCCAACCTACTCCATTGTGACCTCAATATTAACGAATTACATTTGTAAAGACCCTATTTCCAAATAAGGTGACATTCTGAGGTTCTAGGTTGGCATGAATTTGGAAAAGACACTGTTCAACCCAGTATAAGCATTTCCTTAACTTATGTTTATAACTAGAGGCCCGGTGCACAGGTGGGGTCCCTTGGCCTGGCCGGTGATCGGGGCCAATCGGGGCCATCTTGCGCATTCCTGGATCAGGGCCGATGGGGATCGGCTGGCCAGGGAGGGGCCGCAGGAGGTTGGCCGGCCAGAGACAGGCCATGGGAGGGCTCCAGGGCATGTCTGGCCCTTCTCGCCCAGTCCCTATTGGCTGGACCCCAGCAACAAGCTAACCTACAGGTCAGAGCATCTGCCCCCTGGTGGTCAGTGCACGTCATAGCGACTGGTGGAATGGTTGAACGAATGGTCAGATACTTCGCATATTACGCTTTTATTATACAGGCTAGCTTCAACAGGCCATTATTACAAGAATTAGAATTTTGACCTTAGACAGGAGGATAGGAAAATGGATGAAAGCTCAGGTCATGGGATCTGAATTCCATTTATCCCTCTTCCCAGTTGTGTTGCCTTGGCGGTTACACCCTCTTTAGTTGATAGTTTTCTCATTTAGTAAACAGGAAATAATGTTTCAGAGTGTTTTGAGGAATATTAAGTGCTGTAATATATGTGATGCATTTTTGCATGGCACCTGGCCCAGAGGGACAGTGCATTACTCTCAAAGAGGCTGACCTTTACTGTAGTTGGGGTGGAAGTTAAGGCTTCTGTTCACATAAACAAAGATGATTTATCATTTTCATCTAGTTGCAGGCCAAACATCCTGTTTGCAGAGCCACTTGCATCGTTTTGACTTAACACTTTGCTACCAAGATTCTGCCATGCCCGGTTGCTCAATACTAACAGAAATGATTTACCGCAATTGTTGACTTGCATTCCATAGAAATGCTGGATCATTTGTTATTGTCCTTCAATGTTTAGAATTTCAGTTTGCCTCTCAATTTTATAACACTTTACTACTATACTCCAGCAATCAACTGCTTATATATCATCACCATCATCTTCCTTAAGTTGTTTTTTGAAAGAATAATTTTAAAATGTAAACATAAATAATCTATTAACTTTCATAAATTTAATCCATTATCTTGTTAAACCTTTACAACTCTTGTAAGAGGGAAACCAGGTATTTTATCTCATTTTTTTAATGAGAAAATTGATATTCAAAGTGGTTACATGACAAATACAACACTTTTGCTGCACCCTGTGATGTCTTACACAGTATTTGCTTATATTGGGCACATTTTAGTTGATTGTTGATCTTCTGGTAATAAAATATAAACATTGTAATCTATGTATGCAGTCTGTGGTGGTCACTGTTTTATCCATAGATAAACTAACCTTTGAGTAGATTTAAAACTTGGCTTGAAATTATATTGTCAAAATCTATACTGGTCTTCGTTGGTTTGCTTGATTTAACACTCAACCTTGTTAGCTTACTGTTTTCCATTGTGACTGTACAGAGAACCTTGCAGGGGAAGTAATGATCTGAGGCACTGTTTGCCATTCATAAAACATTTTTATGAGTCCAGAGTGTTATATTCAACTGTGTGTAGTGATGCACAAATACAGCATGGTAATATAGTACCCTTTAACATTATGCTTCCAGTCTCCAAACAGGCAAATATTCTTTGGATTTTAAGAATTTCTGAATGCTGTTGCCTTTTATGAGGTGCATGCATAGCTAGTATCAAGGTGTTGTAGGGTGGCAAAAACAGCACCAGGTGTTAGGCACATGGGATCAGACCGGGACCTGGGTTCAGCAACCTTGGTATTGGAGTTCTGGCTAGGAAAAGAATTCAAAGCCAAGGTTCAAACTATAAGAGAACATTCATTTGGAAAATCACAGAGGAAGAAGAAGTAATTCCTAGAATAGGCTTAGGAAACAAGTTATAGAGGTAAGGAGCTTAGCGGTAAGGAAGGTAAAGGTGATTTGTCTGTGGAGGTAGGTTAGGGAGGGGGAAGGAAAAGACGTGGGTGTACTGGAGGGAGAGTGCGCTGGATCCTCCCTCTGTCCTAAGGGTATTTTGTTTTTTGTTGGTGGTGGTGGTGGTGATTTTTTTGTTAATCCTCACCTGAGGATATTTTTCCATTGATGCTTAGAGAGAGTGGAAGGGAGGGAGGGAGAGAGAGAGAGAGAGAGAGAGAGATACACGATATGAGAGAGACACATCCATTGGTTGCCTCCCTATGCACCCCAGCCAGATTGAGCCTGCAATCAAGATGTGTGTCCTTGACAGAAATCGAACTCAGGACCCTTCAGTCCCCTGGCCGCTACTCTAGTCATGGAGCCAAATCTGCTAGGGCTGACTTAAGGGTTTTAAAGGTAGAGATTTTAGGGGAGGTCCTAGGGCAGTGATGGCGAACCTATGACACGCGTGTCAGAGGTGACACGCGAACTCATTTTTTTGGTTGATTTTTCTTTGTTAAATGGCATTTAAATATATAAAATAAATATCAAAAAATATAAGTATTTGTTTTACTATGGTTGCAAATATCAAAAAATTTCTATATGTGACACGGCACCAGAGTTAAGTTAGGGTTTTTCAAAATGCTGACATGCCGAGCTCAAAAGGTTCGCCATCACTGTCCTAGGGGAAGATCTCAATAGAATATTCAGCAGCTTTCCAGGTGTGTCCTTTCAGGGTTGTGATTTATTGGTCAGCGCCTGGGCAGGGGCTCATTATTCAATAGTCTGG
>NW_005871049.1:23342690-23363346 GCF_000147115.1 Myotis lucifugus | reverse complement strand
TCTGCGACTACTATGAGGGTGTCTTGGCGAAGGTAATTGCGGTTCCAGCCCTAGAAATACAAATCGAGTTCTCTAGCTCCTGCCATTCAGTGTTACACTAACAGTAGTCGCGGGCCCTCACACTTATATTATTATCGTGGCAAGGATGGCCATAGCTCTGTTGTAGGTGCTGGACCTGCACCAGTCATCTGTCTGGTAGTGTCAGTCCAAGACGTGGGTTGTAGCATCGTCGGTGCTCAGGCTCTCAGATAGGAGAAGAATTTCAGAGCAAGACCAGGTCTGTAGGAGACTATTTAAGTGGTAAATTACAGACCTAGAAATGTAATTCCTAGAAGAAAAGGATGTATCTCACAAGATCTAGAAGTAAAGGAAGGGCCCTTGGAGGCTGGGAGTGAGGAAGCTAATGGTAAGGTGCCTGGGGTGGGGCGGTGGGGAGGTGGGAGTAGAGGGAAGGTTCAGGCACAGGGCCTGGGTTCTAAGGGTTTTAAGGGTAGAGATTTTAGGGGAGATCCCTTGGGAAGATCTTAATAGCATAGTCAGCAGTTTCCCAGGTGTGTCTTTCAGGATTTTCGTCTCCACTGATTGATTGGCCAGCACCAGGGCAAGGGGTCATTATTCCACGCAGCTGGTCCTGATGTCAGCTGTGGCTGGTTTTGTTGCTTATCTGGGCCTGGAGCTGAAATACAACTGAGGCCTAGATGTTATCTCTATTGTAGAAAAGATCAGGGGGTCCAAACCGAATGACCAGTGATATACTAGGGGAGGAAAGGTCACCCTGGGGATGAGGTCCCACCTACAATTGTCCTTTGCTAGGCACCCAGGAATTTCCTCCCTGGTAACCTTCTGGACCTGGCCCACCATCCTTGCACTGTTCACGTCTGTCTAACTGCCTACCACAAATATAAGAAACATCCAAGTCTATAAGAATTTTGTATGAGTTTATTTGAGACAAACTGACAATTGCCAGGAAGCAGAATCTCAATGGATTGAGAAAATGCTCCAGGAAATGGCAGTATTACCACTTATTTTATACATCAGAATCAAAGGGGAAGACAGAAGGGGGTTTACATGAAGTGCATTAGTGATAGATAAGGGAGGGGGGAGAAAGCAAAGCTGGGAAATCTCTGGGAAAGGATAAAAAGGAAGAGGGTAGACACATGCTTCTTTTACTTAGGTGGGTATAGAGTAGTTAACAGTTAACAACTGACATGATAATAATCACAATGAGAGGATTTGTGGTCTCTGCTCTGGTGCAGCGGTTGTGCCAGAAAAAAAAAGGAAATTACTTTGATATTCCAAAGGTACATTATCAGGTATGTTATTGTAGATGCAAAATAAAAAAAAAAAGGCAACAGGCAGGCTCAGTTGAGGTAAAGATTGACCTTTGTTGGGGAAAATACCGGCCTAGCACGTGACAACCCACCAAGAACTGCCTTGGTAAGGCGCTATGTAGGCCTCCCCTGAGCTTGTCAGGTTCAGTATATGGCCCCTTTTTTATCCACATTAGGCAGGCAGGGAATTTTATGAACTGACTTGTAAGATCAAGACAAATCATACATTAATTTCAAAACTCAGTAAGCCCAGGGTTGTGTACCAACTACCTGAATCTAAAGAGGCCAAATGTAACAAATTGCTGATAGTTCATAAAAGCTGCATATGCTTTAGATTTGGTATTTTGGCTCTACATGTGTTTCAAAAGTGTCTCTTCATGATTCTTTTGGTTTACTTTATAGTAAGTATAGTAACTTCAGTTCATAACGGAGAAGGAAGCACTTTAAACAAGAAGAGATGTTAGTGCATGTGTGAGAAGACAACACTGATGGCTTTTGTGCCTTCTGAATGTGTTGGGAGAGCTCTGATTTCTGTGACGGTGCTATTCTGTTAGCCTGGTATTTCACCACATATAAAATTTTTAACAGAACACAGATTTCATGAGTTTGTGACTTGTCTACACTTTCTTTTTTAAAAATCCTAGGCATATTGCAGATAAAAATGATCATTACTTTTTAAATGGCACTTTACAAAATAAAAATATAAATTCTTTTCAGATTTATTGCAGAACATTCTAAACCCCAGGAATGTTTATTGATATAAACCCACATAGATTAAGCATTTTAGAGATTTAAGATAAATAGGCACCACTTTGCAGTAGATTTGGTAATGAGAGAGCAATTCAGCACATTCTGCCACAAAGCATTTGGGAGTCTTAAGTTAGAGCTTCAGAATTCCTTCTGAAAAAGGACAAAAGAGAGACTTCCTGTCATTTCCACTGGTTTCTGCATGTGGGACCAATATGGGCAACACAAAGTTTAAACAGATGCAAGTGTTGAGGGGAGGAGGCAAAGCCATGCCTCGTTTTACATATTTCGCCAAATCCAGATTGAATTAAATCAGTCTCTCCTAAAAGCTTCCAGAGTAGGCTTCCACTGAAGTTACAGCACACTTGAATGGCTTATTTCACCAATATTTGCTTATGGAAATGAAGGGGAGTGACAGAGGGGAAGGAGGAGGGGAGTGGAGGAGGGGTTTGGGGCCGGGGGAGGCTCTGACCGCAGCACAACACACCAGTAACCTTGTCTGATGTGATCATTAACCTTTCTGGAAAAGGCAGCTGGCAGTTCTCCGAGGTTTGTCATTAGAATGTGAGAAGAGCCACACAGATATTGCACAGGCTGTTCAAAGGAGTTTGATTTACTTTGAGAGCTACTGCTCCATTTTAGTGTGGCAGAAAAATGAGATTCCAACCATTATTTTTTGTATTTTTAATTGTTATGATGAGTCTTCTTCTTATCAATGGACAGAGACCAGGTAAGACTTTGATATATTTGTAAGAGTAACTTGTTTTTATGCCTCTTGTTGTCCATGAGTCTCTGAGCATGATTATGTTTATGTTGAAAATCTCTTAGGTGTGCTTGAGGGTACTGGGGGTGTGTAGGACTTCAGAAGTATTCTTTCTATCTTGTTAGGTCCATTATTTGGATATTTAAAAAATAGCTGGATATTAAAATGATGGTAAATATTTTACCACTATTTTTTCTAATTTAAAGACCCCTTAGCTTTTGTAGATATGTTGCTCTTACAAGTAAAAAGGAACGGAAATGTTTGGTCTATTATAGATTTTTAGGTAAAATGCAAATCCCAAGCAATTTATTAAAAGAGCATGTTGCTGGCTGGAATGGGTCAATGTTAACTGAATTCACAGCATATAAAAATCATAATGTGGCAAATTGTAGATGAATTCTTAAAATGGGTCAATAGCTATTATTTCCAGTTATATAATTTGATGTGTCACTTAAAACAAGAAAGTATAATTTAGTATTATTGAGCTTATAAGCCCAAAAGTGTCAAAAATATGTATGGTCAAGATAAATATTAATTTACTTGGCATATTTTTCAAAAATGATATCATTTGTGTTGTTCTTATCCAACAGAAATTTAGTAAACAGTTATTCTAATGTGCTTTTACTTCAAAACCAAATATCTAAGGTTTCAAAGCACTGGCAAGTAAAAAGATTAGAAAGTTTTCTGACTCAGGAACAAGCAATCCTAAATATAAATAGAAAGGTAGTTATATTTATATCCAAATATGTTCCATTATTCACTTGATAATGTAATTCTCCATTTAGGACAGAAAATGGTAAGTAACTGGTTAAAAAGTCAGTCTCTGCCTTTTGGTTAATCAGAAGTTTGATCACTGAGGTTATTTCAAATGGAATCCCCTGGTGTGCCCTTTTACATAAATAAGAAAAATGTTCCTAATTAGCAACTCAGAAAGCATTCCTTCTTAATGTTTACAGCAATTGCTATTCAAACCATTTCTACTTTTCTGAAATATGTAACACCTTGGATAATGTTCTTGTAAAACATTTGTGATTAATTCACTACATAAAATAAAAGGTCCAGGAGCATTTTGGAAGAAGACATGTAGAAGGAGGAGGATACTGCTATAAACATGAACTGCTGGGAATATACCTTGTGTATTTGCATCGCATTAATTTTTTATATCATAATCACATCTGAACAAGTAGCAAATCACACTATAGTTTGAATTCTAAATATTCTCTTGCATCCCCCAGACTAAACAACAGTTCGTTTTCGGAAAAACGCTCCTAATACTTCTCTTTTTTTCCCCTCAGCTAATTTGGCAATGAGAAGAAAACTACACAGACTCAGCTGCCATCAGAGGAGATGTATGCCTCTCCATTCACGAGTGCCCTTCCCCTGAGGTATTTCTGGTGGAAAATAGCTTTCCTACATTTAGGCAGCATTCCAGACCTAAGAATGTGTATTCATATTTTGTTACAGGTGATAATGGCTTTATGGTAATGTCAGTGTAAGAGATGCATGCTAACAGATGAAAGAGTGAAATAAGCTGGAGGGGACCAACTGGGAGAAAGGGGAGACATATGTAATACTTTCAACAATAAAGAATTATTAAAAAAAGAGTGAAATGACATGATGATTAAAAGTAATTTAATGGGATAGATGAGGAAAATCTTGATAATTGTTGAATCTGAATGAGAGTTATATGGGGATTAATACTATTATGTATGTTTGACAATTATTATTTAAATATCAGGCACCAGGAGAATATAATTATGAAAGTATGTATTTAAATATGTGTTTTGAAAAACATTTAATAGCTCCTTAGTTATCCGGAACAAGTATATTTCCCATTAAGGCCACTGTGTGCTTCAGCATATGGATGTATTTGCCCAACAACACTAGGTGAATGATGTGCTAGCCTCAATTTGCAGTTTATTTTTCCTGAAAATATTTCTTTTCATATGTAAAATCAACTTAATATTAATGGCACAGCAACTTTACAGCCTCACTCACAGGACTGGTCTTGATGGTTGCATTTTTAAGGATAAATTCCAAATAGATTTTTGCTCCTCCCCCTTCTTTTTCATTGAAAAAAAAAAAGATAATTAAAAGACCTATGATTTTACACCACCACCACCACCAGTAATACCATCTGAATCAATCAACTTCAAACACTGCCCAAAGTTTAAGTTATTTCATACCAAAAATAAATAACTTGACATTCCATTGTAATTATTTTAAGCTAGTTAAGTCATAAAGTATATTCTTCCTTTAAAAAAATGCCATAGAAATATTCCTCAGCTGGTTAACACATAGGCAATTGCTGAATTTGCTTATTTAGTTGACCAATAGATTGTAGTGTTTATGGCATTATTCATGAAAGAAATATACCTATTGTTTAATATGTGGTTTTCAAACCCAGTGAAAGTCCTGAGTAGAACATTAAAAGAAGGAAGAGCAATTCAGTAATAAGCATTTCACTAGTAAGCATTTATCATGAGAACTAAGACAAAACGCCAAGTTCTCTATGCCTGTAATCTATAACAAATTACTATTTGCTAACAACATTTGTAAAATAAATTTGGTGGAAGAATCCATAAAGATACAATAAGTTCCTGAGAAAACAATTAGTAGAGGCTCAAACATGCTTTAAAAGGATTTTATTTTTAAAGAATCCTTTGCTGTGTGTTAATAATGCATTTCACTCTCACATCTAAAAAATAATGGTAAAATTTGTGCTGAGGAGGAGTGGAGAAGTTCAAGATTTTCCCAGCACTCCCCCACAAATAACAAAGGGGAGAGGAGGTATTTCACAATAGCAAGGGAATTCCTGCATATACAGAGCAAGATACCTTACATAACTGGGAATAAAAGCCCTTAGTTAACCACAGGTTATATTGGCTTTCTCTACAAACCGCATGCCATAAAAACTAGTGTTTCAAGTAAACAAGATAGAGTTGGGAAATTTGAATTGTCAAAGTTAAGGAAAAATTCTGACCTACAAACCAAATTTGTAAACCAAAGGGAAATTTCAGTGAAGGCCATATAAAACATTTAATAATAGCAACCCTTTACAAAATTAGGCTGATTCCCTTAAAGAACTGCTCAGCTTACAGCATTCATTTTGTCAGTGTTTAGACTAGTCCTACATTCCAGCCACAGTTCTTTGAAGAAGGTATAAAAGCCTTATTTTGGAATCCAGAGATAGTATAAGAACCAATGCAAGATAAACATTAGATAATTTTCCAAGATCTTGCTGAACCAGTGCTATAACAACTGCTACCTTCAAATTTGGTAGCACAATTCTCACTGTCCTACATCTTTGCACACTTTTTATATATCTTGCAACAAAACATCTTTGACCACTTGTATACTGGGTAAAGGCACACTGGACCGAGGTAGTGGAACTCTGAGGCAGAACAGCCCTTTCATTTATTCCCCTCTGTTTTCCTGCACGCGTTAGATAAAATCACACGGGGCTACTTGATTCAGTTAGGGTCAAGTAAAAGTGTAAAAGGATAGGTAAGGTAAACAGTTAACCGGAATTTTTCCAGATTAACCCTTTACAATGGTTTAGACTTTCAACTCACTTACTAGGAATGTTCTACTACCTTGAATATCAACTTTTTCAGCTTCTAGAGTCCTCTTCAGTGATCCTCAGTAAGATTTCCTAACAATTAAGAAGAAATAGACTTAATCAAATAGAAAACCTACGCTGCATACAATTCATTTTCTTGATTTTTATCTTTTCCTCACAGAAATATTTCAGCATAAGTGAATTAGAGTGGAGGAAAGCAGGAGGAAGGGTGTCAGGAATGCCAAGCTTACAGGTTAATATGAGAGCTAGAGTGGAAAATGGAGTAGGGTTTTAGACTCTGATGATTTTCCCTTTCCAACAGTAAAATCTTACTACAGTAATACTTTTATTTAAATGTGTACTTTAGGTAACTACATACCCTATTAGTACATGCTCCATCTAGCTTTTTAATAATTATAATACATTTTCATGGTGTAAAATTTTTTCTAACAGTATGAAAGTATGTAAAGTCAAAATCTTCCCACTCTCTTGCCCATTTTCACTTACCAGAAGTAATGCTATGAAAAGAAATTTGGTCAAGTTACCTTTTATAAATTGAGACTAGATAATATTCTCTTGCCCCCGTTTTTTAAATTTCTTTTTAATTTATTGGTGTGCCATTGGTTAACAAAATTATATAGGTTTCAGGTGTACAATTTTATAATTGCTATCCTTGATTACCATTCAAAATGTCTAGTTCTCTATTTTCTGCCTTATTCTTACCCCTCAAAGTTACGGACCTCCTACTTCCTTGACCTGGCCTGCCTCCCCTGTCTTTTCACAAGTGTCCTATTGTTTTGGCCCTTCTTGCTCCATTCTGCCTTTTTGGCTGAACTGAAAGCCAACTTTGCCTTCAGCACAGAATCTCCACTTTAGCAGGGCTCATCTCATCAAATTTAAACCTTTTTCCCCCCATAGGGTTCTCTTCATATCCCATTCTCTATATGAGCCCACCCTGATCCAATTAATGTAAATGAACACCTAAAAGTAAACTTTTCAATTCCTCCCACTCAAATATTTCTCCTGTTTTCTCAAGATTTGGAGAATTGTAAAGATACCATATATTAGATGTTTACTATGTAAGATACCATATTCTATGAAATACACATGTTAGTGTCTCAATGTAATTATCTGAACACAGTGCCCTAATATTTAATTCTAGTTGGTTTACCAGGATTATCATTTCTACCTTGAAATATTTTAAAAAATATGTTTTTATTGATTTTAGAAAAAGAAGAAAGGAGAGGGAGAAAGAAACATCAATGATGAGAGAGAATCATCGATCAGCTGCCTCCTGCATGCCCCACATTGGGGATCAAGCCCGCAACCTGGGCATAAGCCCTGGCAGGGAATTGAACCAAACCGTGACCTCCTAGTTCATAGATCAATGCTCAAGCCCTGAGCCATGCTGGCTGGGTTTGAAATATTTCTTTTTCAATGTTCCCTTCTCTTCATCTCGATTACTACTATCTTAGTGCCTGTTATATCTCCCCAACATGACTTCAATACCTTAACTGATCACTCCAGCCTCCAGTTCTGGTTCTGGAAAGTCTATTTTTATCATCTGATCTTTCCAAACTAAATCCAGTCAAGTCACACCAAGATTAATATCCTTATGTGTCCCTGTAGCCTTCAGAAAATTAGAACTCCCATAATTTAACAAACAGCACCTTACAAATTGTACCTCTTCAGCATCATCTGTCACCGCTTCTCCCCTTCCCTCTCCCAGAGGGAATAAGAAAGAATTGAGACTGTCTTAGACGTTCTGGTCATACAGCTCACTCACTGGTGATCATTGGTAAGTCACTTATCCTTCCTAAGTCTCCCTCCACTTCCAGACCTGTACGAGGGAGCTAGCAATGGTACTTAACCTTATCGTAAGCATCCCTAGCACATAATAATAAGTGCTAAATAGATAGTGGCTAAAATTTTTATTATTACCATTACTTTAAAGTCAATCAATTCTTCACCTCTTGCTGCACTTCTGCCTTCAATGTCCTTTCTTCTTTCCTTCATTATCAGTTCATCCTTCAAGAAATCCCTACCAATTGTTTCTGATGCCCACTTCTTCTCTCAGCACCATTTGTGTACTTCTGTCAGAGCACTTGACTCACTGCATTATAGTAGTAATGTGTTAGTAACTGACTGCATTCTTCGCCTCTGCCCTCAGTGTGCTGTAAATTTCCTGAAGGCAGAAGGCAGAGTGTGGTGTTCTGACTCTGTTAAATTAACATTTGTTAAGTGGAGCACCCAGAGTACAGAATGGTAAGCCTGAATTCAACAGCTGACTGGAGATAAATTGCAGTAAAGTATTACTCATGCCTGGAGGGGCCAAATGGGGAGGTCAAGGCAGAATGGATATAGCCAGCAAGAGCGAGAGCTCAAGATAAGGGACCGGGGGCACATGCCTGTATTAGAGTTTGTGGATAGCGTGTGTTGGCATTCCTGAACTAGGGTTGGATTGGTAAATTCAAATAAAAAGAGATGGGTTTTGGTAAGCACCGAAAGGGTCTTATCTAAGAGACACATAAAGTATACTTGCCCTAGGAGGCAGGGGACACTATTGATCACAAGGGCTGTTGGAGAAGTCAAAATCAGGAACTTACATTTGCTTGTGACTCTGCGACTGCTGTCCAGGACATGTATTTGTATAAGGGAGCTAGTATCATCTAAGGTCTTTGCAGGCCTCTTAGCCAAACAAAATGAGTGCTGAGGCAGCAGTAACATGGAGTAGCTTACCTAAACTATCAACAATGGCTGTATTTACCTTTGTATCTTCAGCCAAAAAAAAGTGCCCAAACTATAGCAGGCGGTCCACAAATGTTGCTAAAAGAAGTGAAATGAAACTTTTATTATTTTAGCATTTAAAACTTGCCATCATTAGATCCCATCACACATTTTCAGCTTTATCTCCTAATACTAACTGCCAAACTGAACTTTGATTTCCTATCTCTGCTGGAAGTGTTTCCTCCTCCAGGAATTAATTGCTTCCCTGATCTCATCAAATTATAACACTTCCCATCCCCTGGGGTTCTTTTCAAATCGAATTTTCTATACAAGGCCCACCCTGATCCAACTAACGTAAAATAATCTTCTACTCTCTTAACAATCACAGCATTTTAATCAGTAGGTTTTCTTTTATTTTTTACCACCATATAATTTTTTTAAACCAAAGCACAGGAAACAAAGCCATTTTATTTATTTTCAGTAAGTTTAAATCCTTGAGGGGTACAGCGTTACACGGATTCTGTGTCCAATGGCCTTAGCAGGAAGGTTGCTTCGGAATTTAGCAAGAACCATGCCACTGTTTCCATGAGCATGAGTTACCTTTCCCCAGATTACTCTGGTTTTGTTTGGTTTGCCACCAGGAGTCACTGTGTTGTACTTAGAATTCTGTTTCATCTCGAGCATAAACACCTTCAATTTTAAGAAGAGCCGTGTGCTCCCTCTGGTCCCGGAGACCCCACGTCTAGCCAGCAAAAATGGCCTTGAACCACAGCCTTCCATAGTTGTCCTTATAGAAGTCCTGTTCCCAGCAGGCCTCCATAGGGTCCAAGATGGTGGGAAAATACCACTATATTTTTAAAAGCCATTTATCATATTCTTCTTTTTTGTTTGTGTGATAAGTTTATTTGGTCTAGACTATTGACAATTATCATATTCTTCTTTATTTTGTCAAATTTTATTCATATTTGAATGTGAGCACCTTGAAGATAAGATAGGGCCCCTAAAGTTTAGAGTATACATCTTTACAATGTGTGAATGGCCTGAAAGTAGCGTTAAGTATAGGGGATTCCTTCATTGGCTATAATATCTGGTATATCTTCCTTAAAATTAAACATAGAAAATTATTGTTTTCTCAATCACAGTCCAGTGTCCAAAGACCATGCTCAGAGAAAATCCCTAATGTTTTTAATTTACTGATAAGATAAAACTTTTCTATAAAGATCATGATGCCTTAGTGATAATATATATTATGTATTGAATATAAAAAACATAGTATAGTTGCTATGTTAATAAATGCATATTCCCCCATATGTACTGATGTATATGATGAACTAAATCCTCATTTCAGAGTTTTCTTCACCTTGGAAACTGATTCTCATTACAAAGTCTGTAATAATTCTTTCTGCAAATATTTACTTAAAGTAGCAGCTCCCTAGCAAGTTGTTCAGGAGTCTAAAATTTCTTTTTAGCATAAATCTTTTGTCTTTACTTTGTCCTCAGTTGTGTATTCAATTAGTGACCTAGAATATTAGGTTAACTTTATTATTATACAGCAATAATATATTTGAGCCCTGACCGGTTTGGCTCAGTGGATAGAGCGTCAGTCTGCGGACTGAAGGGTCTCAGGTTCGATTCCAGTCGGGGGCATGTACCTTGATTGCGGGCACATCCCCAGTGGGAGGTGTGCAGGAGGCAGCTGATTGATGTTTCTCTCATCGATGTTTCCAACTCTCTATCCCTCTCACTTCCTCTCTGTAAAAAATCAATAAAATATATTTAAAAAATAATAATATATTTGAAAAATACATTATCTTATATAATAAAAGGCTAATATGCAAATAGACCAAATGGCGCTATGACGTGCACTGACCACCAGAGGGCAGGCGCTTAACACAGGAGCTGCCCCCTGGTGGTCAGTGCGGTCCCACAGGGAGAGTGCTGCTCAGCCAGAAGCTGGGCTAACGGCTGGTGAGCACAGTGGCGGTGGCAGGAGCCTCTCCTGACTCCACAGCAGTGCTAAGGATGTCCGACTGACGGCTCCCAGACTGCGAGCGGGCGCAACGTCGTGCTGAGGGACGACCCCCCCGCCCGGTGCACAAATTTTGTGCACCGGGCCTCTAGTTCTTATATATAGCAAATGAGTATTTATTGCTTTTTAGGTGACTTGAAAAAAAACAATCATTCTTAATTAAGTACTTAAACATTTTTTACTTGGATGTATTTTTTGTTTGTTTATCTTTATTGTTTAAAGTATTACAAATGTCCCCTTTGTTGCTTTGTGTGTTTTTTCCCATTGAACCTCTCCACCCCGTACCTGCCCCTTCCAGGACTTCACCACTCTATTGTCTGTGTCCATGGGCTATGCATACCAGTATATGCATATAAGTTCCCCAGTTAATCACTCCCCTCCCACTCCTCACCCCACCTTCCCTCTGAAATTTTTCAGTCCACTGCCACTATTGCAACCTAATATTGCTTTCCAGAATATTGACCCCCTCTCTCCATATCCACTGATTTGTCTTCTCTAGTCTTCCCTTTCCCCGCTAAGATTCTTTATTATTATTATTTTTTTAATCCTCACGTGAGTACATTCTTAGAGAGAGGAAGCCTAACTACTGTCTACTTTGCACCAAACTCCTCACATCCACTTTTGCTCCTCTTTTATCTATTCCTCATATTATAGCTTCATACGGCTTAAGATCCTTTAGTGATTTCTCATTACTCTTAGGATTAAAATAGAATTTTTGCCTTAGCCGGTTTGGCTCAGTGGATAGACCATCGCCTGTGGACTGAAGGGTCCCAGGTTCGATTCTGGTCAAGGGATTGAGGGCTCCAGCCCCAGTAGGGGGCATGCAAGAGATAGTCAATCAATGATTCTTTCATCATTGGTGTTGCTATCTCTCCCTCTCCCTTTCTTTCTGAAATCAATAAAAATATTTTTTTAAATAAATAAAATAAAATAGAATTCTTTTTTCCTAATCCTCACTGAGGATATTTTTCCATTGATTTTTAGAGAGTGAAAGAGAGAGGGAAAGACAGAGGGAAATACTGATATGAGAGAAACACATCGATTGGTTGCCTCCTGCAGGAGCCCAGACCAGGGCCAGGGCCAGGAGGAACCTGAAACCAAGGTACATGCCTTGACTGGAATTGAACATGGGACCCTTTGGTCCACAGGCTCTATCCACTGAGCCAAACCAGCTAGGGCTAGAATTGTTTTTCTTAAAAAATGTATCTTTATTGTTGAAAGTATTACAGATGTCCCCCTTTTTTTTCCCATCGACCCCTTCCACCCTCTCCCCTGCATCAAGTCTTCACTGTACTATTATCTGTGTCCATGGGTTATGCATATAAATTATTTGGTTAATCTCTCCTCACCCACCCACCAACCCCCACCTTCCCTCTGAGATTCATCAGTCTGTTCCATGCTTCTATCTCTAGATCTTGAAATAGAATTCTTAATGTAACCTATAAAACTGCACAATCAAGCACTTCTCTACCTCTCCAATTCTATCTGACTCACTGTGGCTATGAGGGTTTATCAAAGGTGTCCTGTTCCTTTTCAGGGCCTTCACACATTATCTTCTCTGTCTAGAATCTAGGATAGGCTTTTTCTTATCTTTACTTAGTTATTCCTACTCAATCAAGACTTTAATCAAATGTCACTTCATTTGGGGTTGGGGTGGGAGGAGTGCATGTGCATGAGTACCACATATAACTTCTCATTACACTGGCCCAAATAACTTTGGGAGGGGACTTTGAGTTTTTTTGGTTTCATATTTTATTTATATTGAAATTGTGTTAGAGCTTTCAACTTTACATTTACTCCTCATTTTTCTCTAACAGTAACATTTTTTTAATCGTCACTCAAGGATATGTTTTTATTGATTTTACAGATGAAGGGAGGAGATGAATATCTATATGAGAGAGAAACATCAATTGGTTGCTTCCAGTACCCACCCCAACCAGGGATTGAATTCACAACCTGGGAATGTGCCCTGACCGAGAATCAAACCCTTGACTCTTCAGTGCATGGGACGATGCTCCACCCAACTGAGCCACACCAGTTAGGGCAACAGTAATATTTATGTATACAAAAATTGTGTGTGTGTGTGTGTATGTGTATGTCATACACACATATATGTATGTATCATATATATGTATGTATCATATGAAATGTGGAATGTATTCATTACCTTGCCTCTTTACAGGTCACTAAACTTAGATGTATTTATTTGTAGATATACAGATAGTTGTTTGACCGCTCGCTATGACGTGTGCTGACCACCAGGGGGCAGCACAAAATGAAGGAAGGCCCCGACTGGCAGCCAGCAGCCGGGAAAAGGAAGGCCCCGGCCGGCCCTAATCACCAGCCAGGCCTAGGGACCCTACCCATGCACAACCGGTCGACCAGTTGCTATGATGTACACTGACCACCAGGGGGAATACACTCAATGCAGGAGCTGACCCCTGGTGGTCAGTGTGCTCCCACAGTGGGAGCACCACTCAGCTGACCTGACAGGGCACCAGACATAGGGCTCACGGCTGGTGAGCGCTGCTATAGCAGCGCAAGCCTCTCCTGATCGGGACTGACTGGGCATGAGCCCACAGCTGGCATAGCAGGCAGGCACAGCAGGGCCCGGATGAGCTGAAGTGGCAGGCGGCATGGGACTGCCAGTTTTGGCCCAATCCCCGCAGGCCACGCCGAGGGACCCCACCAGTGCACGAATCAGGCCTCTAGTAGATATATGATTAATTTATGGTTGTTGATCTTATATCCTGTAACCTTAATTAAATTATTGATTCATTATGTTCCTTAGGATTTGCTATGTACAAGCATGTTATATGCAAATAGCGATAGTTTTACTTCTTTCTTCATTTCTAATCTAAATGTATTTTATTTCTTTTCCTTGCCTAATAGTCCTAACTAGAACCTCCCATACAATGCTCAATAGAAGTGGTGAGAACAGACATCCTTGTCTCATTCCTTATCTTAAATGGAAAGCAATCTGTCTTTCACTATTAAGTGTGAAGTTAACTATGGGTCTTTGTAGATGTCTTTATCAATTTGAAGGGGTTCCCTTCTATTCCTAGTGTTGAATGTTTTTATCATTCAACTGTTTTTTCTTTGTCTATTAAGATTATCAAGCATTTTTGCCTTTATTCTATTGAAATTATGAAATTTTCATAACTGTCTATTTGAAAAAAATAAGCATGGGTAAATTAGTGTGCTGGATTGCATTTCTTATTCTGATATGTTCTTTTTCCTTTGCTTTTCAAATATAGATCTTCTTTTACTGACTTCACCTGGTCTGCCAGAAGAAGAGGATTGAAGGAAAAATACCCACCCACACAATCGTGTGCTTGCTTGTTCCTATATGAAAAGGAATCCTTTGAAAGGACCTGGGATGTCTTATTAGTTTCACAAGATTCTCTTCTTCTGTTTTCTTTTTAGAGGGAAAATAACATGAATTGAAAAGCAATTACAGTCTGAAGCACAGTTATTACCTGCATAAAAAAATCTCTCATCTTTTCTGCACATTATAATTCTTACATGGGTTAGCAAGAAAAATACTTTGCAATGTCTTTGGACTTTTGAATAGTAAAAAGTGCAAGAATATAAAATTTGGCTTTCATAGTCCTATAATCCTCAAAAATATTAAAATAATGTTGTATATGTTTGAATGATTATTTTTAAAAATGCTAAATCTGGGATCAATTTCAAAGACTATTTGGCTTTGCAGAAGAGAAAATAATTGGTTCATCGGTCACTTATATAAAAAGACAAAGAAAGAAGCTATTAATTGCTACCAGTTTTATATTATAGGCTTTAATGTTTATGAAAGAATTTTTATTTTGAATAATATTCACTTAAAGTTGTAATAGGACGTTTGAAATACTGATTGTAGCTCATTTTATTTTAAAACTGAAATGTTCATTTCTGAATCTTTTTCTCATCATGTAATTACAAGAAGCCGGTGTTTGATTTCCTTTGAAGTTCTGTTTATTGTCCTTGATTCACTTGTATAGCAGTAGTTTCTTAAAAGGCTCACTTAAAGTTGACATTTAAAATATAGTTATGCCAATGAAGTCCCAGCTGGACAATATCTAGCATGAGTGCTCATCATTCTGCTAGGCTCTGTTGTGGTGCTGTTCAACCTGTGGTGGTGAGACTTGTTAAAAAAAAAATCAGAGGAATTTAGGAATATGAATGATTACCCAACAAGGACATTACCCTGTCTAATTCTGAATTGTATGGATAATTAGATGTTCCCAAATTATTGAATATGCTCTTAATTTGTATTTATTGAAAGACTGTTAACTCAGTGTCATAAAATTTCTATTATTTTGCTATAAGTTAATTCAGGTATAAAATTTACAAATTCATATCATGATAAAATTTTTACTTTGTACAAAAGTAGGAGGAGCCATAAACTATTAACTTTTATTTTGCAAAAATAAAAGGTTGGGATTGATAAATAAAGAACCTGATATAGAAATTCTGACATCATGGAGTTTGTCTCCCTTTCATAGCTTATTAATGATGTATTTTAGAATGGAAGGTGCTTGTAAAAAGCACTGTGAATAAATTTACATACAAACAAAAGATGTTTCCTAAAATGTATTACCTCTTATTTAAATTAGATATTTGGGGAAGTTCTAAATTATTTTCTGGATAAATTATAATTCTTTTACACAAATGCATTTTAGTAGAAACATAAGCTATTATCAATTATATTTATTTTTAAAACATGTACTTATTGATCTGTTTATATATTTTGTAAAAAAAGAAAAACAATATATAGTTCAGATACATCTACAAAGTTAAAATCCACCTATACCATTGTAAAGTAATGGTTATAGATTTCTGCTCATACCACTTAAATAATTGTTCAATAAAACACCCAGTGAGCCCTAGCTGGTTTGGCTCAGTGGATAGAGCATTGGCCTGCGGACTGAAGAGTCCCAGGTTTGATTCCGGCCAAGGGCACATGCCTGGGTTTCGGGTTCAATCCCCAGTAGGGGACCTGCTGGAGGCAGCCAATCAATGATTCTCATCATTGATGTTTCTCTCTCTCTCTCTCCCCTTCTCCCTTTCTCTCTGAAATCAATAAAGAAATATATTTAATAATAATAAAAAACACACCCAGTGAGCCCTAGCTGGTTTGGCTCAGTGGATAAAGCATTAGTGTGCAGACTAAAGGGTCCTGATTCCAGTCAAAGACAGATGCCTGGATTATGGACTCAATTCCCAGTAGGGGGCGTGCAAGAGACAGCAGATCAGTAATTCTCTCTCATCATTGATGTTTCTAACTCTCCCTCTCCCTTCCTCTTTGAAATCAATAAAATCCTATATAATAAAAAGGTAATATGCAAATTGATCCTAACGGCAAAACGACCAATCGCTATGACACAAACTGACCACCAGTCGCTATGACACACACTGACCACCAGTCGCTATGACACACACTGACCACCAGGGGGCTCAATGCAGGAGCTGCCCCCTGGTGGTCAGTGCACTTCCACAGGGGAAGGACCACTCAGCCAGAAGCTGGCTCATGGCTGGCCAGTGCAGCAGTGGTGGTGGGAGCCTCTCCCACCTCCGTGGTAGCACTAAGGATGTCTGACTAACGGCAGGGAGCAGGCCTAAGCCGTTAGTTGGACATCCCCCAAGGGCTCCTGGGCTGCCAGAGGGATGTCTGACTGCTAGCTTAGACCTGATCCCCTGGGAAGTGGGCCTAAGCTGTCAGTCAGACATCCCCCAAGGGGTCCCGGACTGTAAGAGGACACAGGCCGGGCTGAGGGACCCCCCTGAGTGCACGAATTTTTGTGCACCAGGCCTCTAGTGTGTGTGTGTGTGTGTGTGTGTGTGTGTGTGTACTGAGTGGCCAGATTATTATGACCACCCCATCAGTACTTCATTGACACTTCCAAAAATACTGAATATTGAAAACTTCTTAAGCAAATACTCTCAAGGTATTATTATTATTATTATTATTTGCATAACTAATTCACTTCATTGTGATGGGGTGGTCATAATAATCTGGCCGGTCACAATAATCTGGCCACTCAGTGTATATTAAAAAAAAACACAAAACTCAGTGATTTGAGTGTCTAGTTGTCCTTAGTTTGTATAAGAAATGTTCAGAGTATTGAGCACAGCATGATAGAAATGTTCCCTGACACTTATTTGTATTCCACTCTTTGTTCCTTTTAATTAAAGCATTTTAGACTGAACAGCCTTATTATGTATCCTGCCACAGAAGATTTTTAACTTAATTCTAGATTATCAGAGTAAGGGCAAAGATTCTCAAAATCTATAAAAACTCAACAACCAGTGGTTTGTATGCTGAAAGTGGCATAACAGAGTAAGTCCATGACAATGGAATCATATTTTACTCACTGGCAAGGTGGAGCCATAGATCAGAGGCGTGTCTAATATGTGTACTTTAAACTTAACCATCTTTATGATTTCGTGTTTTATTATTTTTCTATTAAAAGATCTTTGTAATAGCTAATATTTTCAGAATACAAAAGAAAAGAGATTTTACATAGTTTAACCAAGATCAGAGGTAATGGCACCCCCCTAACTTGGGGCTATGGGGTGAGTCAGTAAAGTAGAGCAGATGGAGTGACAGACCAAAGAACGATTATAAATTTTGATCCCTTCTTTCTTGGCTCAGTTCCTTCCAAACTCTGAAATCAGTTTTTGGTCCTATTCTTGCATCATTTTTACTCTCCTTTGAAAACCCAGGACTGAAATGAGCAGGTAAAAAATATAAGGGTGTGCCAAAAGCCTTAGTAATAAAGATTAGTAATATTTTTACAGCATTTTTGAAAAAGACAAAAATCAAGTATGATGAACAAAACACCAAACTTTTAGGAAAAAGATTGGATCAATTAAACCATGATATAGCCTGAGGCAAAAGGAAAAAATTAGTAATACTAATCCTGTCACTAATAAGAGCCTTATTTTAGACATAGTGGAGGCTGAGTTCCAGCCTTTTGATTTTTCCCTTCTTCTCACTTCCCAAAATGACTTCACTCTCTAAACTCCCTAGATCTTATCCCATTTCTCATTCTTGGCTTCCACCTGGGAGAGTGTTCATGGAAAGAACACTGAATTCACCTGACTGGTTTGGCTCAGTGGATAGAACGTCAGCCTGCAGACTGAAAGGTCCCAGGTTCGATTCCAGTCAAGGGCATGTACCTTGGTTGCAGGCACATCCCCAGTGGGGGGAGGCGGGGGGTGCAGGAGGCAGCTGATCAATGTTTCTCTCTCATCGATGTTTCTTAAAAAATCAATAAAATATATATATTTTTTTAAAAAGAAGAACACTGAATTCTAGCCCTGGCTTTTTACAGCTGAGTTCACATCTTACTATAAATTCATATGATTGGATTCCAAGGAGTCTTGGTTAGAGCTAGTGAGGTTGATAATTGCTCTACAGAAAAGTCCTATCAGTTTCATCTGGAAGTTTGTCATCTGAGTGTATACTTAAGAACTACCTACAACTATCTCTTATACTATTAGGATTATTATAATACTCTATTTTTAAAAATAATTTTATTGATTTAAAAGAGGAAGGGAGAGGGAGAGAGATAGAAACATCAATGATGAGAGAGACTCATTGATTGGCTACCTCCTGCATGCCCCACACTGGGAATCGAGCCGGCAACCTGGGCAGGTGCCTTGACCTGGAATTGAACCATGACCTCCTGGTTCATAGGTCGATGCTCAACCATTGAGCCACAGCTGCTTGGCACAATACTCTATTTTTGCAAGTTCTTATACCTCAGATTAACTGTTTTGTGGCACTTGCTAGGTAAGTGACTGTATAACATTCTAAGTATTTTTGTTTGTTTGGTTTTTGAGAATATGTTTATTAAAGCTGGGGACAGTGAAACAAGGAAGGGCTTAGGATAGAAGAAGCAACAGGAGAGAGACTAGGCAGCGGTGCTTTGGCTCACTGGGAAGTCAGAGAAAAGGGGGCCTTGGAGACAGGTAGAGGAAGGTTAGCCCAAGACGAGGCTAGTTGTCCATTGCTCCCCTGGTTGCAAGTCTCATGGGGTCTCTTAGAGTTTAGGAGATGCACACCTGTGGGGAAAGTAAAGGAGGAAGAGTAAGGCTTGAGCATGCTCCCAGGAGGAAGAGCACGCCTTCTAACTTTTGAACTTTAATGGGTAATAGTAAAGGAATATTTTGGTATGCAGCCATTTCTTGGTTTTCCTATTTTTAATGTAATGCCACCTGGTAGAATGCATCAGTTTGTCAGTTTTCACACTATTTTATTTTCTCCTCCAGTAGGTTGTGGACAATGTGTTTCATAACTCAAATAGTGTTAATGCTTAACTAAATACAACTTGTATAAACTGAGCCATATGTGGGATGAGAAGTTCAAATATTGCACTAAAACAAAGCAAAAATATTTCCAATTATTCATCATTTGGTAAACTTTTAACAACATTAGCTTTGAAAAATGAAAAAAAATTCTAAAATTGGAATTTGACATATATATGTACATATATATATATATAATATATCTAATCTAATAAAAGAGAAACATGAAAATTGACTGCACCTCCGCTACACCCCAAGCCACACCCACCAGCCAATCAGAGCGACTATAAGCAAATTAACCCAAAGAAGATAGCGGCTGGCAGCCACAGAGCTGGAGCAAGCAGGAGGCTTGGTTGCCCCAGCAATGGAGGAAGCCAAGCTTCCCGCCTGCCTTGGCCAGCTGTGGGCTCTGCTCAAGGCAACAAAGTTTCCATTATAAAAGATAAATAAATCTCAGATACCTGCTTCCAGCCAGCCTCCACTGGGAGCTTGGGTGGCTGAGGGCCATGGCCAGCCTTCAAACAGCCATCAGCCCCTCACCCAGGATGGCCACACCCTCATGGGGTGAGGGTCCCCGCTGAGGGGCTTGGCCAGCCTGCAAACAGCCATCAGCCACTCACCCAGAGAATGGCCAGGCATCCCAGTGGGACCCCCACCCTGATCCGGGACACCCTTCAGGGCAAACCAGCTGGCCCCCACCCATGCACCAGGCCTCTATCCTATATAATAAAAGGGTAATATGCAAATTGATCCTAACAGCAGAACGACTGGGAATGACTGGTCACTATGACACACACTGACCACCAGGGGGCAGATGCTCAATGCAGGAGCTGCCCGCTGGTGGTCAGTGCGCTCCCACAGGGGGAGCTCTGCTCAGCCACAGACAGGCTGATGGCTGCCAGTACAGCAGTGGTGGTGGGAGCCTCTCCCACCTCCTCAGCAGCACTAAAGATGTCCGACTGCAGCTTAGGCCTGCTCCCCGCTGGCAAGTGGACATCCCCTGAGGGCTCCCAGGCTGCCAGAGGGATGTCTGACTGCCAGTTTAGGCCCAATCCCCCAGGGAGCGGGCCTAAGCCAGCAGGTGGTCATCCCCCAAGGGATCCCAGACTACAAGAGGGCAAAGGCCGGGCTGAGGGGACCCCCCGCCCCCTGCAGTGCACAAATTTTTGTGCACCGGGCCTCTA
>NW_005871049.1:23328910-23342590 GCF_000147115.1 Myotis lucifugus | reverse complement strand
TATTCTTCCCTCCAATGAGATTGTGCATGGCATTGTATAAATTATAATTTTTGGAGTTCTGTTTTTAAAGTATCTGAGCCTCTCTTTTTAAATTATTCAGGGTTTTTGTTGTTGTTTAATGTAAAAAGTGCACTTGTTAGAAAGGAAGGGAAAGGAGGGGGGAACAGAAGAAAGGGCCTCAGCCTCTGCAAAATAGTTTCCTGTAATCCTGGGAGGACTGAGTATTAATTTGCCCATCTTTAGAAGAGGAAACAGACTTAGAAATAAGAGTACCTGGCTGGTTTGGCTCAGTTGATAAAGCGTCAGCCTGTGGACTGAAGGGTGCCTGGTTCAATTCTGGTCAAGGGCACATGCCTGGGTTGCCTGTTCTATCCCCAGTAGGGGGCACACAGGAGGCAGCTGATCAATGACTCTCTCTCATCATTGATGTTTCCATCTCTCTCCCCCTCTCCCTTCCTCTTAAAATCAATAAATAAATACACACACACACACACACACACACACACACACACGTAATTTTTTTAAATTAAGAGTAATCTAAAATCACAGCTGGTAAACTGATATATTTGGGACACAACTCCACATGTCTTCCAAAATATGCTCTTAACCACTATGATATAAGAGGAGTTTTAAATTTTTTTACTAAACCCACATATTTCGTAATAGAATAAAAAAAGTTTCCTGACCTGCAACCTGAAAATGTGTATGATTCAATTGAAAAAAGTTTAGATTCATTCCCTCCCAACCAAAGCTTCCCTCCTTTCAAGGAAACTTAAAAAGTATTTTTTGTTTTAACTATTTTTTTATTGTTTTTTTCTTTTTATGCTTTAACTATTTTCTAAAGAGAAAAATAGTACTTATATAAACTAAAATCCCTTTTTGTTTGTCATATTTAAGCAGAATATTTCAAACTACTCTAATAATGACATGGGTTTTCTTCTTTTGGGAAGGTAGCAAAATTTTGCTCCAGAAACTATTTTTTGTCTTTGTCAAAAATTAATTTAGCATAGGATGGTGTGGGAATCATAATTTCACAAGCCAATAGCTTACAGGATATGCTATTAATAAAGCCAAATAGCTATATTAGTAAAGCCAAATAGAAAAATAACATACTCCCAACAAATGACAGATTAATCACACTATTTTTCCAGGCAAGGGGAGGTGAAGGAATGAAGTCTAAATTTCATATGCGGTGTGTCTTTTTTAAAAGGAGGAGGCACTCTGAGAGTCAGCAACCACCAACCAAAGGGCTGATTTCCAAGTGGCAGGGTGGAAGTAAAGATCCCTATTGCTAGAGCATGTTGCTAGGGTACAAAGACGTCAGTGCTGGTAGGTGGGCTTACCTCTTTCACCAGGTTAATGTGGGTTTATCAACAATGTCTTCAAGGAGTACCTCCCCAGGACAGGAGCAAATGCCCCAACGATCTTCTGAGAGTTTTTAGGTTAGAGAATAGTTGCCTCACCCAAACCAAAACTCAAATAGTCCTCACAAACTCTCAGTATTTATAGTCTAAATGTCCCCTTGCCACAGTGGCTTTTCCATGTGTTCTTATGATAATCCCCCAGCGGGTCTCCACAGAAGCTGGGCTTCGGCCTGCTTATCAATGACATAGATATGCAATGATGACATCCTGGCACAACTTACTTCGTTCTTATATCAAAGCCACTTTTTTCCCTTCGTCATAAACGAGTAGATTAAAACAACTTCACATAAGTCATAAACAAGTGGCTTTAAAATCATATAAACCAATACACAACATAGCATCAAAAGAGCCAGGGAGAGGGGCGGGGGAGAAGAAACTTACAAATGATATAAAGCAAAAGGTGACACACCAGCTCCCTCTAAATCTCCCTTCTGCCCTAAGAGGAACAGAAATAGACATTTTTAGATGAATTTATAATGTGTATGTTCATATATACATACACAAATAAACACATTATTACTTATTTTTACACTACATTTACTATGCCAGACACTGTTCCAAGTGTCTAACTTGTGAAAAGTCATTTAGTACAACTCTAAGAGGCAAGTTGTACTGTTACTGCCCCCAATCTTTTTTTACTAGATGAGAAAACAGGCACAAAAAAGATAACCTGCCAAAGGTCACACAGAGAGGGCAGAGCTTGGATTTGAACTCCTGGGAGCCTGATTCCAAAGCCAGGCTTTAAGCACTGCTCTTTAGCTTCCTCTCTACATGCAGCAGGACCTAGGCTGGGTGTGTGTACACATACAGATACACATCCACCTGCATGTTTCATGCTACATTTTAAGTTTATCAAATGCCCTTGAAGACCTTTACCTATCAGCATGAAGGGCAGGAAAGGGAGAGCAACTGCTAACACAAGAGGGGGTATTCAGAGACGAAGATTACAAAGCATCTCAGAGAGTAACAGGCCTGAAAAATATTCCTTAGCTAAGAAACTAGATCACTGGTCAACTTAGAACAGTTTCAGTTTTTATATGAGGTGTAGGGATGAAAATAAGATTGCTTCTGAGCTAGTCTTGTAGGGAAGAAAATGATTCTTTAAACACAATGGATCCAGAGGAAGAATCCAATGTAGAACAATCAACTCATTAGGGTAATTAGCATCCAGCAAGTAGGCTGGCTACATCCAGTTGAATTATGCTATACCCTACAAAGCACTGCAGCCTTTCAGAATTCAGTGTCACAACCAAGGGACTCCTGTCTTAAGCAATGACTCATATTTTTTATCTTATAGTAACATATACTCACCCCACAGTAAAAGAACAAACAAAAAGAGAGGCAGTTGCTGCCACCAGCAAGTCAAAAGGTTTAGACGTCACAACTTTATCTATTGAGGAGTCTCTAATTCACACCAGTATTTAACTGCTCACCAAGCACTACTTTTTGGATTTCTTAAAGGCACCAAAAGATCTGTTTTCTGAATTGTAGCCAGTAATCCATTCAAATTTCAAATTTTATTACAGGCAGATTTTGCTTTATTGTGTTTCATGAATGTTGCTTTTTTTTTTTTTTTTTTTTTACAAACTGAAGGCAAGACCCTCCACAACCAATAAAGATTATTTTATTGCAATTCTTGCTTTATTACATCGGTCTGGAACCAAACCCAATCTCTGAGGTATGCTTGTATAGCCTTTAACTATTTAAAATGCTCCACATGTTTCCTTTAAAGATCAAAATCCTCAACTTTGCCTAAATGGTCTTGCAGCAGCATTTTTTGCTTATCTCATCAGCCTCACAAAAGCCGTTTCTAATCTTTTCTACTTCCGGCACTTCACTTCCCCTTGAGGTGTCAGCCAAATCAACTTTTTAGTCCCTCAAGTACCAAGTTCTTTAGAGTTAAGAGCCTTCTCACTGGCTCTTCCTTCATCCTTGAAGACTTCCATCCTCAAATTTGTCCAGTTCACTCAAATTTTACCTCTAAAAATATGGTGTTAATCCTCGCCCAAGGATATTTTTTCCATTGCTTTTTAGAGTGGAAGGGAGAGAGGGGAGGAGAGAGAGAAAGAAAGGACCATCGATGTGAGAGAGACACACATGGGGGTTGCCTCCCCCATGCACCCTAGAAATCGAACCTGCAACCTCGGTATGAGCCCTTGACAGGGAATGGAACCGGCGACCCCTCAGTGCCCAGGCCTACACTCTTATCACATCTGCCAGGACAAATTTTACCTTCTTTTAAAATGTTAGCATTAAAAATACTAGCATTTTATTTATTTTAGCACAATATACTTAAAATGTTATCATTGTGTCATGTAACCAACACAAAAACTCAACTTTTACCTTAAATGTCACGTCCTCAGAAGATCTCAGAGGTGAGGCGTGGTATAATTCCGCGGGGTGGGGCCGACCCACCCACTCATCCACTGACAGGCGAACTGACCCATCGGGCGACTGTCCCCATTTCATTTCCAGGTTTACTGCCTCTTACCAACCACCACAGGCCCAGTGAACCGGCTCCTCCCACCGCCCGGTTACCCACTCCCTCGTGTCTGAGAGCAGGAGGGGGTGGCGGTGGCGGTTTTAACACCAGCCTGGGAACCTTACTTCTATCCTCAAGTTGCTCCATAGGAAGAATCTGGAAAGCCTGCCATTCTCTGGGAGTGAAATGGCCAATTCCAGCCAACAATTCCAGCCACCTGTGCTCCAGATCTCTTCCCGCCACCCACCCCACACCCTTAGAGTCACTGCGCAGGCGCGTGTCTATTACCTGCCCACTTTCGGGGGAACCGCCCATCAGCG
Organism: Myotis lucifugus; assembly: GCF_000147115.1. Lineage (NCBI taxonomy): Eukaryota > Metazoa > Chordata > Mammalia > Chiroptera > Vespertilionidae > Myotis > Myotis lucifugus. The sequence continues at coordinate 23,338,364 of NW_005871049.1, read as the reverse complement.
CACAGGCCCAGTGTGCGCCCTGACTGGGAACCCCCCCACCCCCGGTGGTTGGGTGTCAGTCCTGCGTTGCACTGGGATCCTGCACCATCTCAGTCCTGGGCCGTCAGCTCCAGGTAAGCGGGAGCCTGCAGCGCCCGGCCACTGTCTGGGCCGTAGCTGAGCACAGTGGAGGCGACTGGGCGCCAGACCTCGAAGTCACGCTGGTCCACGAGTGGATCTCCTCGGCCTGGCAAAGATCTTGTGAAATCTACCGTTCCCAGACCTGTGGAATCAGAACATTTAATTAACGTTTAGTTAATTAGTCAAGGAGATTTTGATCTGAACAATAATTTGAGAATTGCCATGTTATCGCCCAAGAATGGCTGTGTTTGGTGGAGGAAAGTTGGGGAGGAGAGAGGATAAGGGGGAGGTGAAGGGAGTAGTAGCCACCATTGGAGAACCCACTGCCCTACATTGCCTCCACCTCTTGGCCAAAGTAAACATCCCTTAGTCCTCCCAGAGATCTAACAGTTAAGAATCATCATTACAGATTCACAGATGAGCTCGGTTAGGCTCAGGCAAGTCAAGAATCATCCCGTATGGCAATGATTGAAACAGGGCTAGCAATCTACCACAGTTTTTTGTTGTTGTTGTTTTGTTTTAAGTTTTGTTTAAGCAGTGGTTCACAAAGTAAGGTTCGAAAGGCCAGCAGCATCACCTGGGAACTTTTCAGAAATACTACACACCAACTGGATCAAACGGAATTGCTGGGGGTTGTGGCCCAGCAACCTTTTAATCAGACCTACAGGTAATAGGCAAGCTAAGGTTTGAGAACAACTTTCTTAAAGAACCAGGGGAATGTTTTAAGCTGGAAGATAAAGGGATTATATTTGCACTTAGAGAGATCAGTTTAGCCAGAGTTAGGCAATTATTGGAGGCACCATTTGTGTTTTAAGGTAGAAAAAGGAGTGGAATGGTAGCAGTGCCTTTGAAACCAGTTGTGTTCACTTCATGGTCTATTTTGTTAATGGCCTGATTTATGAAAAGTGGGGAAGACTGATTTGTATAGGACAGTGGTTCTCAACCTTCTGGCCCAGGGGTGGGCAAACTTTTTGACTCGAGGGCTACAATGGGTTCTTAAACTGGACCGGAGGGCCGGAACTTTAAATACAGTTCCTCATGTTGTGACCCAACCATAAAATTATTTTCGTTGCTACTTCATAACTGTAATGTTGCTACTGTTATGAATCGTAATGTAAATAATCTGATATGCAGGATGGTCTTAGGCGACCCCTGTGAAAGGGTCGTTCGACTGCCAAAGGGGTCTCAACCCACAGGTTGAGAACCGCTAGTATAGGAGCTTGGGAAATGGAGGACACAATGATACTTGGAGTGAATATCTAACAGTTACATATTTTTTCTTTAGATTTTAGCTTTCCCATTATGCTCTGCAATTTACTAGCTGCATGATATTGGGCAAGTTTCATAAAACATCTTTCAGCCTCTATTTTCTAACCTCTGACTACTCTATGCAACCTCACCTCCAATTCCATGCACTCCCCATCTTTTTTTTTCCAATTTAAAAAGTAAACTTCCTTTTAGAAGAGTTATGGATTTACAGAACATTTGCAGAGATAGTACAGAGAGCTTCTATACTCCCCCCCACACACACACACAGTTTTCCTTATTATTACATCTTATATTTGTATGGCACATTGTCACAACTAATGGACCAGTACTGATACATTGTCAGTAACTGAAATCCATATTTTACTCAGATTTCCTAGCTTTTCGCTTGTGCCTTTTTTTGTTCCAAGATACCACCAAGCACTTTACATTTAGTTGTCATGTTTCATTAGGCTCCTCTTGACTCTTTCTCGCTTTCCTTGTTTTTTTATGATCTTGACGGTGTTGAAGAGTATTTTGTAGAATGTCCCCCGATTTGGGGAGTCCGGTGTTTTTCTCATAGTTATACTAGGGTTGTGGATTTTGAGGAGGAAGACCACAAGAGGTAAAGTACTTTTCTCATCACATCATAAGCGGGTGTACTATCAACATGATATTTTAAACAATATATACTTTTATTTATTTCAGAGAGAGAGAGATAGAGACATCAATGATGATAGAGAATCATTGCTCAGCTGCCTCCTGCACACCCCACACTGGGGACTGAGCCTGCAACCTGGACATATGCCCTGACCAGGAATCCAACGGTGACCTCGTAGTTCATGGGTTGACACTCAACCACTGAGCCACACCAGCCGGGTTCAACATGACTTTTCACTCTTGATCTTGACCTTGATCACCTGGCTGAGGTAGTGTTTGTCATTTTTCTCCAGGACAGAGTTATTCTTTTCCTCCTGTCTTTTCAAACTTTCCTCTTAAGAAGGAAGTTGCTATGTGCAGCCCACTCAAAGAGTAGAGAAAATTCAAGGCTTTTAGCCTGGTTCATGTGCCTGTTTTTCTTTTTTTTTTCTTCTTCTTTTTTTTAAATATATTTTATTGATTTTTTACAGAGAGGAAGGGAGAGGGATAGAGAATTAGAAACATCAGCTGCCTCCTGCACATCTCCTCCTGGGGATGTGCCCGCAACCCAGGTACATGCCCTTGACCGGAATCAAACCCGGGACCTTTCAGTCCGCAGGCTGACGCTCTATCCACTGAGCCAAACCGGTTTCAGCGCCTGTTTTTCTTAATATGTATACCTGCTGTATACATGGGAGAGACCCAGGAAAACTGAGGAGTAACTCACCAAAATAACTGGAAACAAAAGATGATGGGCGGTCAGTTATGGGAGGGTACAGTAAAAGGATTAATGCTGGTATGATTGTTGTGCAGATTTAAGTCATTGTCTTCTGCACTGATAAAAATTCCTAGAGCTAAAGTCATCCTGGCCCAGCCCAGGGAGACACATCTACAAATGAAGGTTTCCCTTACAAATGTAGATATCTTTTTCAAAGGGTAACAGGGTAACTTTTATTTTGTTTTCTGAACTTCTCCTAAGTACACTCTTTCTTAAAATTAACTAGCCTGCAATAATCCTTATGCCAAAGAGGCATATTTTAGGGTGACAAAATCTGTTCCTCCAGCTCCTAGACTATAAATTGTACATCATGTTACTACTAGAGGCCCGGTGCACAAAAATTGTGCACCGACAGAAGCTCCCAGCCTCTCCTTTATTTATTTATTTTTTTATTCTGGGATTTATTTACCTTCTATAATTGAAACTTTGTTGCCGCTCCAGCTCCGAGGCCAGGGCCTGCTGAAAGCAGGTATCTGGGGTTTGTTTAGCTTCTATAATTAAAACTTTATTGCTTTCGGAGCTTAGAGCAGGCCGCAGCAGGCGGGGAACCTTGGCTTCCTCCATCACTGGAGCAAGCAAGCCTCCTCAGCCAGGACACCTCAGCCTGGCCTGTGCCCTCTCGCAGTCTGGGACCCCTAGGGGGATGACCACCTGCTGGCTTAGGCCTGCTCCTAGGGGGATTGGGCCTAAGCTGGCAATCAGACATCCCTCTGGCAGCCCGGCAGCCCTCAGGGGATGTCCACTTGCCAGGGGGAGCAGACCTAAGCTGCAGTTGGACATCCTTAGTGCTGCTGAGGAGGCGGGAGAGGCTCCCACCACCACCGCTGTACTGGCAGCCATCTGCCTGGCTTGTGGCTGAGCAGAGCTCCCCCATGTGGGAGCGCACTGACCACCAGAGGGCAGATCCTGCATTGAGTGTCTGCCCCCTGGTGGTCAGTGTGTGTCATAGTGACCAGTCATTCCCAGTCGTTCTGCTGTTAGGGTCAGTTTGCATATTATCCTTTTACTATATAGGATAGAGGCCTGGTGCACGGGTGAGGGCCGGCTGGTTTGCCCTGAAGGGTGATCCAGATCAGGGTGGGGGTCCCGCTTGGGTGCCTGGCCAGCCTGGGTGAGGGGCTGATGGCTGTTTGCAGCTGGTCACACCACACCCCCTTCAGGGTGGGGGTCCCCACTGGGGTGCCTGGCCAGTCTGGATGAGGGGTTGAGGGCTGTTTTCAGGCTGGCCAAGCCTGTGACGGAAGCTCCCAGCCTCTCCTTTTTTTTTTTTTATTCTGGGATTTATTTACCTTCTATAATTGAAACTTTGTTGCTTTTGGAGCTTAGAGCAGGCTGCGGCAGGTGGGGAACCTTGGCTTCCTCCATCACTGGAGCAAGCAAGCCACCTGCTTGCTTCAGTTGTGTGGCTGCCGGCCACTATCTTGGTTGGGTTAATTTGCATATCCTGCTGATTAGCCAATGGGAAGCGTAGCAGAGGTATGGTCAATTACCATGTTTGTCTATTATTAGATTAGATACTGAATACTATAGGCAGTTGTGACACAGTGGCATTTGTGTAATGCCTTGTGCTATGGCGATAGGAAATTTTCAGCTCCATTATAATCTTATGGGACCACCATAATACAGGGTGGAGCAAAAATAGATTTATAGTTGTTCTTTTTTTTTTTTTTTTTAAATATATTTTATTGATTTTTTACAGAGAGGAAGGGAGAGAGATAGAGAGTCAGAAACATCGATGAGAGAGAAACATCGATCAGCCGCCTCCTGCACATCTCCTACTGGGGATGTGCCCGCAACCCAGGTACATGCCCTTGACCGGAATCGAACCTGGGACCTTTCAGTCCACAGGCCGACGCTCTATCCACTGAGCCAAACCGGTTTCGGCGATTTATAGTTGTTCTTAAGGGAAATAATACAATCCTATCTAATAATAGACAAACATGGTAATTGACCATACCTTCGCTACGTCTCCCATTGGCTAATCAGCACGATATGCAAATTAACCACCAACAAAGATGGTGGTTAATTTGCATAAGTAGGCTCCAAGCAGCGGAGAGAAGACTGAAGGTGAGCTGGAGCTGTGAAGACGGAAGACTGAAGTCAGCTCCGGCTGGAGCTGTAAAGACGGAAGACTGAAGGCGGCTCCGGCCAGAGCAAAGGCCTGGGTCCCAGGTGCCAGAGGAAAACCTGTGCTGGCAGCCAGGAGAAGGGAAGGCCTATTGCACGAATCTCTTTGTGCAACAGGCCTCTAGTAATAAATAATAATACAAAAATAAACTTTCAGATACTCAAACTATGTTTGCCCCATCCTGTATGTGCGGTCCCTCATTGATCAAAATGTTGTAAGGATTAAAAGTCACCAAAGCCTTAATACCTATCATTACACATAGTGTGGGCAGGTAGGGAGACTGATTTGGAAGAGACTTAAGGCTTTATTTAATGTAGTTCTGTGTTGGTATTTATCAAAAGCTGAGTGTATTTTAACATTCTGGAACTTCTCTTTATATGTAAGTAAATTAACATATATGTAATGTGTAATGTAAAAAAAGTAACACTTTATGGTATAGGTATGTGGATTTAGCTAGATTTCTTAGAGCTTTTTACCTTTTATAAGATAGTCTTACAATACTTTTTATTGTACATGTTAAATGGCAGCACTGTATATTCAAATTATTATAGACTCAATTTTTACAGCTCTAATTGAGGATGGTAGTTCCTAACTTATAAGGTTGTTCTAAGAGCTTAATTGAATTAGTGACTGTATGAAAGATCTGCCTTTAGTGCCTCACACATAAAAAACCATCTTTTGATCTGAGTCTCCCAAAGGAGCAAACCTTAGTCCCAAGAAAGAAGTGAGGAAAGGATAAGCAGTGTGGTTTATGAATAAGAAGAATAGCATGACACAGAATGGAAATAGGGTTGACGAAAAATAAAGCATTAAAAAAATAATAACGGCCAAGTACCTCAGAGGACCATAGCCAGATGAAGATAATAAGGTATGTAGGACTCTGGATGGTTAGCTGAGGATGGAGCACTTGGTCCTGCCTCTTGGTAATTGACAGGTTTTTAAATAAGAGGAAAGAGTCAATTAGTTAAAAAGTGAAGGCTTGAAGGGTGAGTTAAAATATATCAAGAAGCAATAGCTTATAAAAATATGTGCTACATTTAAAAAAAAACTTGAGAGAGTCTGTAGGACAAAGATGGAGGCAGGAGACACTATTCTACACTGAACAACATTTAAAAGCACTAATCAAATGCAATGTATGGGCTATAGTTGAATCTATTGAAATGCAAAATAGCTCTTTGTTGGCAAAGAACAGTAGGCATGTATTAGCTGGCATTTATATGATATCCTTATTTTAAAAAGGCGTAATCTCCCTTTTATAGGTTAAAGAAATGGCATTCAAAAAGAAAACCATGCATTTTCTTAAAAATACTCAGTAAATATCGGGGAGCCAATATCCTTTTACTAATGTTAGCCCTTATGTTGTGAAACACTGCCTCCTGTAGTGTGTTGTTATAATAGCTTTTATTGATGGAGATTTTATACAACTATTTCATTTTTCCTATTCTGCTGGTAGGAAGAGAAAAAAAACCTTAAAGGCCCCTCTACCTTTTTCATTCCAGTTGAAGGAGTATGGTTACCATCTTCCTCCATAATATTCTGGCCTAAACAAAATTATCAAGCGATTTCAAGTTGATGTATTTCTAGACCCTGAAACAGCACATTGTAAACTTACTGTCTCAGGTGATAGAAAGACAGTGCAGTATGGACATAGGGTGAAAAACTTATCTCGTAACCCAAGGAGATTTTATCATGGCCCAGCTATTCTGGGTTCTGAGGGATATAATTCTGGAAGACAGTATTGGGAGTAGAAGTGAAAGACAAGTTTGAGTGGGTCTTGGGTGTCTGTAAAGACTCTATTTCCAGAAGAAGGAGTCAGAATCCATCAATTTTTTTTCAGGATGGATTGTGGTGTATCGAGCAAAGTGGTCAGAATAATTATATTGCTTTGGGTCCTAAAAATATATATCTTGTGCCAAAAGTAATGCCTAGTAAGATTGGCATTTTTTAAGACTATGAATTGGGTGAGGTTTCCTTTTATAATTTGAGTGATAGATCTCTTCTCTATATTTTTAATGATTGTTTTACAGGAGCACTTTGGCCTTATTTCTATACTGGAATGGACTCAAAACCTCTTAAAATCTGTACAGTAACAGATTCTGAATAATGAACTATTGTAAGACTCTTGTTTCTTTTAAGTTTGTGGACAAAACTAAGCTAGTGTATCTGCCTCAACAATTCCGTGTTTATTTTTCCTTTAGACAACCAGAATGGTTTTTATCTCAGTTTGGTCAACTTCTAGAGAATGTGGCTAAATGCCTAGTTTACAGATAACTTACCAGATCCAATTGGAAAGTGGTTTAGAAATTCTAAGATAAAATACTTATTATTAAAATGTATTACTTTAGCAGTCTAGTATTGACAAAATCCAATAACTTTTCTGTATTAATTGCCTCCATGTTTTCCCTTAAAAAAGAAAACCTTTACTAAAGGCATGCATGACCACTCCAGGACCACCTGCTCTGTAAAGGCAGCCACTCAACTTTCATCTGTTTACCGCAATAATTCTCTGTAATGTGTTTTGTTCTTTTTATTATGTCTTTGTCAATTTTGTACATTGGATTTTCTGTGGAGATGCTCATCTACACTAATAAAAGAGAAACATGGTAATTAGCGTACGACCGCTACCCTTTTCATTGGCTAATCAGTGAGTATATGCAAATTAACTGTCAGCCAAGATGGCGGCCGGCAGCCAGGCAGCTGGAAGTGAACATGAGGCTTGCTTGCTGCAGTGAAGGAGGACTCCAACGTTCCCCCGCCTCACTTGCCGGCCTCTCAGTTGCAACTCTAAGCAACTATGTACTATGTTGCAAATAAGAAGCTAAACAAAACCCCAGAAAACGGCTGTCAGTCAGCCCTGGACCGCAACATTGTATCGATGTTTTCAGCAGCGAGGCCTCAGAGCTAAAGCTGGCCCAGAATAATAAAAAAAAAAAAGAAAACAAGGAGCGGTTGGGAGCTTTTAGTCATCTGCCAGCCGGAAAACAGCCCTCAGCCACTCACCCAGACTGGCCAGGCACCCCAGTTGGGACCCCCACCCTGATCCAGGACACCCTTCAGGGCAAACAAGCCGGCCCCTACCCATGCACCAGGCCTCTATCCTATATAGTAAAAGGGTAATATGCCTCCCGGCACCGGGATCAGCAGAGCAGCAAGGCTCCCGGCACCGGGATCAGCATGACAGGGGGCAGCGCCCAAACCCCCTGATCGCTCTGCCGCTCTGTGTGTGACAGGGGGCGGGGCCACAACCTCCCTATCCACCCTGCTCTGTTCGTGACAGGGGAAGGAACCCCAACCCCCTGATCAGCCCTGCTCTGTGCCTGATAGGGGGGAGCTCCCCAATCCCCTGATTGCCCTGCGGCTCTGTGTGTTACAGGGTGCAGCACACCAACCCCCTGATCGGCCCTGCTCTGTGTGTGACAGGGTGCGGCGTGGTTCAGGGTTCAGGGCCTGGAAGAGGAGCCGCACACAAATGAAAGAGAAAAGACGAGATAATTTGGGAATATTGGGGGACCAGGCGGGTAAGTCCAACTCAGGAGGAAGGGCTTCCACTGGTGCTCAGACCACACCAACCTTTTATAGTCAGAGGTAAACAAGGTAGGTAGTTACCATAGTTACACAGTTCTTGTGAGTTTCACTTGTTTTGACCATTTCTTGCACTTTCCTCAGCCCATTAGCTTTCCAGATAAGATCTAGGGAGTGTTGTAAGGTCAAGCCTAATTATGCTAAGAGGACTGTGCCCTCTAAGCTGGGACTTGTTTGTGACTTTGCCAACAGGTCAGTCTGAGGCTTAACCTTATATCAGTTTCCCACAGTCACTATGACATGCACTGACCACCAGGGGGCAGGCGCTCAACCCAGGAGCTGCCCCCTGATGGTCAGTATGCTCCCATAGGGGGAGCGCCTCTGAGCCAGAAATTGGGCTCACGGCTGGTGGCGGGAGCCTCTCCTGACTCCGTAGCAGAGCCAAGGATGTCCGACTGCTGGCTTGGTAATAAAATTCCTCCCAGCATAGTGAGCAGCAGACAAGGCTGGGAGAGAAAGCTTTTAGCTTCTCCCAGGTTATTGCAAGAGCGGTGGCAGTTGTGCCACATGGTTGTCAGTGGGTCTCTGAGAACAGGCCCAGTCATGCTGCCACACTTCAAGTACAGTCTGTCAAGACAACTAACTCAATGCCCTGAGTAGACAACACAGTGCTCACCCAGCTGACCCTGCATGGCCAGCTCTCCAGGCGCTGAGTCCAGGATGGAGAGGACAGCTCTTCTGCCCATCCCATGTACCTTTCCATCCACCTCCTTGTGTCTCACCTGGAAGCCCAGACCCAGAACCTGCTGTGTGCCGCTGCTAATCACAGGTTGGCCACCAGGAGTCCCCAGAGCTGCTGACCCATGGGCAGGAGGCGCAGGGTTCTCCTATGAGCAAGAATCCTTGAACTCTGAAGGACCCCAGGATGGTTTTGTTTTGTTTACTGATGCCTGTCCCCACCCCTGTTGGATTGTGCATGCTCTCTGCCACCTTCCAGCCTAGCACAGATTCCTGGTCCCACC
>NW_005871049.1:23267379-23328758 GCF_000147115.1 Myotis lucifugus | reverse complement strand
AATACCACAGTGGATCCTCCCCACATCCAGCTCACCCTACCGGCTGCCATGTTAATTATATCCTATATAATCCAATATAATAAAAGCCAAATATGCTATGTGTCCAGTAGTCTGTTCAACCAATGAAACCATAATATGCTAATAATATGCTAAGGCCACTCAACTGTTCACTATGACATGCACTGACAACCAGGGGGCAGATGCTCCAACCAGTATGTTAGCTTGCTGCTGGGGTCCGGCTGATCGGGACTGAGCAAGATGGGCTGGACATGCCTTGGAGACCTCCTGGTTCATAAGTCAATATTCAACCAGTGAGCCCACCGGCTGGGCTCAGAGGTCTTCTTTCAGGCCTCCCTTGTCACCCAATCTAAGGTTGATGAAAGAACAGGCTTTTCAGTGAGACACTGCAAGTGAGACTTTCTAGGCTCCACTAGTCTAATAGGGAAAAGATTACTAAACTCCCCAGACTGTCAGGGATACCAGCAAATGATGGTAACAGCCCCCTGGGTTTCCTTCTGACTTGTGAACATTTAGCATAAACCTAATCACAGCATTTGGCACATTTGCCCTTGATCAACTAGAGTATCTTAGGCAGAGAAGTGTAACATACTTCAAGTTATGGTTTAATTTTTACACTTGTATTTCCTTTTTTTTTAATCTGCTGGTTGTATTAAGCATGAAAGTATTAATCTAACAAAAGAAAAAAGCCCGGCAGAGTGGCTCAGTTGACTGTGCACCTTGAGATTGTCAGTTTGATTCTGGTCGGTTGGAACTGGGTTGTGGGTTCCATCTGATCGTTGCTTTTCTCTCTCTTCCTATCTTTAACTCTCTAAACATGTCCTCCAGTGAGGATTTTTTTTTTTAAGGAATTAATCTGTATAGATGACTTGGCTATTACTTCTGATTCTTGATATTCCATGTGTCATGTAATATTGAATCCCACCTTTAAAGTGTAAGCATAAAAATACACTGAAGGCATTTAGGAAGATTTTAAATATTTATTTAATTTCTGAGGAAGGAAGGCTATATATATATTCCCTTAAACCCCGAAGCCATACAACACTGTCAAAAGTTTGTCTTTAAACGAAAGTGCCAAAATATATTTGTAACATTACAGAGTAAATATTTCTATTACAGATTATGATTCGTATCTCTAAGGGTTCAAGGACATACAATAATAATAATACTCAAGAAAATGGCTCAAGGAAATGAAAGGTTAGCCTGGCTGGTGTGGCTCAATTGGTTGGACATCATGCCATGAACCAGGAAGTTGTCAATTCAATTCCTGGTCAAGGGCACATGCCTACTTGCAGGCTCGATCCCAGTGGGGCGGGGCGGGGGTGGGGAGGAGAGACCTGCTTGGTTTGATTCAGTGAATAGAACATCTGTCTGTGGACTGAAGAATCCCAGGTTCGATTCCTGTCAAAGGCATATGCCTGGGATGCAGACTAGATTCGAGTAGGGGGTGTGCAGGAGGTAGCCAATCAATGATTCTTTCATGATTGATGTTTCCATCTCTCTCTCCCTTCCTCTCTGAAATCTATCAAAATGTATTTAAAAAAATAGTTGGAAGCAATCAGTACCTTACTCTCAACACATGTAAAAATAAAATAATTGCAAATTACTGAGTCCCCCCCCCCATGATTCTATTGTCTCTCCCACTTGGAATGTATAAGGAACTTATGCATAGAGCTGCATCCTAAAACATAGACAAAAAACATTCTAATCCTAAAATTTCAGAAACACTTCAGAAAGAATTGATCAATCATTATTCCAAATATTCCACACTTCCATTTGTTCCCATTCACGTTGCTCTTAAAGATAAATGGGGAGAAAAAATGAGAGAAAAGTCCCAAGTGTTGAAGTCACAGAAGTGCCTTTTTACAAAATTTTGGTGCTAGCCCTGGCCAGTGTGGCTAAGTGAGTTGGAGCATCGTCCATGCGCCAAAGGGTGGCAGATTTGATTCCCACTCAGGGCACATACCCGGATTAGGGTTCAGTCTCCAATCTCCATCCATTCTGGAGGCAACCAACAAATAATTCTCTCTCACATTGATGTTAATCTCTCTCTCTTTTCTTCTCTAAAAATCAATCAAACAAAAAACAATTTTGATGATAGATCACTGATAGTTGCACAAAATTCTACCTACACAGGGACCTATGTAATACTTTCAACAATATTTAAAATAGATATGAAATAAAAATAAAAGTAAAGTATGATTTAAAAAAATTATACCTTCTGCCTATAAGTCACAGGAAGAAAATGAAGCAAAGTGACAGTTTATCCTACCTAATCTCTTAAAGCACAGATGGTAAGAGGTTTGGGATCACATCCGACATAGAAGTAAGGCTTTAGCACCTCAGAAAAAGTATCCCTGAAGGAATGGATGTGAGACATGTCATTCAAACTGTAAAAGGAAACGTGACCCATCTCATAGTCCAGGTAGATGCCAATCCCTCTGGGCATTTCCTGCAGCACAAGGGTGACAGGAACAGGCCCTCGAGCCACATAGTCACCATCCTGCAGCTGAATCGTCCAAAATCTCTTCTCTCGTCTGAGCAGGGGCTGCTTTCTCTTCTTGGAAAGGGTGTCTTTACAGACCCCCACGGCCCACTCAGGCTTGTCATCCACCTGGACCTCCCAGTAATGTCGGCCACGGTCAAACCTTTCAGAACCCAGGACAACTGGGTAGTCTGCAACTCCCTTCGGATTTTTATGAACTCTTTGCTTTTTCCTCACAAATGTCACAGACTTTTTATCCTCAGACACAACCAGATGAGGATGTGCAGTTTCGGGATCCAGAGTAACTTCTTCTCTAAATGTCTGCATGATTTGCAGCAGGGCCGAACACTGTGGAGGAAGACTGAATTCTTCTCTCTTATACTCCAAGCAATAGACACGTGGAGGTTCTAGGTTATCACAACGGGCGAGGACACCCTTGATGTTCATCAGCAATTTCACATCTGACACCACACTCGTCTCTGCCATCTCCTTTCGTAGAGCTCTAAGTTTGGAAATGTGGTCTGAAAATGCAGCTTTGTTTGCAGTGAGATTCTGTAGAATGTGCTTCTCTTGTGCAGCTAGCCTTGAGTGAACTGCCGCTTGCTCACACTCTATGGATGCTAACACACTCTCATATTCAGAGGCTAACTTCGCTCTCTGCTTTTCCACCTTTCCTCTCAGTTCTGATTGTTGCCTGTCTTGAGTGGCTAATAGTTCCTGAAGGTCTGCGAGCTGCTTCTTCAGGGGCTCAATGTAACTTCTGAGCTTTTGCCTGTGATGAGAGGCAGCCTCCTCCACGGGCCTCACGTGGTGGCCCTGGTGGTCAGGGGGCTGAGTGCACAGGGGACACAACAACTTTAGGTCATCCTCACAGAAGAGGGTCAGGGCCTGGTTGTGCTTCTCACACAAGCGCTTCTGTTCCTGCTGCTTCATCTTGGCCACTCTGATCTGGAGGTGCTTGGCCATGTCAACCATCCTTCCCAGCTGGGTGTTGCTCCACAGGTGCCTCTCTTTGCATGGGTGACGGCACAAAGGGCAAGGGAACCTGTCCTGCACATCAGCCCAGGACTGCTGGATGCAGAAGCGACAGAAGTTGTGCCCACATTCGATGGTGACAGGGTCTCGCAGGATATCCAGGCAGATGGGACAGTTGATTTCTGTAAGGAGTTTTGCCACAGCTCCTTCACCTGCCATTTCTCTTGGTCAATTAAGGTCAGCCGCTGGTGTCCTGTGAGGTCCTTAGCTACAGAGGTAGGTGCCCAGAGGAGCTCCACTGGCCACCTGCAGCCAATCAAAGTACTTGGAGGACTACTGTCCTTGGCAGCTCAGAGGATATAAATCCAAGTTCAGCAATTTTCCTGATCAGGGAGCAACGATGACTTTTCAGTACCGATTGGTTGCTGGGGATGAGAAAATACAGTTTCATGTAAAAAAAAAAAAAAACACAAATAAAACTACTTACTATTTGTCTAGTAGCCCTGCCTTGTTAGCTGCCACCTTTAAGGGAACCATTGCTTTCTTTTCCACAGCCCCACATTAACCACTGTGGTCTGCATGGAACTGCAAAAGTGTGAGAATGTTTGCTGCTAGATTCTCTGTCCCTGGGCTAAGTTTCAGCTTTAGTCACCTATTATATAGTCACCTATTAAAAGGCAGTATCATGAATTTTTTCAACTCAGGCTGCAAATTAACACACATTTGGAAGATCTTTTTTTTTTTTTTAATATATTTTATTGATTTTTTTACAGAGAAGAAGGGAGAGAGATAGAGAGTTAGAAACATCAATCAGCTGCCTCCTGCACATCCCCCACTGGGGATGTGCCCGCAACCCAGGTACATGCCCTTGACCGCAATCAAACCTGGGACCCTTCAGTCCGCAGGCCGACGCTCTATCCACTGAGCCAAACCGGTTTCGGCCATTTGGAAGATCTTAATTCCCCATTACCATAACCTGCATGTAACCTTGGTTTCTGTGCAGCTGCCCTGGCTACAGCTGTTGAATGACTAAAATACTGGCCAGGTCTCGGGGTTTCCTTTAGGGACTGAGAGATTTGGGGCCACCTGCTTGTACTCTGAGTGTCTGCCAGCCTATTAAGTAAGTGCAGTCAACACAGGGTCTGAGTATCTGGGATTCAGGCCCACATCTCTAACCTCTCCCGGCCCTCCTATACAAAATCACCCCAACCTATCTCTGCCTATACCAGGACCCGCCCTCCCTGAGATATAATGGTAGGTAGTCCACATGCAGCTCCTGACCAGCACCGTTAGGGGTTTTGTCACCCCCTTAGTTTGGGTTGAGATCCTGGTTCCCATAATTTTAGCAAAAGCATTTGATGGCTTAGAGAGGCCGTGAACCATAATGAAAGCATGGGTCCTAAAATAACCTGAATCCGCTTGAGAATTCCCTGGCCAAGTGCCGACTGGGCCCTTCCAGGGCAGCTGCACAGAAACCATGGTTTTTAGCGCCCACGGCTCTGGGCAACTCTGTGCAGCGGGTGTTTGAGGACCTTCGCCTTGGCTTTACCCCATACAAACATCCCCATTCCTGACTCCTAGGGGGTCAGACCTGGATATCGAAAATTTGATAGGGCATTTAGGTGACTTAAGGTTCAGACGGGGGCCAGGAAAACATAATTAACCTCTTGTGTTTTAAAATAAGCCAATCCCGAGTTTGGGTTCCCTTTAGCAGGGGTGGGCAAACTTTTTGACTCGAGGGCCACAATGGGTTCTTAAACTGGACCGGAGGGCCGGAACAAAAGCATGGATGGAGTGTTTGTGTGAACTAATATAAATTCAAAGTAAACATCATTACATAAAAGGGTACGGTCTTTTTTTTAGTTTTATTCATTTCAAACGGGCCGGATCCAGCCCGCGGGCCGAAGTTTGCCCACAGCTGCTTTAGAGGTACATGTCTCTCAGCGGGGCACTGCTCAGGTGCTCAGGAGCCCACAGGTCTTCCTCACTCCGGCCTCCCGCACCCACTTGGTCCCCTGTCCCGACTCACCAGCAGCAGATGGCTCTTCTCCGTTCTGAAACGCCAAAAGGGAAAGCTGAATCCCCCACAAGGATCTCCCTCCACAGCGTGGCACAGGACTGCATGAGCCCTAACCTGTCCCTGGTATATATACTCCATTAGCTCCAGTTATTAACCACGCCCACCAACGTCTATTGGCTGGTCCCCCACGAGGGAGGGGTGAACCAGGGTAAGAGGATTTTCATTGTATTCCTGAGGCCCAAAAGGATCAAACTGTTAATATGCATGATCTCATTCGCCCCCTGGCTATTCTCTCTTGATCCTCTCAGCACCAGGTATTTACCTACGTACATACTCACATTGTTTTTTTACAACTATCCTGACTTACGCCACATCTTTTTTCCCCTCAAGACTAATGCAACAGTCTTTTACCTCAATGAGAAAATATCCTCAGCTGAGGAGTAAAGGAAAAAGTAATAAAGAGTGCTGATGTTGCTAAGGGTGTGAAAGAGCTCACAAAACACCAATCAGGGGCAATTGAAAAGGTACACAAACTGATTGTTAATTAGATAAACAAAAGCCAGTGATAGTTCCAAGACAGCTTCATATAAAAAATCTTTCAGGATAGTAGGGGTGATTGGATCAATTTAAGAAATGTTTATTTATAAATTATACAGTACATGAGACCTGTACCGTGTTTATAAGAAACGTTAGAACCGAGAATCATTCGAGGGTCTGCTGGTATTAATTCAATTTACATTATTTCTAATGGGAGAAGTAGGATTCAGTGTTTGAACAAATTGCTTTTCCAACAGGCTACCAGGATGAATTAAGTTAGAGGACCCAGGCTCCACTATATATCAAAATTTACTTGCTTTTCATTTCCATTTCTCAAATGCAGGGTATATCCAACTGTGTACCTAAGTCGGTGGGATTCGGAGCAGATTAGATTTACTCTGAACTCCAAGCCACCTAGGAAAACTGATTTTTCACATGCATAGAATGCAATTCAAGGTCAGGAATTCAATGTGAGAAAAAGCTGGGGAGCAGATACACACACATTAGCCTTTGTTGTTGATGAGCTACAATGAGTCAAGATAATTGAGCTTTCCCCTACAGTCAGCACTGATCTAAGTAGAGACCAAGAAGAGGCTGAAGTGACCTCCATGTTTGGTCTCCTTGGTTGCCACAGTGTCAAGGAACAGTAAAAGCAGTAACATGAATTTTTTTCAACTCATGTTGCAAATTCACACACATTTGGATGACCTCAATTCCCCATTACTGTAACCTCCCTGTGATCCTTGCCATGGCTATATCTCCAATTATCACCTCGGTCCCTGTTTAAAGCTGTTGAATAACTAAAATACTGGCCAGGTCTCTGGGTCTCCTTTAGGGACTGAGAGACTTTGGGCCACCTGCTTATACTGTGGGTGGCTCTCTCCAGGCCCATTAAGGAAGATCAAATCAATACTGGTTCTGAGTATCTGGGATTCAGGCCCATGGCTCTAACTTCTCCCCTACCCTCCTATACACAAACACTCTCACCTACCTCCGCCTATACACAAACCCGGCCTCCCTGAGACATAATGGAAGGAGTCCACATGCAGCTCCAGACCAGCAACATGAGGCTTTTGTCACCTGCTTAGGTCAGGTTGGAATTCTGGTTTCTGAAATTTTAGCAAGCATTCTATGACTTAGTACAAAACTCCCCAAAGGACCCAAACCATAATAAAAAGCATTCGTGATGAAATAACTTTAATATGAAATAGGATATTCTTTCAAAGTGAGGACCAGGCTCATAGAGAGCAGCGGCACACAAAGCAGGGTTTTTACCACCCAGGGCTCTGGGCAACTCTGTGCAGCGGGTGTTTGAGGACCTTCGCCTTGGCTTTACCCCATACAAACGTTCCCATTCCTGACTCCTCAGGGGTCAGATCTGGATATCTAAAATGTTAAAGGGCATTTAGGTGACTGAAGGTTCTGACGGGGACCAGGAAAAAATAATTAGCTATATGCTTTTTGAAATCCAGTTCAGATTTCTTTGTTTATTTTTATTTTTAATTGTAACATTTTTTAAAATTTAAATTCATTATTATTAAAGTATTGCATATGTCTCCTTCTCCTTCCACCCTGCCCCCATTGTCCTCTCCCCTCCCGCTCCCAACCACCTGCACAGACCCTCACCACCCCTATTGTCTGTGTCCATTGGTTATGCTTATATGCATGCATACAAGTTTTTTGGTTGATTGCTTCCCCACCAATGCTCCCACCCTCCCCTGCCTTCCCACTGAGATTTGGTGGTTTGTTTGATGCTTCTATGTTTCTGGATTTATTTTTGTTCATCAGTTGAGGTTGTTCATTATATTCCACAAATGAGTGAGGTCATGTGATACTTATCCTTCTCTGACTGGCTTTTTTCACTTAGCATAATGCTCTCCAGGTCCATCCATGCTGTTGTGAATGGTAAGAGTGCTTTCTTTTATAACAATAGCCAAGTATTCCTTAGAGATATATGTCTCTCAGTGGGCCACAGAGCCGGCGCTCTGGAACCCACGTTTTATCTCACTCCAGCCTTCCCCACACACTTGGTCTCATCTCCAGACTTACCAGGAGCAGAAGGCCGAGGTCAGGTCTGTGTTGCCAAATGGAAAAGGCGAATCTCCCACCAAGATCTTTCTTGACAGTCTGCAACAGGACTGCATGAGCCCTCACCTGCCCCTGGTGTATATACACGATTAGGAGGACCTAGCTATTAGGACCACACCCACCAAGGTCCAGGGCCTCCTCCCCCAGGGAGGGAAGGGTTATATGGGCAAGAGGATTTTCAGTGCTTTTCCTCAGGCCAGAATGGATAAACTCTGATAATATGCAGGATCTAATTTGCACCCTGGCTATTCTCCCTTGATCCTCTCAACACCATTTGTTTGTTTCTTTGTTTGTTTGTTTGTTTAAAATCTTTACTGTTGAGCCCTGGCTAATTTGGCTCAGTGGGTAGAGCCAGGGCCTGCAGACCAAAGGTTCTTGGGTTCAACTCAGATCAAGGGCATGTACCTTCTTTCCAGGTTCCACCTAGGCCTGGGCCCTGGACAGGGCTTGTGCAGGAGAAACCAATTGATGTGTTTCTCTCACTTCTATGTTTCTCTGTCTTTCTCTCTCTCTCTACTCTCCTCAAAAGTCAATGGAAAAACATCCTCATGTGAGGATTAACAATAAATAAATAAATAAATAAATAAATAAAGTAAAAATATCCTTAAAAATTGTTGGAAGCCTGATCTGGTTTTGCTCAGTGGATAGAGCATGGGCATGTGGAGTGAAGGATCTGAGATCCATTCTGGTCTAGGCACATTCTGGGGCTGTGGTCGGAATCCCTTACAGGAGCCAGCAGATCAATGCTTTTCTCTCATCATTGATTTTTCTGTCTCTCTCCTCTCCCTCTCTGAAATATTAAAAAAAAAAAAAAAAAACCTTACCTAATAATAGACAAACACGAAAATTGACCGTACCTTCGTTATGCCCACCAGCCAATCATATGAGTATGCAAATTAACCAATGATGGCAGTCAATTTGCATATGTAGGCGCCCAGTGGCGATGGGAGCCTGCAATCAGAGCTGAGAGGTCCCCTGTCCAGGCCTAACGCCTTGAGGAGTTAGGCCTGAGCAGGCGCGGAGCCAGCAATCACGGGGAGCAGGGGCGGATCCGGCAATGGTAGGGAGCAGGGGTGGAGCCGATGATTGCGGGAGCTGGGGGTTCCCTGCCCAGGCCTAATGACTGGGCCAGAGGAGTTAGGCATGGGCAGGGCCCAAGCCGGCAATTGGTATGAACTACAGAGGAAACACCTTTTCTGACTGCTCATTGTCTAAGCTCCCTGTATGCCACTGGTAATATTCTTAGTAACTTGGGTAATAAAAATCCAATAAGGTGATCTAGGGTTTTTTTACCACACTCCTGGAGAAACAAAGGAAGTTCTGCTGCTGGAGGACTAAGAAATGTCATATCCTGCCCTAGCTGGTTTTGCTCAGTGGATAATACCTCGGTCTCCCCACCATAGGGTCTGGGTTCAATTCTGACCAAGGGCATGTACCTAGGTTGCAAGCTCCTCCCTGGCCTAGACCCAGGTCAGGGCTGATGCAGGCAGCAACCAATCAAAGTGTTCCTCTCACTTCGATGTTTCTCTCTGTCTTTCCCTTTCGCTTCCACTTTCTCTAAAAATCAACGGAAACATATCCTCAGGTGAGGATAAAAAAAGAAAGAAAGAAATGTCATATCCTTGAAAGACACATCTTGAAAATGCCTAAAGAAAGTTGTCATTTTTTCATGGTGAAGGGACTGGAGTCTGTGTTGGTGAAAACACCTTGGAGGCTGTGGTGACTGGCAGTGGCTGCAACAGAGGGGTGATAGGGCTGGTACCTTCCCCTCATCAGCCTGGTCGACTCACACAAAGGGAGGATAGACAGTGGCTTAGGTCTTCTACCCAAGGTGAGCAGGGAGCAGGGAGTAAGAAATCCCCTGAGGGCTCCCAGTATGTGATAGGGGGCAGGCTGGGCTGAGGGACCTCACCAACCCCTCTAGTGCAAAATTTTTATACACCGGGCCCCTAGTATTTTAATAAATAGTTGGAAGCAATCAGTAACTTACTCTCTACACAAGGAAAAATAAGAGGAAACCACTGAAAGTCCCCCATGATTCTGCCATCTCTCCCACCTGGATGGAATACATAAGGTACTTATGCATAGAGGCACATCCTGAAACATAGACAAAATTTGCAATTCATGTAAATATACAAAAACTTTATTGAACTGTGCCTTATAATGAACATTCTAATCCAAAATTTCAGAAGCACTTCAGAAAGAATTGATTAATCAATATTCCAAATTCTCCACAACTCCATTTGTTCCCACACACCTTGCTCTTGAAGAAAAATGGGGGGAGGGGAGGGAGAGGGGGGGAGAGAAAGAGAAAACAAGTATTCAAATCACAGAAGTGTTTTTAATAAAAAATTGGTGCTAACCTTGGCCAGTGTGGCTCAGTTAGTTGGAAAATTGTCCCATGAACCCAAAGGGTGGGCCGGTTTGATTCTGGGTCAGGGCATGGGTGGATTCTGGAGGCAGCCATTCAGTGGTGCCCTCTCACATTGATGTTTCCCTCTCTAAAAATCAACACAACCAAAGAAAAAATTTTTGATGCTAGATCACTGATACCTGTATATAAAATTCTACCCACAAAAACCAGGTAATACTTTCAACAACATATATATAAAGTAAAAATAAGGTCCAGCTGATTTAGCTCAATGGATAGAGCTTCATCCTGTGGACTGTAGGATTCCGGGTTAAATTCAGTTAAAAACACATGCCTGGCCCAAACCGGTTTGGCTCAGTGGATGGAGCATTGGCCTGCGGACTGGAGGGTCCCGGGTTCCATTCCGGTCAGGGGCATGTGCCTGGGTTGCGGGCACATCCTGAGTGGGAGATGTGTGGAGGCAGCTGATCGATGTTTCTCTCTCATCGATGTTTCTGGCTCTCTGTCTCTCTCCCTTCCTCTCTGTAAAAAATCAATAAAATATATTAAAAAAAAAAAAAAAACAATACATGCCTCGGTTGGGGGCTGGATTCAGAGTAGAGAGTGTGCAGGAGGCAGCCAATCAATGATTCTCTCTCATCACTGATGTTTCCATCACTCTCCCTCTTCCTTCCCTCTGACATCTATAAAAATATATTAAAAAATAAAGTAACCATAAAATTATAATTAAAAAAAATTCTACCTACTGCCTATAAATCACAGGAAGAAATTGAAGCAAAGTGATAGTTTATCCTTCCTAATCTCTTAAAGCACGGATGGTAAGAGGTTTGGGATCACATCCGACATAGAAGTAAGGCTTTAGCACCTCAGAAAATGTATCCCTGAAGGAATGGATGTGAGACATGTCATTCAAACTGTAAAAGGAAACGTGACCCATCTCATAGTCCAGGTAGATGCCAATCCCTCTGGGCATTTCCTGCAGCACAAGGGTGACAGGAACAGGCCCATGAGCCACATAGTCACCATCCTGCAGCTGAATCGTCCAACATCTGTTCTCCTGTCTGAGCAGGGGCTGCTTTCTCTCCTTGGAAAGGGAGTCTTTACAGACCCCCACGGCCCACTCAGGCTTGTCATCCACCTGGACCTCCCAGTAATGTCGGCCACAGTCAAACCCTTCAGAACCCAGGACAACTGGGTCGTCTGCAACTCCCTTTGGATTCCGATGAACTCCTTGCTTTTTCCTCACAAATGTCACAGACTTTTTATCCTCAGACACAAGCAGATTAGCATGTGCAGTTTCGGGATCCAGAGTAACTTCTTCTCTAAATCTCTGTATAATTTTCTGCAGGGCTGAACACTGTGGAGGAAGACTGAATTCTTCTCTACTAAACTGGAAGCAATAGACACCTGGAGGTTCTAGGTTTTCACAACGGGGGAGGACACCCTTGATGTTCATCAGCAATTTCACATCTGACACCACACTCGTCTCTGCCATCTCCTTTCGTAGAGCTCTAAGTTTGGAAATGTGGTCTGAAAATGCAGCTTTGTTTGCAATGAGATTCTGTAGAATGTGCTTCTCTTGTGCAGCTAGCCTTGAGTGAACTGCCGCTTGCTCACACTCTATGGATGCTAACACACTCTCATATTCAGAGGCTAACTTCACTCTCTGCTTTTCCACCTTTTCTCTCAGTTCTGATTGTTGCCTGTCTTGAGTGGCTAATAGTTTCTGAAGGTCTGCGAGCTGCTTCTTCAGGGGCTCAATGTAACTTCTGAGCTTTTGCCTGTGATGAGAGGCAGCCTCCTCCACGGGCCTCACGTGGTGGCCCTGGTGGTCAGGGGGCTGAGTGCACAGGGGACACAACAACTTTAGGTCATCCTCACAGAAGAGGGTCAGGGCCTGGTTGTGCTTCTCACACAAGCGCTTCTGTTCCTGCTGCTTCATCTTGGCCACTGTGATCTGGAGGTGCTTGGCCATGTCAACCATCCTTCCCAGCTGGGTGTTGCTCCACAGGTGCCTCTCTTTGCATGGGTGACGGCACACAGGGCAAGGGAACCTGTCCTGCAAATCAGCCCAGGTGTGCTGGATGCAGAAGCGACAGAAGTTGTGCCCACATTCGATGGTGACAGGGTCTCCCAGGATACCCAGGCAGATGGGACAGTTGATTTCTGTCTGGAGTTTTGCCACAGCTTCTTCACCTGCCATTTCTCTTGGTCAATTAAGGTCAGCCCCTGGTGTCCTGTGAGGTCCCTAGCTATAGAGATAGGTGCCCAGAGGAGCTCCACTGGCCACCTGCAGCCAATCAAAGTACTTGGAGGACTACTGTCCTTGGCAGCTCAGAGGATATGATTCCAAGTTCAGCAATTCTCTTGATCAAGGAGCAACGATGACTCTTCAGTACTGATTGGTTCCTGGGGATGAGAAAATACAGTTTCATGTAAAAAAGAGAGAAAAAGACTAATTATTTGTCTTGTAGCCCTACCTTGTTAGCTGCCACCTTTAAGTGAACCATTGCTTTCTTTTCCCCAGCCCCACAGGTCACCTCTGCCCACTTTAATCACTGTGGTCTGCATGGAACTGCAAAAGTGTGAGAATGTTTGCTGCTAGATTCTCTGAGCCTGGGCTAAGTTTCAGCTCTAGTCACCTATTATCTAGGGCCATGGTCCGCAACCTGCGGCTCACGAGCCACATGTGGCTCTTTGGCCCTTTGAGTGTGGCTCTTCCTTTGCCTTAGGAGTACTCTAATTAAGTTAATAACAATGTATCTACCAATACAGTTTAAGTTTAAAAAATTTGGCTCTCAGAGTCTCTTCCCCTCTTCTACTTCATTCTCTCTTTTTGCTCTTTCCCCCCCCTTTTTTCCCAATTTCATTTTTGCACTCCTTTTTTTTCTTATTTTTCTTTTCTTTTTTTATCTTTTATCTTTTCCTCTTCTGTCTTCCTTATCCCCTAATTCTCTTAATTTGGGTGGTCACCTTTATTTGGGGTTATTAATATCGTGAATATATTTGTGTTCAGTGCCTGGTAGGTTGTGCCTTGTTGTGTTGTATTTTGTGCCTTTAAATCAACGCAGCAGATCCAAGCAACAGCAGCCTCCTGATCACCACACCCTCTGTCTGAGGAACAGCAGCTGTACATAAAGCCTCCCCCCACCAGCCAGAAGAGGCAGCACAGCTGTGAACAGCACCCACCAGAGACCCTGCTATCAACGGAGGAGCCGCTGCTACCACAACCGCCCAAGGAGCAACCGCAGCCCGAGGAGCCACTGCCACCCAGGGAGCAGCCACTGAACAACTCAACAACTAGATGTGTCAGTGAGATCAAACATGGGTAGACAAAGAAACCCCCAAAGGAAAGAAAAGGAGGACTCGACAGAAAAGCAGCTAAGTAAGACAGAGATATGCAACATGACGGAAAAAGAATTCAGAATAGGGGTCCTAGAGTACATGCACCGGATGTGCAAGAAGCAAGAAGAAACAGATGAAAAAATCAACAACTTAAGTAAGTCCCAAGAAGAAATGAAGAGCGACATAGCTGCAATAAAAAACAACATTGAAAGTATCAACAGTAGACTGGGAGAAGCGGAGGACCGAATTAGTGAATTAGAAGACAAGGAAGCAAAACACACTCAAACTGTACTGCAAATGGAGAAAAAAATTAAAAGACAGGAGGAGAGCCTAAGGGAGCTTTGGGACAACATGAAACGAAACAACATACGAATAATAGGGGTGCCAGAACAACAGAAAGATGAACATGGATTAGAAAACCTATTCGAAGAAATAATATCAGAAAACTTCCCTGAGGTGGGGAAGAAAAAGGTCACACAAGCCCAGAGAGTCCCAAACAAGGTGAACCCGAAAAGACCCACACCAAGACACATCATAATTACCATGGCAAAATGTTCAGGACAAAGAGAGAATCTTACAGGCTGCAAGAGAGAGACAGAAAGTTACATACAAGGGATCTCCCATTAGATTATCAAATGATTTCTCAACAGAAACACATCAGGCCAGAAAAGAATGGACGGAAATCTACAAAGTGATGCAAAGCAAAGGACTGAATCCAAGAATACTCTATCCAGCAAGGCTATCATTCAAAATTGAAGGGGAAATAAGAAGCTTCACAGACAAAAAAAGGCTAAGGGAGTTTATCACCACCAAGCCAGCCATGCAAGAAATGCTAAAGGGACTGGTGTAAAAAGAAGAAATAACAAGCTCAGAAAGAAAACAGCCACACACAAAAAAAGAAATGGCTACAAACAAGTACCTTTCAATAATAACTTTAAATGTAAACGGACTAAATGCTCCAACCAAAAGACATCGAGTGGCTGAATGGATAAAAAAACATGACCCATACATTTTCTGTTTACAAGAGACCCCCCTCATTAGAAGGGACTCACACAGACTGAAAGTGAAGGGATGGAAAAATATCTTTCAGGCAAATGGAAATGAAAAAAAAGCTGGGGTAGCAATACTTATATCGGACAAAATAGACCTCAAAGTGAAAGCCATAACAAGAGACAAGGAAGGCCACTTCATAATACTAAAGGGATCAATACATCAAAGATATAACCTGGTAAACATATATGCACCCAATGCAGGAGCACCCAAATACATAAAAAAAACTCTACCCAGACCCGCCCTCCCTGAGAGATAATGGTAGGTAGTCCACTTGGTTTCTGCTAAGATCAGTGCCTTAAAGGATTTTTGTTTGGTTGTTTGTTTTTTGTTGGTATTTTTTGTGTGTTTTTTGTATTTAATATACTTTATTGATTTTTTACAGAGTGGAAGGGATAGAGAGTTGGAAACATCGATGAGAGAGAAACATTGATCAGCTGCCTCCTGCACACTCCCCATTGGGTATGTGCCCACAACCAATGTACATGCCCTCGACTGGAATGGAACCTGGGACCCTTGAGTCCGCAGGCCAAGGCTCTATCCACAGAGCCAAACCGGATAGGGCTTAAAGGACTTTTTAATATAAAACTGCCTAGGAAATGCTATCACTGGTTAATTGCTATTAGTTAATCCAATCAACAACAGTTTTTTTTAACCTTTTCAATAGCCTGTGATTGTTGTTTCTGAGCACTGTCACACCCATAGCAAAGTTAGCACTCTATTCTTTTTTTTTTTTCAATCCTGAGGGTAATATGTCAACGTTTTTTAGAGCTTAGAAGAGAGAGGGAAAGAGCTAGAGAAACCAGGATGTGAGGGAAACACATCCATTGGTTGCCTCCTGCACATGCCTGTGCAGGGCCCAGGAAGGGGAGGAGTCTGCAACCAAGTAGGGGCTCTTGAATGGAATGGAACCTGAACCCTTAGGTCTGCAGGCTGAGGTTCTATCCACTGAACCAAACCAGATAGGGCTCAACACTAGAGATTTAAAAAAAAGATAAATGCCCTGCTGGCATGGCTCAGTGGTTAAGTGTAGACCTATGAACCCAGAGGTCACGGTTGGATTCCAGTCATGGCCAACATCAGTGTTATGGGCTCCATCCCCAATAAGGGGCGTGCAGGAGGCAGCAAATCAATGATTCTCTTCTCATCATTGATGTTTCTATGTCTCTCTCCCTCTGCCTACCTCTCTGAAATCAATAAAAATATAATTTAAAAAAATAAGTAAATAAATGGTGTTGACAGGATCAAGAGAGAATACCAGGGGCAAATTAGATCATGCCTATTAACAGTTAATCCTCTCTGGCTTCAGGAAAGCACTGAAAATCCTCTTACTCTGGTTCATCACTCCCCCCTGGGGGAGGAGCCACTGGCCTTTGGTGGGCGTGGTTAACAGTAAAGGCAGTATCATGAATTTTTTCAACTCAGGTTGCAAATTAACACACATTTGGAAGATTTCAGTTCTCCATTACTGTCATCTCCCCGTGAATGTCGCCGTGTATCCCCAGGCCCTGGCTAAAGCTGTTAAATAACTAAATACCGGCCTGGCCTGGGAGTGTCCAGTAGGGACTGAATGACTTTGGACCACGTGATTATGCTGTGAGTGGCTCTCTCCAGGCCGATAAAAGAAGATCAAATCAATACTGGTTCTGAGTATCTGGGATTCAGGCCCATGGCTCTAACCTCCCCTCCCCTCCTATACACAAACACTCTCACCTACCTCCGCGTGTGCACAAGCCCGGCCTCCCTGAGACATAAGGGAAGGAAGTCCACATGCAGTTTCTGACCAGCACCGTGAGGCGTTTGTCACCCCCTTTGTTCAGGTTGGGATCCTGGTTTCCGAAATTTTAGCAAAAGCATTTGATGGCTTAGGAAGGCCCCGAACCATAATGCAAGCATGGGTCCTAAAATAATCTGAACCCGCATTAGAATCCCCCAGGGAAGTGCCGACTGGGCCCTTCCAGGGCAGCTGCACAGAAAGCGAGGTTTTTACCGCCCAGGGCTCTGGGCAACTCTGTGCAGCGGGTGTTTGAGGACCTTCGCCTTGGCTTTACCCCATACAAATGTTCCCATTCCTGACTCCTCGGGGGTCAGACCTGGATATCGAAAATTTGATAGGGCATTTAGGTGACTTAAGGTTCAGACGGGGGCCAGGAAAACATAATTAACCGCTTGTGTTTTAAAATAAGCCAATCCCGAATTTGGGTTCCCTTTAGAGGTACATGTCTCTCAGCGGGGCACTGCTCAGGTGCTCAGGAGCCCACAGGTCTTCCTCACTCCGGCCTCCCGCACCCACTTGGTCCCCTGTCCGGACTCACCAGCAGCCGACGGCTCTTCTCCGTTTTGAAACGCCAAAAGGGAAAGCTGAATCCCCCACAAGGATCTCCCTCCACAGCGTGGCACAGGACTGCATGAGCCCTAACCTGTCCCTGGTATATATACCCCATTAGCTCCAGTTATTAACCACGCCCACCAACGTCTATTGGCTCGTCCCCCACGAGGGAGGGGTGAACCAGGGTAAGAGGATTTTCATTGTATTCCTGAGGCCAAAAAGGATTAAAACTGTTAATATGCATGATCGCCAAACCGGTTTGGCTCAGTGGATAGAGCGTCGGCCTGCGGACTAAAGGGTCCCGGGTTCTATTCCGGTCAAGGGCATGTACCTTAGTTGCAGGCACATCCCCAGTGGGGAGTGTGCAGGAGGCAGCTGATCGATGTTTCTAACTCTCTATCCCTCTCCCTTCCCTCTCCCTTCTTCTCTGTAAAAAAATCAATAAAATATATTTTAAAAAAAATATGTATGATCTCATTCGCCCCCTGGCTATTCTCTCTTGATCCTCTCAGCACCAGGTATTTTTTTTAATTAAATCTTTATTGTTCAGATTATTACAGTTGTTCCTCTTTTTCCCCACCCATAGCTCCCCTCCACCCGGTACCCCTCCCATCCTCCGCCCTCACCCCCCACCACTGTCTTCATTCATAGGTCAGCACCAGGTATTTACCTACTTACATACTCACATTGCTTTTTTTACAACTATCCTGACTTATGCCACATCTTTTTTTTTTTCATGACTAATGCAACAGTCTCTTACCTCATTCTTTAAAAAAAAATCTTTTATTGATTTTTTACAGAGAGGAAGAGAGAGGGATAGAGAAACATCGATGAGAGAGCAACATCGATCAGCTGCCTCCTCCAATGTGCCCCCAACTGCCGGAAGCCGGTCCATCCTTGCTGCTTGACACAGTCGCTGCAGGAAAAAAACATCTGCACAGCATATGTTTCAAGGGACCTGGCATATATAGCATATTGTTCTTAATATGTTTGCTCTCCTTAGCGCCATGTGTTTTAACCAAGGTCACCTCTCCGAGAAAGGTTGTTTCCCCAGGTGGGGACTTTTCCCTGAGGTTAGGGAGGAGATACAACCCCTTAATTAAGTGCCAGGCGGGTAGTTAAGCTACATAATCTTTACTCCCTGGAATGGAGATAAGAAACGCCCTAACCTTTGTAATAGAAATTGACAGGATTAAAATCGGCTGGTATAAATACGGATGTAACAAGACAATAATCATCAGATCCTAATGAGACAATAATCATCAGATCCTCATCAGATCCTAATGAGATCCTGACCAGAACTTTGGCTGGAGATCCTGGCTAGAGGTCCTGACTAGGCTGCTGATCAACTGAAGGCTGTCTCCATGCCATTCCTTCTTTGCCGACTCCGTCCACACCTTTGGGGACCCCTGGACCTGCTGGGGTTGGACCCCAGCACCCAACCAAGGTACATGCCCTTGACCAGAATTGAACCTGAGACCCTTCAGTCTGCAGGCGGATGCTCTATCCACTGAGCCAAACCGGCTAGGGTCGTACTCACTTTTTTTTTTTTTTAATCTTTATTGTTGAGCCCTATCCAGTTTGGCTCAGTGGGTAGAGCATTGGCTTACAGACCTAAGGGTTGGTCAGACGCCATTTGGCAAGGGCGCCTACCTTGGCTCAAGGGTCCTCCCCTGCCTTGGCCCTGGTTGTGGCATGTGCAGGAGGCAACCAATCAATGTGTTTCTCTCACATTCAGATTTCTTTCTCTCTTTCCCTCTCTCCTCCACTCTCTCTAAAAACCAATGAGAAAATATCCTCAGCTGAGGAGTAAAGAAAAAAGTAATAAAGAGGCCGAAACCGGTTTGGCTCAGTGGATAGAGCGTCGGCCTGCGGACTGAAGGGTCCCGGGTTCGATTCCGGTCAGGGGTGTGTACGTTGGTTGCGGGCACACCCCCAGTAGGAGATGTGCAGGAGGCAGCTGATCGATGTTTCTCTCTCATCGATGTTTCTAACTCTCTATCCCTCTCTCTTCCTCTCTGTAAAAAATCAATAAAATATTTAAAAAAAAAAAAAGTAATAAAGAGTGCTGATGTTGCTAAGGGTGTGAAAGAGCTCACAAAACACCAGTCAGGGGCAATTGAAAAGGTACACAAACTGGTTGTTAATTAGATAAACAAAAGCCAGTGATAGTTCCAAGACAGCTTCATATAAAAAATCTTTCAGGATAGTAGGGGTGATTGGATCAATTTAAAAAGTGTTTATTTATAAATTAAACAGTACATGAGGCCTGTACTGTGTTTATAAGAAATGTTAGAACCGAGAATCATTTGAGGGTCTGCTGGTATAAATTCAATTTACATTATTTCTAATGGGAGAAGTAGGATTCAGTGTTTGAACAAATTGCTTTTCCAACAGGCTACCAGGATGAATTAAGTTAGAGGACCCAGGCTCCACTATATATCAAAATTTACTTGCTTTTCATTTCCACTTCTCAAATGCAGGGTATATCCAACTGTGTTCCTAAGTCGGTGAGATTCAATTAGATTTACTCTGAACTCCAAGCCACCTAGGAAAACTGATTTATCACATGCATAGAATGCAATTCAAGGTCAGGAATTCAATGTGAGAAAAAGCTGGGGAGCAGATACACACACATTAGCCCAGGGGTGGGCAAACTTTTTGACTCGAGGGCCACAATGGGTTCTTAAACTGGACTGGAGGGCCAGAACAAAAGCATGGATGGAGTGTTTGTGTGAACTAATATAAATTCAAAGTAAACATCATTGCATAAAAGGGTACAGTCTTTTTTTTTTTTTTAGTTTTATTCATTTCAAACGGGCAGGATCAGGTCCTCGGGCCGTAGTTTGCCCACGGTTGCATTAGCCTTTGATGTTGGTGAGCTACAACGAGTCAAGATAATTGAGCTTTCCCCTACAGTCAGCACTGATCTAAGTAAAGACCAAGAAGAGGCTGAAGTGACCTCCATGTTTGGTCTCCTCAGTTGCCACAGTGTCGAGGAACAGTAAAAGCAGTAACATGAATTTTTTTCAACTCATGTTGCAAATTCACACACATTTGGATGACCTCAATTCCCCATTACTGTAACCTCCCTGTGATCCTTGCCATGGCTATATCTCCAATTATCACCTCGGTCCCTGTTTAAAGCTGTTGAATAACTAAAATACTGGCCAGGTCTCTGGGTCTCCTTTAGGGACTGAGACTTTGGGCCACCTGCTTATACTGTGGGTGGCTCTCTCCAGGCCCATTAAGGAAGATCAAATCAATACTGGTTCTGAGTATCTGGGATTCAAGCCCATGGCTCTAACTTCTCCCCTGCCCTCCTATACACAAACACTCTCACCTACCTCCGCCTATACACAAACCCGGCCTCCCTGAGACATAATGGAAGGAGTCCACATGCAGCTCCAGACCAGCAACATGAGGCTTTTGTCATCTGCTTAGTTCAGGTTGGAATCCTGGTTTCTGAAATTTTAGCAAGCATTCTATGACTTAGTACAAAACTTCCCAAAGGACCCAAACCATAATAAAAAGCATTCGTGATGAAATAACTTTAATATGAAATAGGATATTCTTTCAAAGTGAGGACCAGGCTCATAGAGAGCAGCGGCACACAAAGCAGGGTTTTTACCACCCAGGGCTCTGGGCAACTCTGTGCAGCGGGTGTTTGAGGACCTTCGCCTTGGCTTTACCCCATACAAACGTTCCCATTCCTGACTCCTCAGGGGTCAGATCTGGATATCTAAAATGTTAAAGGGCATTTAGGTGACTGAAGGTTCTGACGGGGACCAGGAAAACATAATTAATTTCATGTGTTTTTAAATAAGCCTATCCTGTGTTTGGATTCTCTTTGGAGGTACATGTCTCTCAGCAGGGCACAGAGCAGGCACTCAGGAACCCAGTGGTCTTACTTCACTCCAGCCTCCCACACTCACTTGGTCTCATATCAGGACTTACCAGGAGCAGACAGCTGCGGTCAGGTCTGTAATGCCAAAAGGAAAAGGCGAATCTCCCACAAGGATCTTTCTACAGTCTTACTCAGGACTGCATGAGCCATGACCTGACCCTGGTGTATATACACCATTAGGCGGACCTAGCTATTAACACAATGCCTGCCAAAGTCCAGTGGCTCCTCCCCCACTAGGGAGGGGTTAGCTAGTCATATTTTCAATGCTTTTATCAGTCCAGAAAGGATGATCTCTGTTAATATGCAGGATCTAATTTGCACCCTGGCTATTCTCTCTTGATCCTCTCAGCACCATTTATTTATTTATTTATTTATTTATTTATTTATTTATTTATTTACTATTGAGCCCTAACTGGTTTGACTTAGTGGATAGAGCCTGGGCCTGCAAACCAAAGGCTCTAGGGTTCGATTCAGATCAAGGGCATGTACCTTAGTTCCAGACTCCTCCCAGGCCAGGGCCCTGGCCAGGGCCCTGGTCAGGGCTTGTGCAGGAGGCAACCAATTGATGTGCTTCTCTCACATCCATGTTTCTCTCTGTCTTTCCCTCTCTCTACCACTCTCCCTAAAAATCAATGGGAAAATATCCTCATGTGAAAATTAACAAAAAAAGGAAAAATAAATATTAAAATAAAAATATCCGTAATAATGGTTGGAAGCTCTATCTGGTTTTGCTTAGTGGAAAGAGCATCAGCTTGTGGACTGAAGGGTCTGGGTTCCATTCTGATCTAGGGCACATGCCGGGGTTGTGGGCTGATGATCAATGATTTTCTCTCATTATTGAATTGTCTATCTCCTCCTCTCTCTTCCTCTCTGAAATCAATAAAAACATATTTTAAAAATAGTTGGAAGCAATCAATTCCTTACTCTCAACACATGCAAAAATATTAGAAACCCACTGAGAGTCCCGCCATTCTATCTTCTTTCCCACCTGGAATATGTAATGTACTTATGCATAAAGCCACATCCTGAAACGTAGACAAAATTTGTAATACATGTAAATATACAAAAACTTTATTGAAGCTGTGACTTATAATCAATACATTCTAGTCCTAAAATTTCAGAAACACTTTAGAAAGAATTGATCAATCAATATTCCAAATATTTCACACTTCCATTTGTTCCCACACACCTTGCTCTTGAAGAAAAATGGGTGGAAAAAGATGGAGAGAGAGAGAGAGAGAGAGAGAGAGAGAGAGAGAGAGAGAGAGAGACAGACATATCCCAAGTGTTCAGGTCACAGAAGTGCTTTTTACAAAATTTTGGTGCTAGCCCAGCACAGTGAAGCTCAGTTAGTTGGAGCACGTTCCATGTAACAAAGGGTGGGCAGGTTTGATCTGGGTCAGGACACATACCCAGATTGGGGTTCAATCCCCAGTCTGGGTGCAATCTGGAGGCAACCAATCAATGATCCCCTCTCACATTGATGTTTCTCTCTCTCTATTCCTCTCTAAAAATCAACAAAAAAAATTTTTGGTTCCAAAACACTGATAGTCATACAAAATTCTACCTACACAAAGACCTATGTACTACTTTCAACAATATAGATTAAAATATACCTATACTAATAAAAGGGTAATACGCTAATTAGACCAGGTTGACTGGATATCTTCCAGTCATCCAGGCCTCCTTCCAGACAAAATAACGGTGGTGGGGGCCAAGGCAGAGGCGGTTAGGGGCCATCAGACCAGCAGGGGAGTGCAGTTAGAGCCAATCAGTCTGGCAGGGGAGGGCAGCTAGGGGCGATCAGGCAGGCAGGCAGAGGCAGTTAGGGGCAATCAGGCAGGCAGGCAGAGGGGTTAGGGGTGATCAGGCAGGCAGGCAGGTGAGCGGTTAGAAGCCATCAGTCCTGGATTGCAAGAGGAATGTCCGATGGACCTAGATTAGAGAAGGTGCAGGCTGGGCTGAGGGACCCCCTCCCTGCACACGAATTTTGTGAACCGGGCCTCTAGTATATATATAAAATAAAAATAAGGTCCAGCTGGTTTCGCTCAGTGGATAGAGCTTTGGCCTGTGGACTGAAGGGTCCCAGGTTCAATTCAGTCAAGGGCACATGCCTCGGTTGGGGGCTGGATCCACAGTAGGGGGCATGTAGGAGGCAGCCAATGAATGATTCTCTCTCATCACTGATGTTTCTATCTCTTTCTCCCTCTCCCTCTCCCTTCCTCTCTGAAATCAATAAACATACATTCAAAAATAAAACTAAAATAAAATTATGACTAAAAAATATTCTACCTACTGTCTGTAAATCACAGGAAGAAAATGAAACTAAGTGACAGTTCATCCTTCCTAATCTTTTAATGCAAAGACAGTAAGAGGTTTTGGATCACATCCGACATAGAAGTAAGGCTTTAGCACCTCAGAAAATGTATCCCTGAAGGAATGGATGTGAGACATGTCATTCAAACTGTAAAAAGAAACCTGACCCAACTCATAGTCCAGATAGATGCCAATCCCTCTGGGCATTTCCTTCAGCACAAGGGTGACAGGAACAGGCCCTTGTGCCACATAGTCACCATCCTTCAGCTGAATTGTCCAACATCTGTTCTCCTGTCTGAGCAGGGGCTGCTTTTCCTCCTTGGAAAGGGTGTCTTTACAGACCCCCACGGCCCACTCAGGCTTGTCATCCACCTGGACCTCCCAGTAATGTCGGCCACAGTCAAACCCTTCAGTACCCAGGACAACTGGGTCAACTGCAAATCCCTTCGGATTTTTATGAACTCTTTGCTTTTTCCTCACAAATGTCACAGACTTTTTATCCTCAGACACAACCAGATTAGGATGTGCAGTTTCGGGATCCAGAGTAACTTCTTCTCTAAATCTCTGTATAATTTTCTGCAGGGCTGAACACTGTGGAGGAAGACTGAATTCTTCTCTACTAAACTGGAAGCAATAGACACCTGGAGGTTCTAGGTTTTCACAATGGCGGAAGACACCCTTGATATTCATCAGCAATTTCACATCTGACATCACACTCTTCTCTGCCATCTCCTTTAGCTGAACTTTAAGTTTGGAAATGTGGTCTGAAAATGCAGTTTTGTTTGCAATGAGATTCCGTTGAATGTGCTTCTCTTCTGCAGCTACCCTTGAGAGAACTGCCTCTTGCTCATGTTCTACAGATTGTATCAGATTATCAAATTCAGAGGCTAACTTCGCTCTCCGGTTTTCCACCTTTTCTCTCAGTTCTGATAGCTTCCTGTCTTGGGTGGCTACTAATTTCTGAATGTCTGCCACCTGCTTCTTCAGGGGCTCAATGTAACTGCTGAGCCTTTGCCTGTGATGAGAGGCAGCCTCCTCCACGGGCCTCACCTGGTGGCCCTGGTGGTCAGGAGGCTGAGTGCACAGGGGACACAACAGCTCTCGGTCCTCCTCACAGAAGAGGGTCAGAGACTTGTTGTGCTTCTTGCAGAAGCGCCTCTCTTCTTGCTGCTTCATCTTGCCCCTGGTGATCTGGAGGAGCTTGGTGATGTCAACCATCCTTCCCAGCTGGGTGTTGCTCCTCATGTGCCTGTCTTTGCATGGGTGACGACACACAGGACAAGGGAACCTGTCCTGCACATCAGCCCAGGACTGCTGGATGCAGGAGCGACAGAAGTTGTGCCCACATTCAATGGTGACAGGGTCTCGCAGGTCATCCAGGCAGATGGGACAGTTGATTTCTGTCTGGAGTACTGCCAGAGCTGCTTCAATTGCCATTGGGCCCTGAATGAAGGACAGACTGAGGTGGGTGGGTTTCTTCAAGAGGCTGAGCTCTGTGAAACCTCTCCACTGAGAAGCAGATGCACCTTCAGATCTCACTGGCCTTCCTGTGTAAATTCTCTTTATCAATTAAGGTCAGCCCTTGGTGTCCTGTGAGGTCCTTAGCTATAGAGGTAGGTGTCCAGAGGAGCTCCACTGCCCACATGCAGCCAATCAAAGTCGTTGGAGGACTACTTCCTTGACAGCAGAGAGGATATGAATCCACGTTCAGCAATTCTCTTAGTCAGAGAGCAATTATGACTCTTAAGAACCTATTAGTTCCTGTGGATGAGAAAATATGGTTTCATGTAAAAAATAAATAAAAAGATTACTATTTGTCTTATGGCCCTGCCCTGTTAACTATCATCTTTGAGGGAACCATTGATTTCTTTTCCCCAGCCCTACAGGTCACCTACATCCACATTAGTCACTGTGGGTCTGCATGTAACTGCAAAAGTGTGAGAATGTTTCCTGCTAGATTCTCTGTCCCTGGGCTAAGTTTCAGCTTTAGTCACTTATTATCTAGGGCAGCGGTTCTCAACTTGTGGGTCGAGACCCCTTTGGGGGTCGAACGACCCTTTCACAGGGGTTGCCTAAATACATCCTGCATATCAGATATTTACATTACAATTCATAACAGCAGCAAAATTAAAGTTATGAAGTAGCAATGAAAATAATTTTATGAATTTTACAATTCATAACAGCAGCAAAATTACAGTTATGAAGTAGCAACGAAAATAATTTTTATAGGGTCACTACAACATAAGGAACTGTATTAAAGGGTCACGGTATTAGAAAGGTTGAGAACCACTGATCTAGGGGATTAGGGAAAGTGCTTAACATCCTTAACATTAAGAGAGTCAGGTTAAGCCCTAAACTGTTTGGCTCAGTGGATAGAGCATTGGCCTGGGGACTGAAAAGTCCCAGGTTCGATTCCGGTCAAGGGCATGTACCTTGGTTGCGGGCACATCCTCAGTAGGAGGTGTACAGGAGGCAGCTGATTGATGTTTCTCTCTCATCGATGTTTCTAACTCTATCCCTCTCCCTTCCTCTCTGTAAAAAATCAATAAAATATATTTTTTTTAAAAAAAGAGAGAGAGTCAGGTTAAGAAATGTAAAAATCCCAACTTGAATCACTTCCAATTTTTGAAAAACCTCAGCAATGGATTTGGCACTTTCTGTCTTAAAATACAGTTATTTCTGCCCTGGCCAGTGTGTGCCACCAATTACAGTGTTGACCCATGTACCCAAGAGTCTTGGGTTTTCCGGTCAAGAGCATGTACCTAGTGCAGGTTTGATCCTCAGCTCCAATGGGGGCGAGCTCAGGAGGCAGCCAATAGACTTGTCCCTCACAGCAATGTTTTTCTCTTTCTCCTCCACCCCACTCCTTCACTGCCTTACACTGTCTCTAATAACATCAATGGAGAAAGATTCTCAGGTAAGGATTAACAAACAAACAAAACACAACAGTTATTTCTGACAACACTGAATTCATGGTACAGTCAAACCTCATCTCCCATCTCAAACAATTCAGTTCTCTTGACCAAACTGTTCACAGAAAATGTCTCAGTTGTCGACCAAAACTTCAGTTTTCCACCTGACAGCTCTTTCATGTTGTTACCTCAGAATGACAAAAAGTGTCTTGGACAAAAAACAAAGGAAAGCATGCCTTTGCTACTGACTAAATCTATGATTAGCACAAACATAAAATATAAAGTGACCATCAACAGTGCTAATGTTGCCCTAGCCAGTTTGGCTCAGTGGAAAAAGTGTAGGCCTGTGGACCTAAGGCTCCTGTTTTCGATTCATGTCAAGGGCACGAACCTCCTTTGCAGGCTCTTCCCTAGCCTGAGCCTTGGTCAGGGTGTGTGTAGGAGGCAACCAATCCATGTGTTTCTCTCACATTGATGTTTCTCTCTGTCTTTTCCTCACTCTTCTACTCTCTCTAAAAATCAATGGGAAAATATCCTATGGTGAGGATTAAAATAAAAAGAGAGAGAGAGAGTGCTAATGTTGCTAAGGGTGTAAAAGTGCTCACAAAACAATAATCACAGGCAATTGAAAAGGTAGAGCCTGGCTGGCGTGGCTCAGTAGTTGAGCGTTGACCTATGAACCCAGGAGGTCACAGTTCAATTCCCAGTCAGGGCATATGCCTGGGTTGCAGGCTCCATCCTCAGGGGCATGAGGAGGCAGTGGATCAATGATTCTCTCTCATCACTGATGTTTCTTTCTCTCCCTTCATTTCTGAAATCAATAAAAAATATATATATTAGAAAAGGTAGAAAGACTCTTGTTGATTGGATAAACGAAAACTGGTTAACCACTGATAGCATTTCCGAGGCAGTTTTATATAAAAAAATTCGTTTAAGGCAAGTATTGGGTGATTGGATAAATTTAAGCAGTGTTTATTTATAGATTAAAGAGTACATGAGGCATGTACTGTGTATATAAGAAAGGCTAGAACAGAGAATCATTTTGGAATGCATTAAATCAATTCACATTATTTCTAATGGGATAAATATGATTCGGTTTTTGAAAAAAAATCGCTTTTTGAACATCCTTCTAGAATGAATTAAGTTAGATACCAAGGCTTCACTATACTGTATATCAAGATTTACTTGCTTTTTTCATTTATACTTCTCAAATGCATGGTATATCTAACTGTGTACCTAAGTAGGTGGGAACTGGACCAGATTAGATTTACTCTGAACACCTCCCCACGTTGGAAAACTGATTTATCACATGAATAGAATGCAATTCAAGGTCAGGAATTCAATGTCAGGAAAAGCTGGGGACCCCCCCCCAACACACACACACACACACACACACCAGCCTTTGAAGTTGGTAAGGCAAAACTAGTGAGCCCTATACTGTTTAGCTCAATGGATAGAGTGTCGGCTTGTGGACCTAAGGGTCCCGGGCTTGATTCAGGTCAAGGGCATGTACTTGGGTTGCAGTCTCCTCAGCTGCCTGAGAACTGGTCAGGGAGTGTGCAGGAGGTAGCCAATCGATGTGTTCCTCTCACATAGATGTTTCTCTGTCTTTTCCTCTCTCTAAAATCAATGGAAAAATATCCTCTGTGAGGATTTAAAAAAATAATAATTCTTTATTGTTGAAAATATTTTATAGGTCCTCCTTTTCCCCTCATTAACCTCTTCCAGCCTCTCAACACCTTTAATCCCATCTTTGCTGAAGAAGAATAAATTTGAAAGACTGAGGCCTGCTTTTTCTCACCCAGGAACATACAACTTCTGAACTCATCAGTTTCACCCTCTCTGTGCAATCCTGCCCTCTCTCTCCATACTCAGGTTATGACATCCCCTACCACAGTACTTTGCACAAGCAGGTTTTGTCCATGGCAGCTCCTTGCCCCTTACACACTGTTTACTCCCTTTTTACTGGCATTTTTCTTCAGATCCCAGCCAAATTGTTACTTTCTTTGAGAAATATTCTTTGAGCTTTAAAATTCTGCCTCACAATTTATTTTTGGCAGATTACTTATTAGGCAAGTTGGTATTCACATCGATTACTAAAAAATTACCCACATTCTCTTCTTTATTTTTCAATTATAGTTGACATCACCCACATTAAAAAAAAATCAAAACATTTATTATATGCTATCAATCTGTAAAACAGTGAGTCTTATAAAGCAAAAACCTAGTACAGCGCTAGCCAGTTTGGCTCCGTGGATAGAGTGTCAGTCCCGGGACTGAAGGGTCCTGGGTTACACTCTGATCAAAGGGATGTACCTTGGTTGCAGGCTCCATCCTGGCCCTGGTCAGGCCTGTGCTGGAGGCAACCAATTGATGTGTCTCTCTCACATCGATGTTTCTCTCTCTGTGTCTCTCCCCCGCCCTTCCACTTTCTCTAAAAACAGCTCCTAGGCAACATATCCACAGAAATCTTTCCCAATTGAGCTCCCCGCCCCCCATTCATTCCATTATATTTAGACTTTACTCCCAATGATTCCTTCTCTCATGAGTATTACAAATGCAGAATGTTAGAGTACCAAGGCTTCACTGTGGACCTAAGGCTCCCGGGTTCGATTCATGTCCAGGGCCCATACCTTGGTTGCAGGCCCCTTATTTTACTTAAAAGAAACATCTCCAGTGTTGAGGAAAGTTACTGAACAACTGCCATACAATTAAGCCAAAATAATGTAAATTTCTGTTAATTTCTTTACAAGTTCTAGGTGGAGAGTTTTAATTCTAGCACTCGTCATTACTATAAATGTCACAAAAGTTTAATTGGATTCAGAAGTTATGGCAAACAGAAGCTTTTCACTCATGTATTCTTGAATTTTTGTATGCATGTATTTTTACCTGGCCCTTGCTGATAAGTGGGACTTTACAGTCAGTTTTAGAAGATGGAATACAAGAAAATGCGTGTCAATAAAAATATATAAGAAAGAAAAAGAAAATGCGTGTCAGTTCACGGTGTTGGCCTTCAAGTCTCAGCGTGCTCCTCTTTTTTTGTGACAGTGACCCTTCGCTCTGATAACCCATGACTGAGGGGTTGGACCCCTGGGCGGGTAACGGCGGGGCGCCCTGCGGGCCTGCACTGCACTTGACCGGAAGCACCAGGCGGTCTTGCTAAGCACCTGGGAGCACCACAGCCTAACAGGGCCCTCCGGTCAGTGCAGTGGTCCCGGTACCGCGACGAAAGCCCTGCTGAACATCTTTTCAAGATACGGAGATAGACGAAGAGTACAGAGATAGGCAAAGTAAAGCTCTACTTGCCAACACTATAACCAATACACATACAGTCTGCCAAACGGAAGCATGTTCCAAAATGTCGGCCGTTTCACATGTGAAACACTAAAGTATCCACTCTGCCGCCAGAGAACCTGCTCCAAAATACCCAGTGAAAGAAAATAAAATAAAAACAGAAGAAAACAAACACACAAACAAACAAACAAACAAAATATCCAGTGAGAACCTCCGGCCGCCGGCAGCCCTCACAACGCTCTGACGGCCATTTCCGCCATGGCCGCCGCCACCCACCACAAGGAGGCGCCAGCGCGGGTCGCCGGCCGCGCCCCCACCCCGCCGGTCCCGCGGCCTCGCCCGCATCTGGTTCTTCCTTGAGTCCCGCCTACCGGCGGCCTGAGACCCGCTCACCTAGCCTCTCCGCTCGGTCTCTGCTCGGCGCTGAGGGCGGAGCGGAGGTGTGTCCTCAAGGCCTGAGGGGCACTGCGCGCTCCTCTCCGCCCGCGAAGCCAGGGGTCTTCCACGTCCGGGTCAAAGGGCGCGACACAGTCCCAGTTTCCTGTTCACGGTTGTGAACCGAATATGAACCCGTCGGCTGTACAGTCCTGTCGGCAGCGTCCGGAAGGTGACTGGCCCCTACGACAGGCAGCGTCCGGAAGGTGACTGGCCCCTACGACAGGCAGCGTCCGGAAGGTGACTGGCCCCTACGACATTCTCCGTCTTCCTCTCTGACTTTCCACCTCTGTTTAAGGTGGCAGTTCACCTCCCCTCCAGTTCTAACAGTGTCTGGTTTCTTACTCCGTTCTTGAATATCTTGAAAAGCCCCCATTTTGTTTTTCTCAAATGAAATTGCCTAGGGTGGGAGGGTGGGAAGAGATCAACAAGAGAACTTGTGTGCACATGTGCACAACCCAGGGACACAGACAATAGGGCGGTGAAGGCCAAGGGGGCGGGGGCGGGGATGGGCAATAAGGGTCAAGGGGGGGGGAAATCGGGACACATGTAATACTTTCCGCAATAAAGATTAAAAAAAAAATTGCCTAAAAGTCTCAGCCTGTTTCTTTAGAGGTTCTCTTAATAGTTTCTGCCCTGCCCGGTTTGGCTCAGTGAATAGTGTCGGGCCTGCGACTAAAGGGTCCCAGGTTCCATTGGCCAAGGGCACATGCCCCATTGCGGGCTCGATCTCCCCCTGTAGGGGGCGTGCAGGAGTCAGACAAGCAATGATTCTCATCCTTGATGTTTCTATCTCTCCCTTCCTCTCTGTAAAAAATCAATAAAAATATTTTTTAAAAAAAATAGCTTCTGCCCTTAAAGGAAGTGTTTCCACAATCTGTCCTTGTCTCCGTTTTTGTTTTTTAAATATATTTTATTGATTTTTTACAGAGAGGAAGGGAGAGGGATAGAGAGTCAGAAACATCGATCAGCTGCCTCCTGCACACCTCCCACTGGGGATGTGCCCGCAACCAAGGTACTTGCCCTTGACCTGAATCGAACCTGGGACCCTTGAGTCCGCAGGCCGACGCTCTATCCACTGAGCCAAACCGGTTAGGGCTTGTCTGTTTTCTGATTCACAAAATCATACTGCAGTTCTCAACCGCCACAGGCTCCCGCGCAGCACGCAAGCTCCCAGCAGCATCATTTCTCCTTTCCCTGCTCACTGGGGAGACGGCGGCCTGTGGGGGTGCGGACGGACGGGGGGCGGGGGCTGTAACAGGCCCGAGGTTCACCTGCCCGATGCTTGGAAAGAAAGGCCGGTGCTCGCTTGGGCAGCGCATATACTAAAATTCTAGCCATACGGAGAGGATTGGCATGGCTCCGGTGCAAGGATGATATGAAAATTCGTGAAGCATTATATACTAGTATTTTTTTAAAAGGCCAATATTCAACAGATCAGAGTTTGGGGCAAGGACAGATTTATTGATGAAGGAGATGGGAGGACTAATTCTCAAATCTATTTTAAGAGTGTCTGGAATCCAGGCATCTTTTATTGTTAAGGGAAAGGATGGGGTGGGGCGGGGGGGTGAGTTGTGGGTGCTGGCCCCTTCCTTCCATAAAATGCAGAATGTTGGAAAAGTTTTTACTCTATATATTTGTCGGCAGATCCAGTAAAAATATGCATACATTCTATGCATGTCCAGCCAAACCAGCTAGGGCAACATTTGCTTTTTTAAAGAAAACACTAGAAATAAGGTTTTGGAATAAATAACTCCTGAAGTCTCTTTGTACTCCGAGGTGTGTTTTTTTTTTTAATATATTTTTTTATTGATTATAGAGAGAAAGGAAGGGAGACGGATAGAGAGATAGAAACATCAACAAGAAGGAAACATCAATCAGCTGCCTCCTGCACACCCCTTAAAGGGGATCAAGCCCACAACCTGGGCATGTCCCCTGACCAGGAATTAACCACTGACCTCCTGGTCCATGGGTCAACGCTCAACAACTAAGACACACCAGCCAGGCAAAAAAAAATTTTTTTAATCTATTAATTCCTTACTCATTTGTTTGTCATGGGGCACTGACCTAATGCTAGTATCATTTATGGAATAGCTATTTTTATGTCTGTTACTAAGATAGTGTATATCCTCTTCCATTATAAACACCATCACTGTGACTTTTGTCAGTGGAGGGGAAAAAAAAGAGGGTAAGAGGGTTCTATGGATATTAACCTCACAGGGTGATCTTGATCATAAATTCCTAACTGGGCAGATCATGGTGGGTAGTCAGGTCCCAAGCATATAACATATATATGTACATTCTCACCCGATGATATGTTTTTATTGATTTTATTTATTTATTTATTTATTTATTTATTTATTTTATTTTTGCGGGGTAACTAGTTTATTCAAACTGTTGGACAGAGCTCCCACCATGGGAGCTGAGCCATGGGGCTGAACTGTGTGGGGATGACCAGGTATCAGAAGCTCAGCTGAGCAGCAGGAGCAGCATTGGGGGCCAGGCCAAGCAGGAGAGGCCAGCCCCCGTAGAGCCCAGCTCCATTCATGGTCTCAGCACAGAACCTGGCCACCTCCTCGTTGGGGTTGCCCTGTGCTGGGTCAAACCACATCTAGATGCAGCAGCCACTGCCTCGGCTGTAGTTGCTGACTTTGTAGGAGTGACTCCAGATTTCATTGCCCAGAGCAGCAGGCGTGGGGCAGTAGAAGTCAAAGCGGTGGCAGGCAGCCTTCACTGGGCACTCATTAGACCCTGAGGTCCAGTTCCAGCCCTTGTGCCAGTTATTCTTGCAGGTGTAGGAGCTGCGGCAGTCTTCCCACCAGCTCTCACAGTCCTCTTTGCACAGGGGCACGTTCAGGACCTGCTCTTTGTGCCAGCTCTGGTTCACCTCCTGGATCCAGGGCCCCAGGTTGGGGGAGCACTCATACAGGCAGGTGTCCTGGATGAAGTGGCGCTTGCAGGCGGGTTTCATCGGGCCGCAGTGGTCCCAGTTGAATCTATATAGCTAGGAGACATCCTTATGGGCTTCCTGGCTGGTGTTGACAGAGCAGCAGGTGTTCTTCTTCCAGGGACTGCACTGCTCATGCAGCTTGTCCTCCGGGCTTGGCCTTTCCTTGTGGTGCTTGGCATTCATGCAGACATTGAGAAGCTCAGTCCTGGGCCCGGCTGCCCATACTTTGGCCCCCCACACCAGAAGGAGCCACAGCTGTGTTGTCATCGTTCGAGCCATGTCAGTCCCTCCACATTACACCCATCTCCTGTAGAACTAGGGTGTCTTGCCTGGGCCTCATAGACAGGACCTGAGCTGAGCAGCGGCTCAGTGGGTAGAGTGTCAGCCTGTGGACTGAAGGGTCCCAGGTTCAATTCCAATTAAGGTCACATACCTGGGTTGTGGGCTCAGTCCCTGGTAGAGGGAGTGCAGGAGGCAGCCCATCATTGATTCTCTCACATCATTGATGTTTCTATCTCTCCCTCTCCCTTCCTCTCTGAAATAAATAAAAAGATATTTTTAAAAAATAATTTCTTTCAGGTTCTTTTTTTTTAATTGGTTTTCGAGAATAGAAGGAAGGGACACAGATACGAGAGAGAGAGAGAGAGAGAGAGAGAGAGAGAGAGAAGAGAGAGAGAGAGGATCCTCTATTCATTGTATCATGGTCACTCCTGACCCTTGGAAAGAACATGCCACCGTTTGATATACAAGAAGATACTCCAACCTACTGAGCCACACAACCCAGGGTTGGGGCCTGTTTTCTTGTGCTTAACATGTTTGTTAGAATTAGTGGGATTATAAGGGCAAAGCAACAATTTTTCAGTTATTGATGGATAGTTCAGCATAGCTTTCTTAGGAAAAGGTTTCCACTCCAGCTGTCTGCAGCGCTGGAAGGCCTACCTCCTTAAGCCAAAACAGGGTACTACCAATTTGTTCAATCTTCCCAATACAATACGCATAGTAAACAGGGCAGACATGTAATTTCATATTATTAATAGGTTTCTGCA
Source organism: Myotis lucifugus (assembly GCF_000147115.1). Classification (NCBI taxonomy): domain Eukaryota; kingdom Metazoa; phylum Chordata; class Mammalia; order Chiroptera; family Vespertilionidae; genus Myotis; species Myotis lucifugus. Next base: position 23,294,680 of record NW_005871049.1, on the reverse strand, counting down.
TTTTTTCCATAACTGTTGCTTTCTTTTTCTACATGGGGAGTTGTGTTTTTGTGGTTGTTTATTTCTTTGACTTCTTTGTATTATAGGCATTCTTTATTTAGAGATCATATTTTATTAGTAAATACTGAAAATATTTTCCCTGGTTTTGTTTATATTCAATTTGCATGTTTTGAATGTTTTTATTCTCTGGATCATATTTCACCAATGAGGCTTTTGGGGCACATACTGCTGTTGAAGGGGAACAGAATATGCCACCCTAACATATGCCTCTTTGGGGGCTGATGATTTTTGAAAGGCTGCTGGTGCTGCAGAATATCTGGAACCGGTGAGGCTGCCCTTTTGTGAAGGAGATTTACATTTATAAGGGAAATCTCCACGTGTAAGGGTGTTTCTGTATCAGGAAGAAGAGGATGACTCTGAAGCTCTAGAAACTGTTTATCAATGGAGAAGGCACCCATTGAATCTGCCTGACAATCTTTCCCTTGTTCACTCTGCACCATAACTGCCCCACCCCCACCACCCTTATTTTGTCTTTAGCTGAAAATTATATTTAAGGTGATGGCTTAGGCCATTTTGGGGAGAAAATCTGTTCCTGGGTCTCTTCCATCTGTATAGAAGGTGTACATGTTATTAAACTTGTTTTTTTCCTGTTAATCTGTCTTTTTATTACTGAGATGTCTCAGCTCAGATAGTAGAGGGACAATTGTATTTTCTTATACAAAACTAGAGAGTAGGGTCCCTAGGCCTGGCCGACAATCAGGGCTGATGGGGCCTTCCGGCTGCTGGCCAAGGCCTTCCTTCGTTTCACGCCATCCCCTGGTGGTCAGCGCACATCATAGGGAGCAATCGAACTCCTGGTCTCCCACTCGAACTCCCAAGGGGACACTTTGCATATTAGCCTTTTATATATATACTAGAGCCCCCGTGCATGAAATTCATGCATGGGGTGGGGGTGTCCCTCATTTCATCCTGCACCTTCTCCAATCTGGGACCCCTTGGGAGATGTCCAACTGCTGGCAGTCTGACATCCCTCTCACAATCCAGGACTGCTGGCTCCTACCACTCACCTGACTGCCTGCCTGATTGCCCCCTAACCACTCCCCTGCAGGCTTGATTGCCCACAACTGCTCTCCCCTGCTGGCCATTTGTGGCGGCCATCTTGTGATGACATGAGGGCATCGCGTGAGGGTGCGAGAACCACCTAGGCTTTTATTAATATATATATATATATATCTCCTATCTAATAAAAGAGAAACTTGGTAATTAACCATAACTTCGCTACCCTTCCCATTGGCTAATCAGGGTGATATGCAAATTAACTGCCAACTAAGATGGCAGTTGATTTGCATATATCTGCTGGGAGCGTAGCAGGCCAGGCGGCTGAAGACAAGCTGGGCTGCGGAGGCGGGAGCAAAACAAGCCGGCAGGGTGGTGAGGAAGGTGGGAACAAACAAGCTGGCCCGGTGGCTGAGGGAGGCCGGAACGATCAACCTGGGATGGGTGGCTGAGGGAGGCGGAACGAAACAAGCCGGACATCCCCCGAGGGATCCTAGACTGTGAGAGGGCACTGGCCAGCCTGAGGGACACCCCCCTCCCCGAGTGCACAAGTTGTTGTGCACCGGGCCTCTAATATATATATACATATATATATATATTTTTATTTATTTATTTATTTTTTACCTAAGATGGTAGAGGACCATTGTATTTCCTTATACAACATACTGTAGAAGAGTAAGGATGAAAAAAAGCAAACTGAATTTGGTAAATGTGAATTTGGAGCCATCATAAATACTGTGTTTTAAACCTGGGGCTTTCCTTAACATCTATCTCCTCATAAGTAAAAAAAAATTATAGTGATATTATTATTCTTATATACCCAATTCCAAGAATTTAGGATTGTAGGAGAGAAAAAAAAAATTCCCTTCTACCATTGTAGGTTCTGTGGCTGGTCTAAGAATTAAATTGACATAAAATAGACTTGTTGTGGGCTGTGTGAACAGCACCTGGGGTCTGACTGATGGGGTCCGTCCAAACCTGGGTTAAGCAACCTCGGTACTTGGGTTCTGGTTGGAAAGAATTCAGAGCCAAGACCCCAGACTGTAAGAGAACATTTATTTGGTAAATCACAGAGATAGAAGTAATTCCTAGAACAAATGGGCTTAGGAAACCAATTGTGGAGGTAAAGGAGGAGCCCTTGGAGCTTGGGAGTGAGGAATGGTCACATGCCTGGGGCAGGGAGTGGGAGGGGAAAGAGCAGGGGGTGCTCTCAGGAGGGTCCTCTGTCCTAAAGGATTTAAGTGTTATCTGTAGGGAGGAAAGGTCAGTGGGTCCAAACTGCTTAATCAGCATTACTCAAGGTAAGGAAAAGTCAGCCTGAGGGAAGGGCCCCACCCTACAATGGATTGTGCCTTGTTGTGGGCCTGGGGCTTTCCACCCTGGTGACCTGTACCTGGCCCTTGAAATTTCTCTGCTCTTATCTAACCGCCTACAAACAACAGATTAACAAGAGACAAAATATTTTTAATTACATTCTTTTAAATGCAGGAATTTCACAAAGATTTGAGAAGTGAGACTTCTATACCATCTTGAGGTGAGGAAAGGCTAGGGGTCTGGAGCTTCTGAGGTTGTGGGAGGCAATTCACTGGAAGGTGAGAGGAAGAAATGTTTGGTAAGCAAAGGTGATCCTGTTAAACATGTAAGCCAAGCTGTCCTGAGTTCTGAGGGATTTGATGCTGGCAGGCATTTTTGGATAGTAAAAATCAGAGGCACCGGTGAACGTTTCTTAGGTGTGTGTAAAGAATCTTTCCCCAGAAATACTCTTACATTACCATTGCCAAGCAATGGATGCTGCACTCATACATTTAGCCCTTCTCCTGTAGGACATCATAAGATTGGCATTTTTCTGGACTATGAGTTGGGAGAGGTTTCATTTTATAATTTGAATAACAGGTCATACTTGTATGGGTTCACTGATACATTTACAGAAAAACTTATGCCTTATTTCTCCATTGCATCTTCTTCAGAATCTCTTACAAATAGTATCATCAAAGTCCAATGATGAAAAACATGTAGATTTTGTATGTGCTTACAGTAGTTTCTCCCCTTGTTATTGAAAGGAATTCTTATAATAAAAATTCTGATTCGAGTTTTGATGTTTGAATGTTGAAAGCTTCAAGGACTCACCCTTCTCTTCTCCCTATCCTTACACATGGGAAAGCTGATGAGAAAGTCCAGGTGCTCCATCCTTGGGTGCAGGGGACAAGTTCCAATCAAACAGGCTTCCACCAACAGCTCCCAGTAACTGCCATGAACACCACAAGCTAGTCCCTTTTCCCTGTGCTCTCAGTCATTTTGGGACCTACTCTAATACCCACCGTATTCTCCCCCAAAAACCTTATCATGTGAGTAATAAACTTTTTCATACTCTTCTGTTATGTGGTGAGTCATCATCAGTGTGACCATTTGAAACCAAGTTTGGATGGCTTTACCCTGACTATGCAAGCTGGTCACTACCGTTGGCATTGTGAGCAGGATTTTCCAGATATGAAGCCCCCTCATCTTACTGTGTGGTAACACATCCTGGTTCCCTAGGCAAGGTGTCCTTGTAATTTGTGCTGCATTTGCTGAGTTCCATGGAAGATGTGTTGTAGATTTAACAGTTAAATCAGAATTTTCGATAAGAAACAAATTCTGTTTACTTTATTTTCCATATAATATTTTAGAAATTCTTATTGTCCTGCCTTTGTTTCATGTTTTTTTTTAAAAAAAATATATATTTCTTTATTGATTTCAGAGAGGAAGGGAGAAGGAGAGAGAGATGGAAACATCAATGATGAGAGAGAATCATTGATCGGCTGCCTCCTGCACGCCCCCTACTGGGGATCAAGCCCGCAACCCAGGCATGTGCCCTTGGCCGGAATCGAACCTGGGACCCCTCAGTCCGCAGGCTGATGCTCTATCCACTGAGCCAAGTCGGCTAGGGCTGTTTCATGTTTTATAAAATTTTCATGTATAGGGGTGAGCAAAAGCAGGTTGACAGTAGTGATATAAATAATATAGTAGTTAATAACAATTAATAAAAAATTTGCATACTAACAACTGTAAACCTACTTTTCTTTTAAAATCCTCATCTGATGATATGTGTATTGATATATAGAGAGAGGAATGGACAGAGAAAGTAAAAAACAGGTATGTGAGAGAGAAGCATCAATCTATTGCTTCCCCAATGTGCCATGACTGGGGGTTGAACCTAAAATCTATGTGCCCTGAATGGGAATCCAATCTGCAACCTTTTTGATGTAGGAGATGACCATCCGGCCAGGGCTGTAAACCTACCTTTGGCAATCACTGTATGACCTCCAAAATAACATACTCGTTTTTGACATTTTTTATTTGCCAAACTTTTAGAATATCCTTCCGTTTGGATGCCTGTATGTGTATTGTTTACAATGTTTGGAAATAAAGTTTTACTTTGCATATCTCTGTACTGTTCGTCTATCTCTGTACTTTCATTGAGGTACACGGGAACCCTGCACTGATCACAGTAGCCCTGCTATGCTGTGGTGATCTCAGGTGCTTAGTGTTGTAAAGTGCAGTGTAGGCCAGCAGGCGCTGCTCCATTACCCACCCAGGGATCTAACTCCCTCAGTCATGTGTTGTCACAGCATTGGGTCAGTACAGCTAGAGAAAGAGGGAGCATTGAAGGCCAACACCAGGAAGAGACACACACTTTTCTCTTTTTCCATTTTCTCAAGTAATTGCAAGGCCCTACTTCTCTGCAAGGGGTGAAGAAGAATGCATGTACTGTGAAGGTGAAAGGCTACTGTTTGCCATGATTCCTGAATTAGACATTATTGAAATGTACATTAATGATGAGTGCTAAAATTAAAATTATTTCATTATAAAAAGAAAAATAAATTCTTTCATTACATCTTGTAAATAGATTAACATAGACTTTTACAATAGTTTGACTTGATCGGGCAGCAATTGTACAATAACTTCCCCCCAAAAAGAAGATATTTATTTTCTTTAAATATTTTTATTGATTTTAGAGAGGAAGAGATAGGGAGATAGAAACATCAATGACGGAGATTCATTGATGAGCTGCCTCCTGCAGGCCCCACACTGGGGATTGATCTGTAACCTCTTTCTATATCAATACATTTGGCACTACCATCTTTCATTACAATCGGCTTGTAGTCTCTTGAACAGAATGTGTTAAACCTGTTTGTAATGTAGTTTATTCAGCCAATACCTACCATTGATATTTCCAATGTTTCCATTTTTTTGAAGTTTAAACCTGTGCTGAAGTGAACATCTTTGTAGATATTTATTTTGTTTTTTCTTTCTTTTTAAAATATTTTTTATTATTTGGCCAAGTTGCATGTGTGTCAAAGAACAACATTCAACTAAGTAAATTTTATTATTTTATTTTTATTTTTTAAAATATATTTTATTGAATTTTTATAGAAAGGAAGGGAGAGGGATAGAGAGTTAAGTTAGAAACATCAATGAGAGAGAAACATCAATCAGCTGCCTCCTGCACACCCCCTACTGGGGATGTGCCCACAACCAAGGTACATGCCCTTGACTGAAATTGAACCTGTGACCCTTCAATCTGCAGGCCGACGCTCTATCCACTGAGCCAAACCGGTTAGGGCCAACTAAGTAAATTTTAAAGATCTTATTGACTTTATTCAACGGTTCAATAGGAAGCATCCAATCTTACAGACAGAAAGGAGCTCTGAGAAACTGTAAAAAATGAAAGGCTTCGTAGGCAAAAGGGAGCAAGCAGGAGGTTATAGACAAAAGAACGGGTTGGATATTACAAGGTTACTTTCCTTTGGGGATGGCAAGGGCTCATCAGACAGCTGACCTAACTAGTGCTGATCAGGTGATTCTTGATTGGCTGGTTTAAGATTCAATTTCTGGGAAAGCTGAATTTAATTAAGTCTTAGTTTGATGACATGGGGTTTAGCATAAGAATTTCTTTTGGAGCTTTTTTAAAATTAGTTTTAGAGGAAGTGAGGGAGAGAGAGAGAAACAACCATCAATTGGTTGCCTCCTACATAAGACTCAACTTGGGACCAGGGATCGAACCTCCAACCTGGGTTTGTACCCTGACCAGGAATTGAACCTGCCACCTTTTGGCATAAGCTCCAACCAACTGAGCCACAGTGCCCTGTATTGGGGCCTGTTTTCTTGTGCTTAAGATGTTTTTTTTTAGAATTAGGGCAAAGCAAAGATTTTTCAATTGTTGATAGATAGATCACTGGCTTTCTTTAAAAAAAGGTTTCTAGCCCCGCTGGAATGGCTCAGTGGTTGAGCGTCAACTTATGAACCAGGAACTCACAGTTTGATTCCTGATCAGGGCACATTCCCAGGTTTTGTGCTCAATCCCCAATGGGCAGTGTGCAAGAGGCAGTAGATCAATGATTATCCCTCATCATTGATGTTTCTCTCCCTCACTGAAATCAATAAAAATATATTTAAAAAAAGAAAAATCCCAAGAAACCAACCTGCCCATAGGCTATTGATATAAAAAAGAGTTAAGTTCCTATGGCATCCCATCAACATTTTAACAAAATGACATTGAATGAAATGACATTATTCAAGGACCTACTGTATTTGATTATTAAGTCAATCTTCAGATTTTCTTTCTGTTGTCATTTTTGCTACTCAGCCATGACACAGACAAAATAAGAGAAACAACTGGGCTTACCAGTGGAGTGTGTCATTAGTGGGAGTCTCTCTCTCTCTCTCTCTCTCTCTTTTTAAGGAGTCATCTTTTTAAAAAATATGTATTTTTTATTGATTTCAGAAAGGGAGGGAGAGAAAGATAGAAACAATCAGGAATCATACCATGACCTCCTCATTCATAGGTTGATACTTAAACACTGAGCAACACTGGCCGGGCTTAAATATATTTTTATTGAGTTCAGAGAGAGGAAGGGAGAAACAGAGAGAGAAGCAGCAATGATGAGAGAATCATTGATAGGCTGCCTCTTGACAACCCCTACTGGGGACCAAAATCTGATCTCCTGGTTCATGGGTCTATGCACAGACAATGAGCCACAGCAGTTTGGCAAGGATATACATTTTTTAAGAACATCACCTCTATGCTGTCTCAAAGACACCCTTCTTTTTTACAGCTGCATAATATTTCATTGTGTAAATGTACCACATCTTCTTTTATCCACTCATCTACTTATGGGCTCTTGGGCTATTTCCAGATCTGGGGAAAAAAAAAAAAAGATGGAACTTTTACCCTTTGAGACAGCATGGAGGGACCTGGAGAGTATTATGCTAAGTGAAATAAGCCAGTGAGAGAAAGACAAGTATCACATTATCTCACTTATATGTGGAATCTAACGCACAAAATAAGCAACAAAATAGATCCAGAGATACTGAAACATGTAACAGGCTGACAAATTTCACAGGGTGAGGTGACAGGAAGAGACTACCCAAGAACTTATTGGGTATACACATAACCCACGGACACAGACAGAGGTGTGGTGAAGGGGGAGGGGGCGGGGAGGAGTCTATAACTCTTTTTTATATCAATAGCCTATGGGCAGGTTGGTTTCTTGGGATTTTTCTTTTTTTAAATATATTTTTATTTGCCGGGAGCCGGTCCATCCTTGCTGCTTGACACAGTCGCTGCAGAGAAGAAACGTCTGCACAGCATATGTTTCAAGGGACCTGGCGTATATAGCATACTGTTCTTAATATGTTTTACTCCCCTTAGCGCTATGTGTTTTGACCAAGGTCACCTCTCCGAGAAAGGTTGTTTCCCCAGGTGGGGATTTTCCCCTGAGGTTAGGGAGGGGATACAACCCCTTAATTAAGTGCCAGGCGGGTAGTTAAGCTACATAATCTCTACTCCCTGGAATGGAGATAAGAAACGCCCTAACCTTTGTAATAGAAATTGACAGGATTAAAATCGACTGGTATAAATATAGATGTAACAAGACAATAAACATCAGAACCTCATCAGAACCTCATCATATCCTCATCACATCATCATCAGATCCTAACCAGAACCTAGCCAGAGAACATGGCAAAAGATCCTGGACAGAACCTGGCTACAGAACTTCACTGGAGAACCTAGACAGAACATGGCAAAAGAACCTGGATAGAACCTGGCTAAAGAACCTGGTGACTGAACCTGGCTGGAGAACCTGGAGAACATGGCTGGAGAACCTAGCGAGGGAACATGGCACCAGAACTTGGTTGGAGTTCCTAACCAGAACTTCGCTGGAGATCCTGGAGGGAGAACCTCGCTATGCTGATGAACTGAACCCAGTTTCCATGTCATTCATTCTTCGCCGACTCCGTCCACACCTTTGGGGATCCCTGGACCTGCTGGGGCTGGACCCCAGCATTTATTGATTTCAGTGAGGGAGAGAAACATCAATGATGAGGGATGAGGGGGAGAGGCAAGGCGGGCTGGCAGGGGTTAATGGGGAAAAAAGGGGACATATGTAATATTTTTAACAATAAAGAATTATAAAAAAATAAAGTAAGCATGTAAGGAATAATGTGAAAGATGCTGGGTGTCTAGAGGAGGGTAATCTTTAGCTCAGTGGTTCTCAACCTTCTGGCCCTTTAAATACAGTTCCTCATGTTGTAGTGACCCCCAACCATAAAATTATTTTCGTTGCTACTTCATAACTGTAATTTTGCTGCTGTTATGAATTGTAATGTAAATATCTGAGATGCAGGATGGTCTTAGGCGACCCCTGTGAAAGGGTCGTTCGACCACCAAAGGGGTCGCGACCCACAGGTTGAGAACCACTGCTTTAGCTCTTTGGGATGGATCCAAGGAACCCTGGGGTGTGGAAAAAGGGAACCAAGCCATAATGACCACTTTCTGGATTATGTTTCTAGGAACAACTTACTAAACTATAAAGCTTTAGAGAGCATTATACAAGTGAGAGGCAAAAAAACATACTCCCTACCTAAAGCCAATTTTGTCAATATACCATAAGCCTCTAGATAACTTCAGTACAGAAATTGGTGAAAACAATAATCATTAAAACAGGTAGAGGACGTCTTAATTCATTTATCTTCAAACAAGGTATTACATAATGAAACCAAAGCAAATACTTTTCTTTAAGCCCTCAAAACTTAGATATTGATTTATTTATTTAACATTATTGATATTATTGATGAAATAATTACATATGGTTGCAATTCTTCAACTATGTCTCTGTGCTCCATAACATTCTGGAGAGGTGGTGAAGGCTTTATTAAGAGATCTTAAAACAAACTTTCAGCTATGATAGAAATATTTTAGGGCACTAATAGAAACAGAGTACCCAGACAGACCTTTGAGGAGACTTTAGTGTAGATGTCAGATTCTCAATGAAAACAACTATTACAATGTCACTGAAGTGGTTGACAAAAGTTCAGCTGCTACTTAAAAATCCAGTGAATCATGTTTAACAGTATTATTTTGACAGGACAGTACTTCCCAGTCTCTGGTTTATACAACAATCTCTCAATTTCAGATTCTTAGGGAAGCCCAGCCAGTGTGGCTCAGTGATTGAGTGTCAACCTATGAACCAGGAGGTCAGGATCCCCAGTGTGGGGTTGTGCAGGAGGATTCTCTCTCATCATTGATGTTTCTATCTCTTTCTCCTTCTCCCTTCCTCTCTGAAATCAATAAAAATATATTTTAAAACAAGATTCTTAGGGAAAACTGTTATATATTAGGCACTTGACCAAGACAAAAGAATTTAAGACACAGTCCAAAAGGAGATTACATTTTCATTGGCGAGATTAGGGATAAAAGCATGCAGACCTAAGCAGCATACAATAGACTATAGTGCAGGGGATACTATAGAGAGGTAATAATAAATTAGTAAATGAATAGCACAGATAATGCAAGAAATTTAGGTTAACTAGGTATCCTAGAATGAGAGGGAAATGAGTCCTTACTAGTATTTGGCAAAAGGGAAGCCCAAGAATAGGATTAGGAGACAAAGATAAGGGCTTTTTACTTTGGACAGGGTGGAGTGTGGTGGTAGGGCCATAGGATTATATAGATAATTCAGTAATCTGGGGCATGATCCAGATCTGGGGTGGGTTCCTTGATTTCCAATCTCAGGCATTCAGTGCTGCTCCACAATTTTTAAAATTATTTCATTAAATCCTCACCCAAGTCATAGCCAGTTTGACTCAGTGGATAGAGCGTTGGCCTGCGGACCAAAGGACCCTGGTGTCGACTCTGGTCAAGGGCATGTACCTTGATTGCAGAATACTCCCTGGCAGGGCCTTGCTGTGGCTCCTGCGGGAGGCAACCAATCAATGTGTTTCTCTTACATGGATGTTTCTTTCTGTCTCTCCCTCTTCTACTCTCCCTAAAAATCAATGGAAAAATATCTTCAGCTGGTTCTGCTTCTAGAACCAGAGTCATAGAAGCATCGAATATACTGTTCAACCTAGGAGAGAAGGCTGGGGGTGAGAGGGTAAGAGATCAACCAAAGGACTTTGTTAAGGTAAAAAAAAAACACATTGAAACCTGTAAAGAATTTTTGTGAGTTTATTGGAGCCAAACTGTCAACATATGCCGGGAAGCAGAACCTCAACAAATTGAGATAATGCTCCAGAGAATGGCGGGTTACATCTGTATTTATACATTGCAATCAAAGGAAAGGGATGTAGGTGGGTTACATGAAATCCATTAGTGATAGAGTAGAGAGGCAGGAGAAAGCAAAGCAGGGAAACCCCTGGGATTGGAAAAAAAGTAAAATGATAGATACATACTTAGGTGGGTGCAGGAACAATTAACATAACAATGAAGGAATTTGTGGTATTTGTCCTGGAGCCCAGGTACATTAGGTTGTGCCCCAAGGGGTCCAGAAAAGGGGAAGTTACAAGTTACCCAGACATTTCAAGAGTATGTTATAGATACAAAAAGACAGGTAGGCTCAGTTAAGGTAAAAGTTGACATTGTCAGTGAAGATACTGGCCTAGGAGATAATTACCCACCATAACTGCTTCTAGTTAAAGTTTAATTTCAGACCATTCTTTGTGGTTACTTTAGGTCTGAGTTTGCAAGACCACCATGCAGGGCTTCCCTGAGCTTGTCAGGTTAGCATGTGGCCCCTTCCGTCCACTTGTATGCATGCATATGAGCATAACCAATGGACACAGAGAGTAGTGTCCATTGAGGGTATGTGATGGAGGGTGGGAGTGGCCGGGGAGAGGTCAATGGGGAAAAAAGGAGACTTATGTAATACATTAAACCATAAAGAATTTTAAAAAAGAAAAAAAATTCTCACCCAAGTATATGTTTCCACTAATTTTATTTTATTATTTATTTTTTTAAACACAGTTTTTTTTAAATATATATTTTATTGATTTTTTTTTACAGAGAGGAAGGAAGAGGGATAGAGAGTTGGAAACATAGATCAGCTGCCTCCTGCACACCCCCCACTGGGGATGTGCCTGCAACTAAGGTACATGCTCTTGACCAGAATCGAACCTGGGACCTTTCAGTCCACAGGCCAATGCTCTATCCACTGAGCCAAACCGGTTAGGTCTGTTTCCACTAATTTTAGAGAGAGAGGAAGAAACATCTATGTGAGAAAAAAATGATTGCCTCCCAAACTCTCTGGCACCACTGAGGATCAAACCTGCAAGCTCAGTATGTGCCCTGGTCTGGAATCTAACCCACAACCTTTTGGTGTATGGGACGGCATTCCAACCAACTGCTCCCCACCCCCCCCCCCCACCCCCAGGGCACTGCTCTGCAATTTTTAAAATTCAGTGCCTAGACAGTTTCCTGTTTAGTTTGCCAAAACTCATAGTGCAATTCTGATTACTTCTGTTCTCTTCAAGACTCCTTTGCCTCTGGCTCTTTCTCGGTCAGCAGATGTTCTAGTTTCCACAGCTCTTTCCTTATCTATGGTCGGCAAACTGTGGCTCGCGAGCCACATGCGGCTCTTTGGCCCCTTGAGTGTGGCTCTTCCTAAGTCTTAGAAGTACCCTAATTAAGTTAATAACAATGTACCTAACTATATAGTTTAAGTTTAAAAAATTTGGCTCTCAAAAGAAATTTCAATCGTTGTACTGTTGATATTTCGCTCTGTTGACTAATGAGTTTGCTGACCACTGCCTTAGCTAATGTCCATGCAGCCTTCCAGGCTCAGGTGGGGCAATTCCCATGGGTAGCCTTCCTGGGCAGCCAAGCATCTGGATCATGCCACCCCGCCCAGTCTTCCCAAGCATTTGGTGCTGACCTCCTCCCGCATACTATCCTGTGATGGTCTCTTACTTATGTCTTTCCCAGTAGACTTTCTGAGATCCACTGTGTCCCCACTTCCTATGTCTTTGTAATGCCAGTACCCATGGTCGACACTCAGCGAACATGTGATAAATGAACGAATGTTCCAAACCTGTCCTTGCAGTGTTCCCTCACTCAGTGATGGTATCCTCATAATCAGGAGAGATTATCGGGAGCTGTAGGGACAACCAGCAGTAAGTGCTGTGGTGAAGGGCAGGCTCCTAAGACAAACTGCCTGGGTTCAAATGTAAGTTCTACTGCTTCCCAGCTATGGACAAGCTACTTCATCCCTCTGTGCCTCAGTTCCCTCATCGTTAAAAGGAGAATAATTATAGCACCTGCTTCAAAGCTTTGTTGGGAAGATTAAATAAGTAACTACACATAAAAGTCCTTAGAACACTGCTAGGTGCAGAGTAAGCAAACAATAAATATTAGCCAATATTGTCGCTAATTCTTCCTTTTCCCTTGTTTCCTATAGTAATATTCATTACCATATAATATTCATTATATAATATGCATTACTGTATATTACAATATTCATTACCATTTTAACTCCTGAAACTGTTCTTTTCTTTCTATTTTCACTATCTCAGTCAAGGCTCTCATCATTTTTCTTGGCCTTTGCTAATACCTTCCCTTCTGTAGACCTTCACAACCCTCCCTCACTGCAGTCAAAGTTCTTCCAAAAGGAACATTCATATTTCTCTCCCTCAAACTCTCCCCATTATCCTCATGACAAAGTCCAACTTTGGACTGTGTGCTTTACAATCCATTCCCAAGTTATTTTCCAGGATTTGCCTCTCACCATCTCCCGCCCTCTCTCCTGATTCTAGCTGCTCATTGTTCCCATTTCTCATGGGTACTCCTTCAATCCCTGTGTCTCCAAGTAGTTTTTCCCACCTTTCAAATAATTGCCTCCCCCCCCCCCTCCACCACCACCAAAAAAAAAAACAAAAAACACTTGTCTCAGCTAAAATGCTGTCTTCTCTGGGGCCTCAATGCTGTTCCTATTGCCCTCTTCACCTGACATTGTAGTTTTCATCTCTACAAGTTTGACTGGGTCTATTTTATACCTTCCATGTGTCTTTTAACCTTTGGAACACATAGAAAACAGTTATAATAATTTTTAACGTCCCTGTTTGTTATTTCTAGCATGACATTTCTGAATCAGCTTCAATGGACTCATACATATCTCTTTCATAGCTTACTATAGGCCCAGTGCACAAAATTCATAGCGGGGGCGGGGGGGCGGGGGGGGGGCTTCCCTCAGTCTGGCCTGCACCCTCTCCAATCCGGGACCCCTTGGGGGATGTCCAACTGCCGGTTTAGGCCTGATCCCTGTGCCTAAACTGGCAGTCAGACATCCCTCTAGCAATCTGGAACCACTGGCTCCTAACCGCTCACCTGCCTGCCTGCCTGCCTGATCGCCCCTAACCTCTCTGCCTGCCTGCCTGCCTGATCGCCCCTAACCTCTCTGCCTGACTGCCTGATCGCCCGTAACTGCTCTCCCCTGCTGGCCTGATCGCCCCTAACCACCTCTGCCTTGGCCCCCACCACTGTGGGTTTGTCTGGAAGGATGTCCAGTCTAATTAGTATATTATCCTTTTATTAGTATAGATGATACTAAGCACAAGTCATCAAAGTTTTTGGAATAGGTATGCTTCATAAGACAGAACTCTGTATTGTATTATGTTTTTTGTAACTTTAGCACCAGATATACAGCAAGGGCTTAATGTGTGTGTGGAACGAATAAAATATAGCCCAACTTCTTGAACAGCTGGGACCTGGGAGCTTAACTAAGCTAGCATTGAGACCTTAACTGTAAAAGAAGAATCTAAAGTAAGTCCTCACTTAACATTGTTCATTGGTTTTGTAACTTGAAGTAAAATGCCATATAAGTAAACCAATTTTATCATAGGCTAATTGATATCCACCAGAGTTAAATTTCTAAGACATCTCATCAATGTTATTTGAGGAACTGCTGTACGTTATTGTCCAGTGGATCCGATAGGATATATAGTAAAACCATACAAATAGCACCCCATCATTCTCTAATTCACATCTGCAAGTGAAAGGCGATGGGAAGATGCCTTCTGAATACAAATAATTTCTTCATTTTCCCTATTAATAACTACATTCCTACCTGTAGAAGATACCTCTTGTTTCTGCCCATGCCGTATCTCTTCTCTCTTCTTTTGTGACAACAACTCTATTTTCTTTGGGGACTCACCATCTACCTTTACATCAAGTCTCAATGGGAACATCTTTCAACACTCTTCACCCTCCTCTGGCCTAGGGGTGGTCATGAAACTAAAGAGATCTGGGCAATTCAACTCTGCGAGCAGCAAAGCCAAAGGAGACCCTGGTTAAGGCAGATTCATTCCAGGGCAGACCCTGACAGGACTTGAGCTGCCCTTGTTGGGTCCTTTCAGAGGCCTAGGTGTTCATCTGCCCTATTTTAGAGAAATGCCTTCCTTCCTTAAGTTAGCCAAAGTCGGTTTCACTGCTTGCAAACAATTAACCTCAACTAAAAAGCCTTTGCCTTTTTGAAGTCATTGAAGTGTCTGGGCCTATACATGGCAGATCATTTTTAGCTTTTTACTGAATGGTAGAATTCATATCCACAAAATACCAAAGCAGGCAACTTGCTCAGATTGAAAGTGACCTAGCTATGTAATTGTTGATGAAACAGATTTCTGGGATTGTACTCATTCGAAAGCTAAAAGCTACACAGATCCAAGAACCCTGGGGTAGCTTAGCATCAGCCAAGAAGCATTTACTGCACGCATTTTTCTAAGTCTCTCAATTTACTTAGATATTCATTTTATTTCCATACATTGTCAGTTCATGCATCCCACCCTTAGAAATATACAATCAAATTGTCTTTAAATATATGAGTCTTAAATCTACTTCCAGGTAGAAAAGGAGGAATTTTCAGTCTTATTAGAAATTGTTCAGTCTTTATTTAGTCAAGATAATTTAACTATGGTTGCTATTTACCAAAGAACCTAAGCTCTCTTACCATGGACCTGGTGGACCTCATTCAGTGGTAAGATCACAGTAATGTTTCTATTAATCTATTAATCCAAATTAGTGCTTTAATGTAACTCTCAACCTTGTATTTTCCAAGGTCACTAATTTTATTTTGTGCCCATAGGGTAACTCAGTTAATTCTAAGCACAAATATCTTTCCCCTGAAAATATTGTAATATCCTTAAGAAAAGATCTTTTGCAATTACGCTATCACTCCGTACACTGTAAAAGAGGGCACTGGGGTGTTTTGTTTTGTTTTTTAGTAATCTGGTTTGGATCCGTCTAAGAAAGGAGACTCAACAATCCTTTCATTCCTACCAAGCCTGCCTAAATTCAAAACAGCCCATTGTTTTTCTCCAAGGTTTCCTGGTGATGATGGCCACAGGTCTGATTGTTGTAGCCGCTCAGGGTCGGTTTCACAGCCCTTCAGAGCCAAGACAAGGAACCCCCAAGGAGGGGAAATTCGCCACATGCGCCCCAGGGGGATGAGCAGAGCCCAGCGGCTGGGTGCCCAGGAGCGCAAGGAGCCAGGGCGGTCAGGCCAGGCGCGCGCAGGGGAAGCTCTCAGTTCTCGGAGCAGATGCGCCAGCACGTGGGCTGGGCACCCCCCTAGGAACAGGCACCCGCGCAGCCATCGCCCAGCAGTACACCCGGGCGAGGACCCTGGGAAATAAGCCGGCGTGTCGTGGACCCCATCCCGCCGTGGTGCCTCCTCTTACAACCCCGCGCACCCGGCCAGCCCCGCGCAGGAAGCACCGCCTCATGCCGCTGCGGGTGAGGGTGGCTTCCCCGCGCAGTCTCCGCCCAGCGCATTCGGGACCAGCCGAATTCCCACTTTTGCGCGCTCACATTCTCCAGCCTGGCCCCCACCGCGATTTCTGGACCAAAGCCACAGCCAGCTTGACCTCTCCACCGGTTCCCAGGGACCTCATTCATCCGGTTGTATTTAGACATTAGTCTCAATGTCTCGTTTTCTAATTAATCATCAAAATTTCAAAATAATAGAGCTTTACATTGCAACCAAATAACAAATGTTTTAAGGCTTATTTTACTTGAATGAAATGTCTTCTTTATTGGGGGAAATTACCCAACAATTGCTATAGGATTAACTCAAACTATTATAAATATCTTCGTTAAGCTATTTACAAGTTTTTGTCGTTTTTTTTTAAAAAAATATATTCTTACTGATTTCAGAGAGGAAGAGAGAGGCAGAAACATCAATGATGGGAGAATCATGGATCTGCTGCTTCCTGCAGGTCCCTACTGGGGATGGAGCCCGCACCAGGACTTGAACGTGACCTTCTGGTTCATAGATTCACCCTCAACCACTGAGCCATGGCGGCAGGGCCTATTTACATGTTTTAATGACTTTCCATTCTCGCACTCATCAGTAATGTACATTTCACTAATGTCTAATTGGATTCGGGAATAATGGCAAGCAGTAGCTTTTCACCTCACAGTACATGCATTTTTCTTCACCCCTTGCAGCGAAGTAGGGCCTTGCAATGACTTTTAGAAAATGGAAAAAGAGAAAAGTGTGTGTCTCTTTCTGGTGTTGGCCTTCAATGCTCAGCGTGGCCCTTCAGTGCTCCCTCTTTCTCTAGCTGTACTGACCCAGTGCTGTGACAACACATGACTGAGGGAGTTAGATCCCTGGGTGGGTAATGGAGCAGCGCCTGCTGGCCTACACTGCACTTTATAACACTAAGCACCTGAGATCACCACAGCATAGCAGGGCTACACTGATCAGTGCAATGGTCCCTTATACCTCAATGAAAGCTCTGCTGAGCATCTTTTTTTTCTTTATTAATTAAGGTACTACATATGTGTCCTTATCCCCCCATTGTTCCCCGATCCCCCCCCCCCCAACTTATGCCCTCACCCCCCTGTTGTCTGTGTCCATTGGTTAGGCTTATATGCATGCATACAAGTCCTTTGGTTGATCTCCCCCCTTACCCCCCCCATCCCCTCCCTTCCCTCTGATGTTTAATGGTCTGATCAATGCTTCTTTCTGCTGAGCATCTTTTCAAGTTATGGAGACAAATAGTCAGAGATATGCAAACTAAAACTTTATTTCCAAACATTATTAACAATACACATACAGGCATATAAACAGAAGTGTGTTCTAAAAGGTTGTAAATTTCACATAATGTAAAAAAAAAATGAGTACGTTACCTTTGGAGGACATACTGAGATTGTCAAAGGTATGTTTACAGCCTTGGCCAGGTGGCTCAGTTTGTTGGAATGTGGTCTTCTCCACCAAAAAGGCTGCAGATTCCATTCCCACTCAGGGCAAATAAGTTTTAGGTTTAGCCCCCCTTCAGGGCACATAAAGGAAACAACTGATTGATGCTTCTCTCTCACATAGAGGTTTCTCTCTCTCTTCCTTTCTGTGTCTCTATATCAATAAACATATCAGTTGAGGATTTAATTTATTTTATAAATATTTTTAAATATAATTTTTATTGGTTTTAGAGAGGAAGGGAGAGTGAGATAGAAACATCAATAATGAAAATCATTGATCTGCTGCCTCCTACACATCCCCTACTGGGGATTGAGCCTGCAACTCCAGGCATGTACCCTTGACTGGAATTGAACCCAGGACCTTTCAGTCTACAGGCCAATGCTCTATCCACTGAACCAAACAGGCTAGGTCTCAAGTGAGGATTTTAAACAAAATGTATTTACAGTTGATAATACACAAAAGTTTATTCTTATATTATTTGTTATTTATTACAGTACATATTTGTATCACTACTGTCAACCTGCTTTTGCTCAGCCCTGTACATGAACATTTTATAAAACATGAGACAACAGCAAGACAATTAGGATTCCAAAAAATTATATGAAAAATAATAACAAGCAAAATGAGTTTCTCTTTAAAAATATATAGTCAGTGGATCTTAGAATAGGAACCAAAATGATTGAGAGCACAGGGAAAAGGGACTAGCTTGTGGTGTTCGTGTTGGTTACTGGGTGCTATCGGTGGGAGCCTGCTGACACTGATGGAAACTTGCTTGTTTGGAACTTCCCCCCTGCACCCAAGGATGGAGCACCTGGACTTTCTCATTAGCTTTCCCAGGTGTAAGGTCAGGGAGGAGAGAAGGGTGAGTCCTTGAAGTTTTCAACATTCAAACATCAAAACCAGAATCAGGATCTTTATTATAAGTATTTTTTTTTCAATAACAAGGGAAGGAAAAAAGCACATACAAAAATCCATCCGAATTGTTATCACTTGCCTCAGACGATATAGATTATAAGGGATGCTGAAGAAGATGCAATGGAAAAATAAGGCATAAGTTTTTCTGTAAATGTATCAGTGATTCCATGCAAGTATGACCTGTTATTCAAATTATAAAATGAAACCTCTCCCAACTCATAGTCCAGGAAAATGCCAATCTTCGGTTGTTCTATGGGAGAAGAGTCACTTGTAGGAATCCAGAACGAAAATTGCCAGCATCCATTTCTTGCTGATGGCGGTATGTCAGTATTTCTGGGGAAAGATTCCTTACATACACCTAAAAAACACTCACCTGTGCCTGTTACTTCTACCGCCCAAAAATGCCTGCCAGCATCAAATCCCTCAGAACTCAGGACAGCTGGGTAAGAAGTAAGATCCTGGGGATTAGGAAAACCATTTGGTGTCCTGTATGTCACACTTCTTTTATCTCTTGACATAATGAAGTTTGGATGGGCAGTTTCAGGATCCAGTGTCAAACATGCCTGAAACATTCGGAACATTTTATGCAGGCCCAAGTAATGTGGGGGGAGATTGTAAGTCTCCGTCCTTAAATCACATGAAAGCACTGCTGGGGTCTCTTGGTTTCCATACCCGTTGTGAATGCTTTCAATACCTGTGAGTAAACCCTCATCTGTCTGCAAACACTTCTCTTCTATTTTACTTAACAGACTGCTTAACCTGAACCTATGGTATGAAATTTGCCTTCCGTTTTCAATTAGTTTTTCTTCAACATCCTTCTCTTCTATAAGTAGATTGTTATCAATTTCATTTTGCTGGATTGCTAAGAAACACTTAATTTCTTTACATTCATTGTCCAACTCCTCCCTCCATTTTTCTATCTTTCTCTTCACTTCCCAAGTATTTTCAACTTCGTTTTTATATAACATTTCTACATTTTCAAGATGACTAGCCTTGGCCTCAATGTTCCTTTTGAGCATGCCCCTGTGACTAGCTGCTGCTTCCTCAATGGGGATCAGGGGCTGATCCTGGTGGTCGGATGACACCCTGCACTGGGCACACAGCAGCTCCAGGTCCTTTTCACAAAACAGGGTCAGAACCTCACGGTGCTTCTTACACAGGGGTTCCTCTTGCCTTTTCCTCTTTCCCCTCATGCTGGGAATCTGCTTAACAGTCTCAGTCATGTGATATAGTTGGATATTCTTCATCAAGCTCCTGTCACGGCAGTGGTGGAGGCAGACAGGGCAGGGAAAGGTGTCCTGTAGACCTTCCCAGCGCTGGTGGATGCAGGAGGAACAGAAGTTGTGCCCACACTCAGTGGTCACTGGGTCTCTCAGGTAATCCAGGCAGATGGGACAGCTGGCCTCTGCTTGGAGCTTGGCCAGGGAAGCTGCAAAGGCCATGGTGCAGTGAAGGTGTCTATCAGAAGAGACTCCCTTCAGTCAGTGTGATCCTCCAGGAGCAAGGAGAAGTGAGAAGCTGAGGTTGGCTCAGGTCTACCTGTCTGTGGAAGTCACTAAGAGCTTCCGAGCAGAGTTCCAGTGGGCAGCTGACGTCCGTCTTCTGTCACCTACTCCTTCTGTATTTAATGTCGCATCGCCAAATGAAAATCAGCTGTGGATTCTGGTCAAAAACCCAGCACCATCCAAGTCATAAGTGATTTCTGTAGATTAAAAGATATCACCATTTAAAAGTTCAACCAGCATTAACCCTTCCCTCCCTGTATGAACAATATGTCAGGTAGTCCAAATCATTTATTATGACAATACTTAAGGAGTTAGAAGTAAAGTCTATTTTGCAACTTAAAAGGAATTAATCAATTCAGGCAAATTGATCATAGGCCTCAATCTGAGAAGGCAGGAGAGGGGGGAAAGAGATCAACCAGTGAACTCATATGTATATATACATAACCCATAGACACTGACAGTGAGTGTCAAAGGCTTGAAGGGGAGAAGGGTGGAAAGGGCAATGGGGAAAAAAGGTGACATATGTAATACTTTCAACAATAATGATTTATTTTTTAAAAAAGGAATCATGTGCTGTGGGGAAGACAGAAGGATTTGTACATCCAGGAGCAAGGTTCTGCCTACCTACGGCTGCTTCTGTGTGGAGACCTCAGGTAAAGCACCATCACCATGTCTGACCAGGAGGTAAAACCAACAACTGAAGATTTGGGGAATAAGAAGGAAGGAGAATACAAAGTCATTGAACAGGGCAGCAGTGAGTTTCACTTCAAAGTGAAAATGACAACACATCTCAAGAAACCCAAAGAATCATGCTAAGATGGGGAGTTCCATGAACTGGCTCAGGTTTCTCTTGGCGGGTCAGAGAATTGCTGATAATCACAATCCAAGAGAACTGGAAATGGAGAAGGAAGATGTGAGTGAAGTTTATCAGGAACAACAGAGGGTCATTCAATGATTTAGATATTCTTTTTCTTCTCTCCCCTCAATCCTTTCTTATTTTTAAAAATAGTTCTTTTTTAATGTGGCCTTCACAATGGAATTGAAATGTAATCACACATCCCCCCATCTCTTTAAAACCTGTGGTAATTTGAATTCTAGTGCCCATTATTCATTATTGTTGGTTTTCACTGTGCTAAGTTTTGGTGATCAAGCCTCAACCTCCTTCATATCGCCCTCTCCTTTTGAAATATTATGTGTGTGCACAGGGAGGCCACCCCTTTCGGGACTGTGCATTTTGAGGCTTGTGATAAATGAGGTGGACCAATGCAAGTGTTCATAATACTTCTAATTGGCCCGGAAGTTCTAGCATGTAATTGCTTCACTCCTGGACTATGACTTTCAGTGGGAGGTGGGAGTTTTTCAGTGAACTGAACTGTGGAATTATGACCTTTCATCAGCTTGAAGCTACTTTTAAATCTGAAGGTCTGGACCAAAAGAAGAGGAATATCAGGTTGGAGTCAAGATGACAATAAGGTGAGAGTAAAGACTAACACCAAAGATGGCTTCACTAAAGAGAAAGTATTTTTTTTTAAAGAACAGATTTTAAAAAATATTTTTATATTTTTATTGATTTCAGAGAGGAAGGAAGAGGGAGAGAGAGATAGAAAGATCCATGATGAGAGAGAATCATGGATTGGCTGCCTCCTGCAAGTTCCCCAATGGGGATCGAGCCCACAACCTGGGCATGTGTCCTTGACTGGAATCGAACTGGGACCTTTTGGTTCGCAGGCTGATGCTCTATGCACTGAGCCAAACTGGCCAGGGCAGAGAAAGCATTTTTTTTTAAAATATATCTTATTGATTTTTTACAGAGAGGAAGGGAGAGGAATACAGAGTTTAAAACATTGGATAAGAGAGAAACATCAATCAGCTGCCTCCTGCACACCCCCTACCGGGGATGTGCCCACGACCAAGGTACATGCCCTTGACCGGAATCGAACCTGGGACCTTTCAGTCTGCAGGCCGATACTCTATCCACTGAGCCAAACCAGTTAGGGCAGAGAAAGCATTTTAAGAGTAAAGAAAAATCTTGTCAGAGATCCCAGAAGAGTTTTAATTTTCATTAGCATTTCATAAATGTACTCATGCAAAAGTTTGTGCAACAGAACACTGCTCTTTTTTATTTTATTTGTATTTTGTGTCCTGGGATATGGGTTTTAAATGGATATTGATTGTACCAGCTTTATTAAAGTAAGCAAAATATTTTTGGGGAAAAACAGTGATCTTGGCCAGGTAGCTCAGTTGGTTGGAGCGTGGTACAGATGTGTCAGGGTTTCAAGTTCAGCTCCTGGCCAGGGCCCATGTAATAATCAAACAATTAATGCAAAAACAAGTGGCACAAATAGATCTCTCTCTCTCTCTCAATGCCCCCCCCCCTTCCTCTCAATCTAAAAACCCATTACTAAATGGAAAAAAATATATTTTTTATAAAAGAGTGGCCAGTTTTGCTCAGTTGGTTGCAGTGTTGTCCCACGTACCACAAGGTCACGGGTTCCATCTGCAGTTGGGTCATACAGAGAGGCTACTAATCAAGGCATCTCTCTCACATGGATGTTTCTCTCGCATTTTCTCTTTCCCCCTTTCTCTAAAAAAAATAATAATAACAAAAAGATATCACATAACTGTTAGAGGGAGTATACCATTATTTGTGAAGAAGTTTTGCCAGATAAATGAACCTAAATCTCATCATCGTTCCAAACTATCTAGTTACAGGAAATATAAGTGATAGAGAAAGGTCAGAAGAATAATCTGGTCAATTTAACCTGTCACCTTGGTTGGACCACTGCATAGCCGGTAGCAGGTGAAACACTAGTTCTGGGTGTGACTATGAGGAGATTTGTATTTGAATTGGATGAGCAAAGCAGATGGTCCTCCCATTGTCAGTGGACATTATCCAATCCACTGAGGGCCCGAAGAGAACAAAAACTGGGGAAGGCTGACTTCACTCTCTGCTGGACTCAATAAGCTAGCACACCCACCCCCTGTCCTGGATGCTCTGGGTTCTCAGTCCTTCAGACCCATCTGTTCTCAGACTCTCAGGCCTTCAACGACACCACTGTCTCTCCTGGGTCTCCTGCTTGCAGACTGCAGACCATGGGACATCTCAGGCTCTGTAACCTTGTGAGTCACCTCTTTTTAAAAAATGTCTTTCTAAATACATACTATTTGGTTCTGTTTCTCTGGTAAACCTTTAATAATACATGGAGTAAGTAATCAGTAAAATCCTGACTGTAACAAGCTCTACTGAAAATTCGATCTTGTTGCTTCAACACAAATATAAACAGGAAGTAAAAACACATGGAAGTGGGTTATAGGAGTTAAAATAGACTTACAAGATATACACATCAGTTATTACTAGCATGTATAAATCTAATTTCATTTCATTTTCAAAAATATTTGATCAAAATTTAGTTGGATATTTGAAGATTAAAAAACTGATTGATAATTATGTTACATTGATGTAATTACTGACATTAGAGGTATGTACATTGCCTTGGCCTGCTTTTTCAGTTAGTCCCAATATGCCGAGGTTTCAAGTTAAATCCCAGATCAGAGGACATAGAAGGAGCAACCAATGAATGAATGACTGAATGGAACCACAAATCAATGTCTCTTTCTCATTTCCAATCTCTCTCTCTCTCTCTCATCTTGCCCCATCCTTTCACTCTGTAAAACAAATAAATTAAAACAAGAACATGCCCTAACTGGTTTGGCTCAGTGGATAGAGCCTTGGCTTGCAGACTGAACGGTCCCAGGTTCGATTCCGGTCAAGGGCATGTACCTTGGCTGCAGGCACATCCCCAGTAGGGGGTGTGCAGGAGGCAGCTGATCGATGTTTCTCTCTCATCAATATTTCTAACTCTCTCTCCCTCGCCCTTCCTCTTTGTAAAAAATCAATAAAATATATTTTTAAAAAAACAAGAACACAAGTATGTAAATTAAGAGTTTCTTTTAGAAATGTACAATGAAAAGCTTAGAATTAAAATCTTAGAGATTTCCTACACAGAAATGGCAAAGTTTTGATACGAGTAGAAGTTGTAAAAAGGTTAGATATAGAATATGGGTTCTTTCTAAAAAAAATATATTTCATTGATTTTTTACAGAGAAGAAGGGAGAGGGATTGAGAGTTAGACACGTTGATCAGCTGCCTCCTGCACACCCCCTACTGGGGATGTGCCTGCAGCCAAGGTACATGCCCTTGACCAGAATCGAACCTGGGACCCTTCAGTCCGCAGGCTAATGCTCTATCCACTGAGCCAAACCAATTAGGGCTAGAGTATAGGTTCTTCATACATGAGTTCATAAAATTTTCCCTCCTATTCTGGATACCTAGAATATTCTATAATTTACTTTTTTTTTAATATACCACTTTAATTCTATTTCAGTGTTACTCTGCTCTCTTTAGCCAAGAAGGTTTCTCCTACTCCTTTCCTTAAGCTTCATCCATTTTCCTTCATCTCAGATCCATTTCATCTCCTTTCTTTCTCACAGTTGTTTCAAACTGGTCCCCTTTCTCCACTCCAAATCCATCATCTTCTTCCCTGTTTCCATATCCCATCCCCCTATACAAATCTCAATATTGAGATAAATTGAGATTAGAGAAAGACCAAGGCTGGCATTAAAGTTCCATCTGCTTGTAGGTTATATGGGCTGGATTTCAGGTCTGATCTGAGTCTGCCTGTCATTGGGGATGGGTTTTTGATCATCTGTTCCTCCAGAGACAGATGCAACCAGGAAAATAGCACTCAGCTTCCCTTTCAGTTTGGTGTCAGCATACACCTCAATTTAGGTAAACCTCTTGGGACCCGTTTTTTATTTTTCAGATATTTAAATATTTTTTTATTGATTTCAGCGAGGAAGAAAGAGGGAGAGAGAGATAGACACAGCGGTGAGAGAGAAAGAGAATCATTGATTGGTTGCCTCCTCCATGCCCCACACTGGGTATTGAGCCCACAACCCTAGCATATACCCTTGACCGGAATCCATCCTGGGACCCTTCAGTCCTCTGAACCAAACCAGCTGGGCAAAGGCTCTGTTGTTGTTTTTTTAAATATATTTTATTGATTTTTTTTACAGAGAGGAAGGGAGAAGGATTGAGAGTTAGAAACATTAATGAGAGAGAAACATCGATCAGCTGCCTCCTGCACACCCCTTACTGGGGATATGCCCACAACCAAGGTACATGCTCTTGACTGGAATCCAACCCGGGACTCCTCAGTCCACAGACCGACGCTCTATCCGCTGAGCCAAACCAGTTAGGGCAGAAGCTCTGGTTTTAAACAAAAAGAATTTGACAACAGACACTGAGACATTCTAGAAGAGGATTCCCACAGGCAGCTTCAAACCAGTACTTTGGGGCACTTTGCATGAGCAGATATTTGTTACCCCATAGGTCAGATTGGGATTCTGATATCTGTATTTTTTGCAAGCATTTTGATGACGTAGGGCAAGGCTAACTGAGGGACACCAGCAATAATGAAAGCATGTGTCATAAAATAATCTGAATCCAAGTGATGATTGGCTTGTGAGGTAAAATCAAGGCCCTGCTAGAGTAGCCACCCAGAAAGCCAACTCCCAGCTTACCTGGGGCCTGCTCCTTGGAGTGAGTCCCTGAAGTGTGTCTCCAAGAAGAGTCTCCGAAGCCAGTCTCCTACCAGATAAATGCTTAGTAATGTGACCCTGGCCTATATATACCACTAGGAGGGCGAATCTCTTTAAGACCTCACCCAACAAAGCCTCCTCCCTGGAGGTGGGACACGGGTGGGTAAGGTATGGATAGGAGGAAGTTCAAAAGTCTGGTTGGTGGGATCTCCTCTTATTCCTGCAGGCTAGGGAGGACTAACCTTGTTAATAAACGTAATCTAATTTGTTCCTTTGGAATTCTCCCTAGAACTTCTCAACACCCTTTAATCACATTTTGCAGAGGAAGAAACTGAAAAGTCAAATCTTATCCTAACTGGTTTGGCTCAGTGGATAGAGCATTGGCCTTCGGACTGAAGTGTTCCCAGGTTCGATTCCAGTCAAGGGCACATATCTAGGTTGGGGGCTCTGGGTTGGGGGCTCAATCCCCCATAGGGGGCGTGCAGAAAGGAGCTGATCAATGATTCTCTCTCATTGATATTTCTATCTCCGTCTCTGAAATCAATAAAAATATACTTAAATAATAACACTAATAAAAGGAAAATCTTTGCTTCCTTTCCAACTTGGGCCTAGCATAATGGCTCCTGTAAAGAAGGGTGGAGAGAAGAAGGGCCTTTCTGTCATCGAGGAAGTAATGACTAGAGAACACACCATCAACATCACAAGCACATCTATGGAGTGGGTTTCAAGAAGCTTGCTGCTCTGGCACTCAAAGAGATCCAGAAACTTGCCCTGAAGGAGATGGGAACTCCAGTATGACTTGATGCCAGGGTCAAGCTGTCAAGATCAAAGGAATAAGGAATGTTCCATACCATAGCCGGGTGCAGTGGTCCAGAAAATGTAATGAGGATGAAGATTCCTCAAACAAGCACTATGCGTTGGCTACCTACATACCTGTCACCACTTTTAAATATCTACCAACTGTTAATGTGGGTGAGAACTAACTGCTGACTCTCAAATAAACTTATAAAACTGCAAATAAAAGTAAAATCTTTACAAAGAAAGGTAGGAGTACAGTACGTACTGTTTCTTGAAAGAAAACTGGCCCTAGCCGGTTTGGTTCAGTGGATAGAGCATTGGCCCGTGGACCGAAGGCTCCCAGGTTCAATTCCAGTCAAGGGCACATACCTTGGTTGCAGGCTCCTCCCCAGCCCCATGGTCTGGCAAGGGCAGGAGGCAACCAATCAACGTGTTTCTCAATATTTCTTTGTCTCTCCCTCTCTTTTCCACTATATCTAAAAATCAATGGAAAAATATCCTCGAGTGAGGATTAAAAAAACAAAGAAAGAAATCTGACAGATATAATCTCATTTGGCTGTAAAGTGAAGCTGCAATGAATGCTTAAAGCAATCCATGAAATATATCTATGCATGTAGGTGTGGAAAACCACCCAAAACTTCTAGATATATTTTTTTGTAAAAAGCAAATTGTAGGGAGCATTTGAGATCTTGCTTCCCAGCAATTGTTATCAGTTTGGGGCCAGATAAACACAATTTGTTTTTTTTTTTTAAAAAGGAAAGTGTAGAACACAGCACATAGTAGTCTTATATTGTATTATTAATTAATTAATTAATATATAATGAGTGTTCATGCTTGTGTGTTGTGTATGATTAGGATGTTTTTGGATGGAAACAGAAGACACTGAAGGATGGTCAGGCAGGAAAGAAGGCG
>NW_005871049.1:23237462-23266820 GCF_000147115.1 Myotis lucifugus | reverse complement strand
CGCCTCGGCGCCCGCGGGCTGCGCTCTGCCCTCCGCCCGCGTCCCGGTGACCGGCGGCCTCGGGGCTGTGGCCTCCCGCGCCCTTTCTCTCTAGTTCTCCGGGCTCCGCGCGCGGCGCTGGTCCCGGAGGGAGCCCGGCCCGTTTCCTCGGTCCCTCGTTCGCGCTCGCTCCGGGGGGAGCAGGTGCTGCCCGCCCCGGCGGAGACCCCGGCCGGAAGGTCGCCTCCAGGTGGAACGGATCCGCGCCCTTTGAACTTGCAGGTTCTTTACGGTGAACCGGCCGGCGGCGGGGACACCGGGAGCGGGGCTGCGGGTCCGGACCCGGGGACACTGCGTCTGGCCCCGCGAGGCCGCCCGCCCCCCAGCCCCACGCCCGCCAGCTCGCGGAAGCACGTGAAGTTTGCAGAATCGCCGCTATTAGGTTGTTTTCAGTTAAGATTTTTTTTTTAAAGTCTGCGGAGCATCGCTCCTTACTCATTAGAACGTGGTTACCAGCAAAACCAATAGCATTTCGAGTCAGTTAAGTTCGGAGCTAAAGCATAAAATTCACAATCACGGGAGAAGTTCCCAGAGGCATTTCGTTATAACTTACACCAAGTCGGAAACGCTCCTTGTTCGGTAAGTTATGTAAATACGCGCCCCACGCCGAAACCGGTTTGGCTCAGTGGATAGAGCGTCGGCTTGCGGACTGAAAGGTCCCAGGTTCGATTCCGGTCAAGGGCATGTACCTGGGTTGCGGGCACATCCCCAGTAGATGTGCAGGAGGCGGCTGATCGATGTTTCTCTCATCGATGTTTCTAACTCTCTCTCTCTCCCTTCCTCTCTGTGAAAAATCAATAACATATATATATATATATAATTCAGTGGTTCTCAACCTTCCTAATGCTGCGACCCTTTAATACAGTTCCTCATGTTGTGGTGACCCCCAATTTCATTGTTACAAATTGAACATAATTAAAGCATAGTGATTAATCACAAAAACAATATGTAATTATATATGTGTTTTCCGATGGTCTTAGGCAACCCCTGTGAAAGGGTCGTTCGACCCCCAAAGGGGTCGCAACCCACAGGTTGAGAACCACTGCCTACCCGGTTTGACTCAGTGGATGGAGAGTTGGCCTCAAACTGAAGTGTCCGGGGTTAGATTCTGGTTAAAAGCACATACCTTGGTTGCAGGCTCTGCCCCAGGTTCTGGTCAGGGCTCCAGGAGGAGGCAACCAATAGATGTGTCCCTCTCACATCGATGTTTATCTTTCTCTGTCTCTCCCCCTCCATTCCACTCTCTCTATAAATCAGTGGAAAAAGTTTGCTGGATGCATAATTCAATGATATCTCTAAGTGGGATTAATGAGATCAGACAGACCTGGTTAGAAATGCAGATCTGACAGTTTCCAGCCTCCCCTGCAGATGATTTTGTCAGGAGCAATGGGCACAACATATAAGTGTCTCTATCCCAACCAACCCAAGGGCTTGCTATTACGCCCATAGGGAAGCCTGGATGGCTGCTACCCCCAGGCTGCTTGGTAGAATATCAGTGCAGCGCAATGAAGGCATAACTGTCTGGCAGAACCTGTTCTTCCGGGGAGGCCTGGGCTGAAGAACCAAAGATGTGATCTGAGCATGGAGCCATGATAAGAAACCTGGGAATTCCACACTTTTAAATCCTTACCTGAGGGCATGCTTAGAGAGAGGGAGGGAGGGAAGGAGGGAGGGAGGGAGGGAGGGATGGGAGGGAGGGAGGGAGGCCAAGACTGTGGATGGAACCCACAACCTGCGTGTATGCCTGACCAGGAATTGAACCCATAATGGGATGATGCTTCAAGCAACTGACAAGGGCAATACATTTTCAAAACAGAACTGGAGTATTAACTCAGTAATGTTCATGGTATTAACATCATAGCCATCTCCCATCGAGCCCTGTGCTCAATTACATTTTAAGTGGTAGATTCAAACCCAAATGATCTGGTTAAATAGCTCTGGTCTTGCCCTGACCAGTGTGGGTCAGTTGGTTAGAGAATCGTCCCAAACACCAAAAGCTTCTTGGTTTGATCCCAGGTCAGGGTAAAGGCCTATATTTTCTATTCCAACCCTAGTGGTGGTGTGTATGGGAAGCAACCAATCAATGTTTCTCTCACATCAATGTTTTTCTCACATCAATGTTTTTCTCTCTTTGTCTTTCTAAAGTCAATAAGCATATCCTCAGGTCAGTATTTAAAAATAAGAAAAATATGTCTTATTTTTTTAAAATATATTTTTATTGATTTCAGAGAGGAAGGGAGAGGGAGAGATAGAAACATAAAGGATAAGAGAATAATTAATCAGTTAATCAGCTGCCTCCTGCCTGCCTCCTACTGAAGATTGAGCTCCCAACCTGGGCATGTGCCCTTGACTAGAATTGAACCCAGGACCTTTCAGTCTGCAGGCCAATGCTCTATCCAATTAGCAAAAGCACCTAGAGCTCAGGTGAGGATTTAAAAAAAAAAAAGTATGTTTACAGTTAATACGCAAAAGTTTATTCTTGTATTATTTGTTATTTATTACTGTACATATTTGTATCACTACTGTCAACCTGCTTTGCTCAGCCCTATACATGAACATTTTATAAAACATGAGACAAAAGCAAGACAATTAGGATTCCAAAAAAATTATATGGAAAATAATAACAAGGAAATAAAATGAGTTTTTAAAAATATATATATATTTTATTGATTTCAGGAAGGAAGGAAGAGGTAAAGAGATGGAAACATCAATGATGAGAGACAATCATCCATTGGCTGCCTACCACACGTGCTCTACTGGGAATCTAACCTTGAATCCTGGTTCATAGGTCAATTCTCAATTAATAAGCTATACTGGCTGGGCTAAAATGTATTATTATTATTATTTTTTTACATAGGGAGGGGAGAGAACAAAACATGGATTTGTTGTTCCACTCATCTGTGCCCTGGCTGGGGATCAAATCCCTAACCTTGGTGTAGCAAGACTATGCTCCAACTAACTCAGCTACCCTGCCAGGACCAGATGACGTGAATTTGAAAGCAGGAAGAATTTTCACAGAGGCAATAGGGAACAACAAGAGCATCCAAAAGCAGACCAAGTTTGTGAAGCAGAAATTTATTTCTATTTAAAAATGCTCTAGACTTTAAAAAGGCCCCAAAGCCTAAAGGTGTCCAGGTTTAATTTAAGATCATCCTGACTTGGTGTCCTTCTGGTTCTCCTTTTGTGAGGCATTAATTTGATCCTTGTTAATGAGACGCCTTGGTAATTCTAGTTGGATTGTGGCGACATCTGGTGACTCCCAGTAACTGTCATAAATGGCCACCAGGTTATGAACGATGAGAAACATAATACCAGAAATAATCACAAGACGTCTGCAGATTTTACTTGAATATCCTTTCTGAATTATTATTCCCAACCAGGCGCAGTGATCATCAATTTGAGTAGGGGAGATCATGATGCCACCTGCAAAGACTGGTATTAAATGCAGTTCTTTCAGAAAGAAACCAGCAAATACCCTTCAAGATGAAACAACAACTGTATTTTTTAAAATATTTTTTTATTGATTTCAGAGAGGAAGGAAGAGGGAGAGATAGAAACATCAATAATGAGAGGGAATGATTGATCAGATGCCTCCTGCACGCCCCCTACTGGGGATCGAGCCCGAAACCAAGGTACATGCCCTTGACCGGAATCGAACCCGGGACCCTTCAGTAAGAAGGCCAATGCTCTATCCACGGAGCCAAACCAGTCAGGGCTAAAATGTATTTCTTACAAAACTGACTTAGGTCAGTCAAATCTGTAAAACAGACTCCATAGAACTCAGCAAATGCAGCACAAACTGCAAGGACATCCATACAGGAAACCGGAGTGCGTTACCACACAAAGCCAGAGGAGGAAGCCCGGGAGCAGGGTGGGGGGCAGGGGGGGGGGTGCTCCATATCTGGAAAATCCTGCTCACAATGCTGATTGTGGTGATCAGCTTGCATAGTCAGGGTGGAGCCATCCAAAATTGGTTTTAAATGTCCACACTGATGATGACTCACCACATACCAGAAGAGTATGAAAAGGTTTATTACTCACATGATGAGGTTTGGGAGCAAGAGTCAGGTGGATTTTAGAATAGGTCCCGGAATGACTGAAAGCACAGGGAAAAGGGACTAGCTTGTAGTGTTCATGTTGGTTACTGGGTGCTATTGGTGGGAGCCTGCTGACACTGATGGAAACTTGCCTGATTGAAACTCCCCCCCTGCACCCATGGATGGGGCACCTGGACTTTCTCATCACTTTCCCAGGTGTAAGGTCAGGGAGGAGAGAAGGGTGCATCCTAAAAGCTTTCAACATTCAAACATCAAAACTGGAATCAGGATCTTTTAATAACACGGGAGGAAATAAGCACATACAAAATTTCATCCAAATTGTCATCACTAGACTCTGATGATACTGATTGTAAGAGATTCTGAAGAAGATGCAATGCAGAAATAAGGAATAAGTTTTTCTGTAAATTTATCAGCGAGTCCATACATATATGACCAGTTATTCAAATTATAAAATGAAATCTCTCCCAACTCATAGTCCAGAAAAACGCCAATCTTCCGTTGTCCTGTAGGGAGAACGCCACATGTCCGAGTCAAGAGCTGATATTGCCAGTATCCATTGTTTGCCGATGGTGATATGGGAGTATTTATGACGAAGGATTCTTTACACACACCTAAGAAATATTCACCTGCACCTATTACTTTTACTGCCCAAAAATGCCTGCCAGCATCAATTTCCTCAGAACTCAGGACAGCTGGGGAAGAAGTAAGTGCCTGGGGATTAGGAAGAC
The DNA here is from genome assembly GCF_000147115.1 of Myotis lucifugus. Classification (NCBI taxonomy): domain Eukaryota; kingdom Metazoa; phylum Chordata; class Mammalia; order Chiroptera; family Vespertilionidae; genus Myotis; species Myotis lucifugus. The sequence continues at coordinate 23,261,995 of NW_005871049.1, read as the reverse complement.
CATCTGGTCTCCTATAGGACACACTTTTTCTATCACTTGACATAATGAGGTCTGGATGGGCAGTTTCAGGATCCAGTGTCAACTCTACCTGAAAGGTGCCCATCATTTTATGCAGGCCCAAGTAATGTGGGGGGAGAGTGAAAATCTCCTTCTGTAATTCACATGAAAACACCGCTGGGGTCTCTCGGTGTCCATATGCGTTGTGAATGCTTTCAATACCTGTGAGTAAATCCTCATCTGTCTGCAAACACTTGTCTTTTGTTTTACTTAACAGACTGCTTAGCCTGAACCTATGGTATGAAATTTGCCTTCCATTTTCAATTAGTTTTTCTTCAACATCATTCTCTTCCATAAGTAGATCTTTATCAATTTCATTGCACTCTACTTCTAAGAAACTCTTCATTTCTTTACATTCATAGTCCAATTCCTCCCTCCGTTTTTCCATCTTTCTCTTTACTTCCCAAGTGTTTTCATCTTGTTTTCTATATACAGTTTCAGCATTTTCAAGGTTATTAGTGAGGGTCCCAATGTACCTTTTGAGCATCCGTCTGTGACTAGCTGCAGCTTCCTCAATGGGAATCAGGGGCTGATCCGGGGGGTCTGACAAGACCCTGCACTGGGCACACAACAGCTCCAGGCTTTTCTCACAGAACAGGGTGAGAACCTCATTGTGCTTCTCACACAGGGGTATTTCTTCCTGCATTTTCCTCTGGTTCCCTGAGGTGGGGATCTGCTGAACAATCTCAGTCATGTGGCATAATTGGGTGTTCCTCTCCAAGCTGCTGTCAGGGCAGTGGTGGAGGCAGACAGGACAGGGAAAGGTGCCCTGTAGACCTTCCCAGCGCTGGTGGATGCAGGAGTGACAGAAGTTGTGCCCACAGGCAATGGTCACTGGGTCTCTCAGGTAATCCAGGCAGATGGGACAGCTGGCCTCTGCTTGGAGCTTGGCCAGGGAAGCTGCAAAGGCCATGGTGCAGGGAAGGTGTCTATCAGAAGAGACTCCCTTCAGTCAGTGTGATCCTCCAGGAGCGAGGAGAAGTGAGAAGCTGAGGTCTGCTCAGGCCTCCCCCCTCTTTGTGGAAGTCACTAAGAGCTTCCAAGCAGAGTTCCAGTGGGCAGCTGACGTCCAGTCTTCTGTCACCTTCTCCTGTAGTTAATGTCAGGTTCCCCAAGTGAAGATCAGCTGTGACTCTGGTCAAAATCCAAGCACCACCCAAGTCATAAGTGGTTTCTGTGGACAAAAACATGTAAAAGTTCAATCAGCATTCATCCTTCCCTCGCTATATGAACAGTATGTCAGGTAGACCAATTCATTTATCATGACAATATTTAAGGAGGAGTTAGAAGTAAAGTCTATCTATTTTGCAACTTAAAAGGAATTAGTCAGTCTAGGCCAAAGCTCTATCCACTGAGCCAAACCAGTTAGGGCAGAAGCTCTGGTTTTAAACAAAAAGAATTTGACAACAGACACTGAGACATTCTAGAAGAGGATTCCCACAGGCAGCTTCAGACCAGCACTTTGGGGCACTTTGCATGAGCAGATATTCGTCACCCCTCAGGTCAGATTGGGATCCTGGTATCTGTGTTTTTAGCAAGCATTTAGATGACCTAGGGCAAGGCTAACTGAGGGACACCAGCAATAATGAAAGCACGTGTCTTAAAATAACCTGAATTCAAGAGATGATTGGCTTATGATGTAAAGTCAAGGCCTTGCTAGAGTAGCCACCCAGAAAGCCAAGGATGGGGAGCAATACCTCAGTGGCTCTCAGTTTGGTCCCACCTCCTGCACCAGTATCATCCCCACTCCCAGCTTACCTGGGCCTGCTCCTTGGAGTGAGTCCCTGAAGTGTGTCTCCAAGAAGAGTCTCCGAAGACAGTCTCCTGCCAGTTAAATGCTTAGTAATGTGAGCCTGGCCTATATATACCACTAGGATGGTTAATCTTTTTAAGACCTCATCCACCAAAGCTCCTCCCTGGAGGTGAGACACGTGGGCCAGGGTGGGAATAGGAGGATGTTCAGAAGTCTGTTTGATGTGATCTCCTCTTATTCCTCCAGGGGAATAAGAAGGTTACTGGGGATTAACCTTGTTAATATACATAATCTATTTTGTACCTTTGTAATCATCCCTTGAGCTTCCCTACACCCCTTAATCCCATTCTGCTGAGGAGGAAACTGAAAATTTTTTTTTAAAATATATTTTATTGATTTTTTACAGAGAGGAAGGGAGAGGGATAAAGAGTTAGAAACATTGATGAGAGAGAGACATTGATCAACTGCTTCCTGCACACCTCCTACTGGGGATGTGCCTGCAACCAAGGTACATGCCCTTGACCGGAATCGAACCTGGGACCTTTCAGTCCACAGGCCGACGCTCTATCCACTGAGCCAACCCGGTCAGGGCATGGAAACTGAAATTAAAGGTAAAATTTTTTCCTGGCTTCTTTGGATCAGAGGATAGAGCATTGGCCTGCAAGTGAGGGGTTCCAGGTTTGATTCCAGACAAGGGCACATACCAGGGTTATGGGCTCAGTCCCCAGAGGGGGGCGTGCAGGAGCTGATCAATGATTCTCTCTCATCATTGATGTTTCTATCTTTCTCTCCTTCTCCCTTCCTCTCTGAAGTCAATAAAATAAATTTTAAAAGTTAAAACAACGGCCCCTGTGAGGCTGAGATGGTCCCAGTGAGACTGAAACGGCCCCAGTGAGGCTGAAATGGTCCCAGGGAGGCTGAGATGGTCCCTGTGAGGCTGAAACGGTCCCAGTGAGGCTGATAAGGCCCTTGTGAGGCTGAGACAGTCCCTATGAGGCTGAAATGGCCCCTGTGAGGCTGCAACGGTCCCTGCTAGGCTTCGTCGACGGCCCGAGAACCAGTCTGCAGCCCCACCCACAACTATCACACGAAGGGCGAGAGGGGCGAGAGCAGCTGTAGTGTTGCTTTCTCCTTACTTTTGGTAATGAAATCCTCATTTTAAACATAAGAGGACACATTATTTTAAAAAGCCATTATGTATCTCCGTACCCTTTCTGAGTAGAGCGTGAACAAGTCCTGAGAGACCTTTCTGAACACAGGGACATGTTGAGGATGGAAATAGCTACATTTTCCATGTGTATGACCTTTGACCCGGCAACAAAAAGGGTACACCTATGGATGACATTGGGGGGTAAGGGCATAGGGTGGGGTGGGAACTGGGTGGAGGGGAGCTATGGGGGAATAAAAGGGGAACAAACTGTAATAATCTGAACAATAAAGATTTATTTAAAAAATAGTTAAAACATTATATGCTACCAATCTATAAAAGAGTGATTCCTACAAAGCAAAACATTAGCACAGAATCACAGCTGATTCTAGTCAATCTCATTGCCAAGAACAGAGTCATTAAGCAAAGTGACCTGAAGACTAAATAGTATTCAAGGGACTTGGCTGCGAGATGACTAATGAAATCACTAAAAACTATTTCAATCAAGTTGTAAGCTTAGGTATAAGACTGCTTTTGGTTACAGTGTGAAGAGGAGACCAGGATATAAATATGTGAAATTTCCTATTCTAAAAGATATCATCCATGTAGAACAATTGTCTCCTTAAATCAATTCCATCAGGCAAAGTATTTCTGTATCCTAACCCTTCCTATACACAAAAATGGGATTTACCAGACCAACAGCAATGCCCTTACAGATAGTCCTGAATAAGACATATTTTTCTGGAAAATGAATGTGAAAGGTCCTTTTGTGACAACTCAGAGGAAAATGAGGAAAGTGTCATATGCTACTGAAGAAAAGGTGATTATTGTTATATAGTGACAGAAAATAGCTTAGTTGTGTAGTACTGTTGTGTGGAAGGCAGACTTTGTAAGTGATGAACTGCTGAGGAGAGTAATTTTCTAGGGGTAGAGATTCCATCCTCTGGGTCTATATTATTCCTACTTTAAGAATTACAGTTAATGTACCATGTTTCACGGAAATTTAAACCAGTGATGTACTTGGGTAATTTAAGTAACCATAGCAAATAAATTGTGTGCCTGTTGAAACATTGTTACATGTGAATTGAACATGTGTCTACTGCAAATATACCCTATTGCCATCACTGGATGTCACAATGTCACACCGTCATTTGAGTAACTCCTAGGGCCCTGGCCAGTGCGGCTCAGGGGGCTGAGCACTATCCCATGGCCCAAAAGGTGGCCAGTTTGATTCCCAGTCAGGGTACATGCCCAGGTTGCAGTTTCAATCCCAGGTTGGGCCTTGTATGGGAGGTAACCAATTGATGTTTCTCTCTCCCTCTGTCCGTCTCCGTTCCTCTCACTCTAAAATCAGTAAAAGCATATTTTTTTAAACAAACAAGTCCTAAGAACTATTTATTTAGGATTATTTTTTTATATATATTTTATTGTTTTTTTACAGAGAGGAAGGGAGAGAGATAGAGAGTTAGAAACATCGATGAGAGAGAAACATCAATCAGCTGCCTCCTGCACATCTCCCACCGGGGATATGCCCGCAACCAAAGTACATGCCCTTGGCCGGAATCGAACCCGGGACCTTTCAGTCCGCAGGCCGATGCTCTATCCACTGAGCCAAACCGGTTTCGGCTAGGATTATTTTTTTTATTTTATTTATTTATTTTTTAATATATTTTATTGATTTTTTTACAGAGAGGAAGGGAGAGGGATAGAGAGTTGGAAACATCGATGAGAGAGAAACATCGATCAGCTGCCTCCTGCACACCCCTTACTGGGAATGTGCCCACAACCAAGGTACATGCCCTTGACCGGAATCGAACCTGGGACCCTTGAGTCCACAGGCTGGTGCTCTATCCACTGAGCCAAACCGGCCAGGGCTAGGATTATTTTTTTAATAAAGAAGTGTTTTTTGACAAATAGAGAGAGAACCAAGATGGCGACATAAAGGTATAAACTTGTACATGCTGCCCCCCACAACAACTTTAAAACTACAACTATGAGACAAAGCAGCTATCATCCAGAACCACAGGAAAGCTGGCCAAGTGGAAGTTCTACAACTAGAAGGAAAGAAAGAAGCGCATTGAGACTGGGTAGGAGGTGCAGAGGCGCCAAGAACAGAGGTACAAAGGCCCACGCGAGGCAACTGCACCTGGGTGTGCGGTTTTTTTCAATCGGAAGGGGATACAAGCTTTCAAATGCACTGAACCCATTTACGGCGAGACTCTGGGGTCCCAGACTCCTATGGGGAGAAACTGGACTGTCTTGCAGCGGGTCGGAAAGCAAGGGTGGCTTTCTCGCAGAGCTGCTCGCAGGGATCATTGTTGCTGTGGGGGCGCAGGACTTGGGGACGCAGAGACACAGAGTCGTGGAGACGCTCGGAATCGTGGAGAGGCTGACGACAGCCATTGCTGTTTGCTCCACCCTGGTGATTCTCTGAGACCCCGCCCCACTCAATTTACATCCCCAACCAAGCTGTGGGCAGCGGCGCAAAGGAATCACCTGCACTTTTGCAGCCTAACCTAACAAACTGCAGCTGGGTTAGAGAGCTCCAAAACTTCCAAACCCCAAACAAAGAGGAGAAATCTGCTGATATCGCTGTAGCTCCTGCTGGGTGGACTCACACAGTGGTTGACTTGGAGATCCAGGAGCCAGGGTACCACTGGTAAGATACCAGATTTCAACTCCTCACATCCATAAGGGACACGCTCAAGAAGCAGACTCAGTGAGCATCAAAGCCCCACTGAAGCAAGTTCCACCCGATAAATGTGTCTCCAGTACAGCAGTTCTTCCACTGTAGACATAGCGGGCCCTCACAGTCAGACAAAAATGCGGAGACAAAGAAACATGTCACAAATGAAAGAAATGGAGGAAAGCAAACTAATGGAGGACATAGAGTTCAAAACCACAGTTATAAGATTACTCAAGAATCTTCCACGACCCTCCGAGGAACTTAGTGAGACCTTCAAGGATCTTAATGAGAATGCCAAAAAAATGGAAAAGGACCAGTCAGAAATTAAACATACACTGACTGAAATTAAAAATAATATATAGAGATCCAACAGCAGACTAGAGGATTCCAAGAATCAAGTCAAAGATTTGAAATACGAAGAAGCAAAATACACCCATCCGGAAAAGCAAAATGAAAAAAGAATCCAAAAATATGAAGATAGTGTAAGGAGCCTCTGGGACAACTTCAAGCGTACCAACATCCGAATTATCGGGGTGCCAGAAGAAGAGAGAGAGCAAGATACTGAAAGCCTATTAGAAGAAATCATGACAGAAAACTTCCCCTACCTGATGAAAGAAATAGGCTTACAAGTCCAGGAAGCGAAGAGAACCCCAAATAAGAGGAATCCAAAGAGGACCACACCAAGACACATCATAATTAAAATGCCAAAGGCTAAAGACAAAGAGAGAATCTTAAAAGCAGCAAGAGAAAAACAGTTAGTTACCTACAAGGGTGTACCCATACGACTGTCAGCTGATTTCTCAACAGAAACCATGCAGGCCAGAAGGGAGTGGCAAGAAATATTCAAAGTGATGAATAGCAAGAACCTACAACCAAGATTACTCTACCCAGCAAAGCTATCATGTAGAATTGAAGGTCAGATAAAGAGCTACACAGACAAGAAAAAGCTTAAGGAGTTCATCACCACCAAACCAGGATTATATGAAATGCTGAAGGATATTCTTTAAGAAGAGGAAGAAGAAGAAAAAGGTAAAGATAAAAATTATGAACAACAAAGTGACAACAAATAAATATCTATCAACAAGTGAACCTAAAAATTAAGTCAGAATAAACAGGTGAATATAATAGAAGCAGGGGTATAGAAAGGGAGTGGACTGACAATTCTTGGGGGGAAGGAGGTGTAGGGGGTGCGGGAAGAGACTGGACAAAAATCTTACACCTATGGATGAGGACAGTGGCAGGGGGTAAGGACATGGGGTGGGGTGGGAACCAGGTGGAGGGTAGCTATGGGAAAAAAAAAGAGGAACTTCTGTAATAATCTGAACAATAAAGATTAATTTTAAAAAAAAGAAGTGTTGTTGTTTTTTTAAGGTAACTTCTCGAGCTATCTGCTTTGGCTCAGTGGATAGAGCTTCAGCCTGCTCACTGAAGGGTCCCAGGTTCAATTCTGATCAAGAGTACATGCTCAGGTTGCGGGCTCCATCCCCAGTTGGGGTTGTACAGAGGCAGGGGATGAACGATTCTCTCTCAACATTGATGTTTCTATCTCTCTCCCTCTCCCTTCCTCTCTGAAATCAACAAAAACATAATTTTATTGTCCACAGAAGTCTCTCCCAATTATGTTTTTTATCCCATTGTGTATAGAATTAGTCTTCATGATTCATTTTCTAATGAATTACCAAAATGTCAAAATAATAGTGCTTTATATTTCTACCTAATAGTGTCTTAAGACTTTACTTAAAAGAAATATCTTCTTTATAGCTGACTTATTGAACAACTGCTATAGGATTAAGTCAAACTACTGTAAATGCCTATGGTAATATTTTTACGAGCTCTACTGAAAGACTTTTCATTCTAGCACTCAGCAGTAATGTACATTTCACTGATGTCTAATTGGATTCGGGAATCATGGCAAACAGTAGCTTTTCACCTCACAGTACATGCATTCTTCTTCACCCCTTGCAGAGAAGTAGGGCCTTGCAATTACTTAGAGAAAATGGAAAAAGAGAAAAGTGTGTATCTCTTCACCCCTTGCAGAGAAGTAGGGCCTTGCAATTACTTAGAGAAAATGGAAAAAGAGAAAAGTGTGTATCTCTTCCTGGTGTTGGCCTTCAATGCTCAGGGTGGCCCTTCAATGCTCCCTCTTTCTCTAGCTGTACTGACCCAGTGCTGTGACAACACATGACTGAGGGAGTTAGATCCCTGAGTGGGTAATGGAGCAGCACCTGCTGGCCTACATTGCACTTTACAACAATAAGCACCTGAGATCACCACAGCATAGCAGGGCTACTCTGATCAGTGCAGGGTTCCCTTGTACCTCAATGAAAACTCTGCTAAGCAGCTGAGCATCTTTTCAAGATATGGAGATAGACAAATAGAGATATGCAAACTACAACTTTATTTTCAAACATTGTTAACAATACCATACAGACATTCATACAGAAGCATGTTTCAAAGGTTGACAATTTCACATAATGTCAAAAACAAGTATGTGACCTTTGGAGGTCATACAGTGGTTGTCAAAGGCAGGTTTACAGCCCTGGACAGGGGGCTCAGTTCATTGGAATGTCTTGTCATTCACCAAAAAGTTTGCAAGTTTGCAAGTTCGATTCCAGTCTCTCTCTCTCTCTCTCTCTCTCTCTCTCTCTCCCTTCCTTTCTCTCTATATCAATAAACTTCATCAGGTGAGAATTTAAAAAAGGAAGTATATTTATAGTTGTTAGTAGGCAAAAGTTTATCCTTGTATTACTTGTTACTAATTACTGTACATATCTGTAACACTACTGTCAACCAGCTTTAGCTCAGCCCTTACATGAAATTTTTGTAAAACATGAGACAAAATCAAGACAATTAGAATTCCCAAAAAATTACATGGGAGAGAATAAATAGTAAATAGAATGTTTTTCTTATGGAAACTTGACTTAGGAAAGTTAAATCTACAACACAGATACCATAGAACTCAGAAAATGCAGCACAAACTGCAAGGAGCCAGGGTGTGTTACCACACAAACCCAGAAGAGGAAGCCTTGGTGGGTGTGTTTCATATCTGGAAAATTCTGCTCACAATGTCAATGGTGGTGACCAGCTTGCTGTCAGGGTGGAAGCCATGCAAAATTGGTTTCAAATGTTCACACTGATGATGACTCACCACATACCAGAAGAGTATGAAAGGTTTATTACTCACATAATGAGGTTTTGGAGGAAGAGTCAGATGGATATTAGAATAGGTCCCAGAATGATTGAGAGCACAGGGAAAAGGGACTAGCTTGTAGTGTTCGTGTTGGTTACTGGGTGTTATTGGTGGAAGCCAGCTGACACTGATGGAAACTTACTTGATTGGAACTTCGCCCCTGCACCCATGGATGGGGCACCTGGACTTTCTCATCAGTTTCCCAGGTGTAAGGTCAGGGAGGAGAGAAGGAAGAGTCCTTAAAGCTTTCAACATTCAAATATCAAAACAGGAATCACGATCTTGATTATAAGTATTTGTTTCAGTAAAAATGGAGGAGAATAAGCAATACAAAATTTCCCCCAAATTGTTCATCACTTCACTCTGATGATACTGATTGTAAGAGATTCTGAAGAAGATGCAATGGAGAAATAAAGCATAAGTTTTTTTGTAAATATATTCATGAATCCATACAAGAATGGCCTGTTATTCTAATTATAAAATGAAACCTCTCCCAACTCATAGTCCAGAAAAATGCCTATCTTACATCGTCCTAAAGGGAAAAGGCCAAATGCGCCAGTCCTTGCTGATATTGCCAGCATCCATTGCTTGGGGATGGTGATATGTGAGTATTTCTGAGGAAAGATTCTTTACAGACACCTAAGAAACATTCACCTGCGCCTCCTATTTCTACCTGCCAAAAATGCCTGCCAGCATCAAATCCCTCAGAACTCAGGACAGCTGGGAAAGAAGTGTGTGCCTGAAGATTATGAAGACCAAATGATGTCCTATAGGTCACACTTTTTCTATCTCTTGAGATAATGAGACATGGATGGGCAGTTTCAGGATCCAGTGTCAAATCTACCTGAAACATGCGGATCCTTTTATGGAGGCCCAAATAGTGTGGGGGGAGAGAGCAACTCTCCTTTAATTCACATGGAAACACTGCTGGGGGCTCTAGGTTTCCAAGGCTGTTGTGGATACTTCCAATACTTCTCTTGTATTTCAGTTAACAGATTGCTTAGCCTGAACATATGGTATAAAATTTGTCTTCCATTTTCAGGTAGTTTTTCTTCAATATCCTTCTCTTCTCTAAGTAGACTGACATTAACTTTATTGAGAGCACAGGGAAAAGGGACTAGCTTGTAGTGTTCATGTTAGTTACTGGGTGCTGTTCATGTTGGTTACTGGGTGTTATTGCTGGAAGCCAGCTGACACTAATGGAAACTTACAAAGGAATACTTGTCTTTACATTCATAATATAATTCCTATTATATTATTTCAAAGGAATAATTAAGTTCTATTTCAAAGGAATACTTAAGTTCTTTACATTCATAATATAATTCCTCCCTGAACTTATCCATCTTTCTTTTCACTTCAAAAGTTTTGCAACTTGGTTTTCATGTTCCATTTTAGCATCTTCAAGGTGATTAGTCAGGAACTCAATGTAACTTCTGAGCATCCCCCTGTGACTAGCTGCAGCTTCCTCAATGGGGATCAGAGGCTGATCCTGGTGGTTGGATGACACCCTGCACTGGGCACACAGCACCTGCAGGTCCTTCTCACAGAACAGGGCCAGACCCTCATGGTGCTTCTTACACAGGGGTTCCTCTTGCCTTTTCCTCTTTCCCCTCATGCCTGGAATCTGCTGAACAATCTCAGTTATGTGACATAATTGGGTGTTCCTCTTCAAGCTCCTGCCAGGGCAGTAGTGGAGGCAGACAGGACAGGGAAAGGTGTCCTGTAGACCTTCCCAGCGCTGGTGAATGCAGGAGGGACAGAAGTTGTGCCCACACTCAGTGGTCACTGGGTCTCTCAGGTAATCCAGGCAGATGGGACAGCTGGCCTCTGCCTGGAGCTCAGCCAGGGTGGCTGCAAAGGCCATTGTGCAGAGAGGGTGTCTGTCCCAAGACAGTCTCTTCAGTCAGTGTGATCCTCCAGGAGGGAGGAAAAGTGAGAAGCTGAGGTCTGCTCAGGCCTCCCTCCCTGTGGAAGGCACTAGGAGTTTCCAAGAAGAGTTCCAGTCACCAGCTGATGTCCAGTCTTCCTGCCACCCTCTCCTGTATTTAACACCACATTGGACAAGGATGTAGAGTGCTCCTGGTCAAAAACCAAGCACAATCCAAGTCATATGTGGTTTCTGTGGACAAATGATATTGCTACTTAAAGGACCGTTCAAGCAGAAGTAACATCAGGTAAACAAAATCATTATCATGACAATATCTAAGGAGGTGTTTGCAAGGAAAACTATCATCTATTTTGCAACTCTAAAGGAATTAATCGATTTAGGGAAAATTATCATTATCAACTATCACAGAAAGAGTGAGAAACAGATATCAGAGAACTGTTGAAGGAATGACATAACATTATTTGTGAAGAAGCTTTTCCAGACAAATGAACCTAGATCTCATCAAACATGTTCCAAACCACCTATTTACAGAAAATATGAGGGGTGGAAAAACATGTGAAGAATTTCCTTCACATGTTTCAATTCTAACATGTCAACTTGATTGGTCCACTGGATAACCAGGTAGCAGATGAAACACTAGTTCTGGGTGTGACTGTGAGGAGATTTCTGGGAGAGGTTAGTATTTTAATGAGTGGATGAGCAGAGCAGATGGCCCAACCCAATGTCAGTGGTCATCATCCACTCCACTGAGGGCCTGAATAGAACAAAAGCTGGGGGAGGCTGAATTCACTCTCTGCTGGATGAATAAGCCAGCACACCCACCTCCTGTCCTGGGTGCTGCTGGTTCTCAGCCTCTCAGAATCTCTACCATCTGCTCTCAGACTCTCAGGCCTTCCTACTGCACCACCGTCTTTCCTGGGTCTCCCGATGGCAGACTGCAGACCATGGGACAGCTCAGGCTCCATAGCCTTGTGAGCCAATGCTTTTTTTTTTTTTTAATTGAGCCACTGCTTTTTAATAAATGTCTTTTTAAATTTATATTATTGGTTCTGCTTCTCTGGTAAACCTTTAATAATACACTAAATAATCAGTAAATTCCGGACTGTAATAAACTCTACTGAAAATTCTATCATATTGCTTCAACACAGATATTAAGAGAAAAGAAAAACATGGGAAGAGCCCGGCTGGTGTGGCTCAGTAGCTGAGCATACACCTATGAAACAGGAGGTTGTAAAAAGAGAAAAAACAAAACAAACAAACAAAAAATAGGTGGTTGCAGTTCAATTCCCAGTCAGGGCACATACCATGGTTTCCGGCTCCATTCCCAGTGTGGGGTGTGCAGAAGGCAGACGATTTATGATTTCCTCTCATCATTGATATTTCTATCACTCTCTCTCTCTCTCCCCTTCCTCTCTGAAATCAGTAAAAATATATTTTTAAAAACCACAGGGATGGAGGTTGTAGAAATTAAAATAGACTTCAAATCCACACTGCTCAATTATGTATAAATCTAATCCCATTTCATTTTGAAATATTTGATCATAATTCAATTGGAAGTTGGGTATTTGAGAATTAAAAAAAAAACCTGACTGATAATTATGTGCCATTGAGATATTGAATGGCATTAGAAGTATGTAAATTGTCCTGGCCCGGTGGCTCCATTCCCAATATGACAAGGTTAGATCCCAGGTCAGGGCGCCTAGAAGGAGCAAACAATGAAAGCATGACTGAATGGGACAACTCAATGTAAATTCCCCTTACTCAATCATTCTCTCTCTCTCTCTCTCTCTCTCTCTCTCTCTCTCTCTCTCTCTCTCACCTTTCCGCCTTCCTATCCTTATCAAAAGAAATTTTTTTAAGCAAAGTAATTTTAAAAAATATTTTAAGGTGCAGCCTGAAAAACCCAACCCTAGCAGGCAAGTATCAGCCACAGGGGATCCTCTGCCCCTCGGGGAGGGGGGGGGGGGATTTAACATACAACTATGTAAATTAAGAGTCACTTTTAGAAATATGTAATAAAAAATTAGAAAGTAAAACCATAGCTATGACCTGCACAGAAATGGGGAACGGTTGGTACAACTATAGGTATAAGTGCAAAAAGATTAGTTATACCATATGGTTTCTTTTTCTCTCCAATTCTGGATACCTAGAATATTCTAAACTTAATTTTTTAAATTGACCTTTTGAATTATATTTCAGTGCTTCTCTGCTCTCTTCTAGCCAGAAATTTTTCTCCTACTCCCTTCCTTAGGCTTCATCCATGTCCCTTCATCTCAGAGTTCTCAGATCCATCCATCTCCTTTCTTTCTCATAGTTGTTTTAAACTGGTCCCCTTTTTCCTCCACTTCAAATCCATCATCTTCTTCCCTTTTCTCACTTCCCATTCCCATCCAACAAATCTCTTCTATGGAGATAAACTGAGATTAAGGAAATACCAAGGTTGGCATTAGAGTTCCATCTGCGTGTAGGTTATGTGGGCTGGATTTCAGGTCTGAACTGCCTGCCTGTGTCCTGGGGATGGGTTTTTGGTCCCCTATTCTTTCAGAGACACATGGAACAAGGAAAATAACCCTCAGTTTCCCTGTCAGGTTGGAGTCAGCATACACTTCAATTTAGGTAAACCTCTTGGAACCTCTCGTTTAAAAAATAAGAATTTATCAGTAGACACACCTGACATTCTGGAAACCAATTCCACACAAGGTTTCAGACCATCACCTCTGGGCACTTTATCACACATCCATATTAGTTACCTCTTAGGTCAGATGGAGGTCACAGTAACTGTATTTTTACCAAGTACTTAGATGATTTAGGTTCAGCTCACATAAAAACTCCCCCAATAATAAAGACATATGCCGTATATGTACCTGAATCCAAGTTAGGATTGGCCTGCCAGTTGAGGTCCACGTCCTGCTGGAGCAACAACATAGGAATCCAAGGCTCTCACAGAGCTCACACTTCCTGTGCGCACATACCCAGGATTCCCAGCTTTCCTAGGGCCAGTCTGTGGACTGAGTCTCCAGAAAGGGTCTGGGATGCGTTTTGTACCAGTTGTGAAGTTAGAGCTGTGACCCTGGCATCTATATACACTGCTAGGAGGGTGGAACTATGAGGACTTCCCTCATCAGAATGGTGGCTCTGCCCTGGAGGAGGGGCATGTGGGGCTTAGCAGCTGTTCAGAGATGTGGGTGGATGGGAGGGGGTGGATCTCCCTTGATATAATCAGCTCAGCAGAGGCCTGCAGCTCTTCATTTGCATGATCTACTCTGGACTTTTGGGATTCCCAGACCACACTCTCAACACCCTTTAATCCCATCTCTGCTGATGAAAAAATAGCTGAAGGCCAAGGGAGGCCCATTTCTTTTCTCACCTTGGGATGTGAGAAGCCCACCAGTTTCACCCCCTGTCATCTCCAGCACTCTGCAGTCCTGCCCTCTCTCTCCACACTCAGGGCATGGTACCCTTCAGCCACAGCACTTCTGTGCAGGCAGGTTGGTCCGTGGCAGCGCTGTGCCCCTTATATATTGTTAACTCCCTTGTACTGGCATTCTCTTTTCAAATCCCAGCCTAATTTTTACTTTCATTGAGAGGCATTCTTTGAGCTCTAAAATTCTTTATCAATAAATTGTGTTATATTGCTTATTAGGGAATTTGGTTTTTATACTGACTGCCAAAAATTTACCGAGTTTCTTTTTAAAAACTTATTTTCAATTACGGTTGACACCATCCTCATTCCTTAAAAATTAAACATTTGCTGAGTTGGTGTGCCTCAGTGGCTGAGCATGGACTTATGAACCTGGAGGTCAAAGTACATTTCCGGGTGATGGCACATAACTGGGTTTCCAATTTGATCTCAATGGGGGGCATGCAGGAGGCAGCCTTTCCATGATTCTCTCTCATCCTTGATGTTTCTATCTCTCTCTCCCTTTCCCTTCCTCTCTGAAATCAATAAAATATATTTTAACAAAAATTCAAATATTTATTATATGCTACCAATCTATAAAAGAGTGATTCCTATGAAGCAAAAAAATAGTGCAGAAACAATGGATTCATTTCAATCTCATTGCCAAAAAGAAAGTCTTTAAGCAAAGAGACGACCTATCTAATAAAAGACACAAAGAGTAATTGACCGTACCTTCGCTACGCTTCCCATTGGCTAATCAGGGTGATATGCAAATTAACCGCCAACCAAGATGGCGACCGGCAGCCACGCAGCTGAAGTGAGCAGGAGACTTGCTTGCTCCAGTGATGGAGGAAGCCAAGGTTCCCTGCCTGCTGCGGCCTGGCTCTGAGCTCCGAAAGCAACAAAGTTTCAATTATAGAAGCTAAAAAAAACCCCAGATACCTGCTTTCAGCAGGCCATGGCCTCAGAGCTGGAGCCGGCTCTCAGGTCCAGTGACAGCAACGAAGTTTCAATTATAGAAGGTAAATAAATCCCAGAATAAAAAAAAAAAAAGAAAAAAAGGAGAGGCTGGGAGCTTCAGTTGCCAGCCAGCCTGAAAACGGCCCTCAGCCCCTCACCCAGGCTGGCCAGGCACCCCAATGGGGACCCCCACCCTAAAGGGGGTGTGACTAGCTACAAATAGCCATCAGCCCCTCACTCAGGCGGGACCCCCACCCTGATCCAGGACACCCTTCAGGGCAAACCAGCCGGCCACCAGGCCTCTATCCTATATAGTAAAAGGGTAATATGAAAACTGACCCTAACAGCAATAGGACTGGGAATGACTGGTCACTATGACACACACTGACCACCAGGGGGCAGACGCTCAATGCAGGAGCTGCCCCCTGGTGGTCAGTGCGCTCCCACATGGAGGAGCTCTGCTCAGCCACAAGCCAGGCTGATGGCTGCCAGTACAGCTGTGGTGGTAGGAGCCTCTCCTGCCTCCTCAGCAGCGCTAAGGATGTCTGACTGCAGCTTAGGTCTGCTCCCCGCTGGCAAGTGGACATCCTCTGAGGGCTGCCAGAGGGATGTCTGATTGCCATCTTAAGCCCAATCCCTCGGGGAGCAGGCCTAAGCCAGCAGGTGGTCATCCCCTGAGGGCTCCCAGACTGCAAGAGGGCACAGGCCGGGCTGAGGGACCCCCACCCCCAAGTGCACAAATTTTTGTGCATCGGGCCTTCTAGTAAATAATAATGAAATAGTATTCAAGGGACTTTGCTGTAAGATGACTAATAAAATCACTAAAACTGTTTCAATCAAGTTGTAAGCTCAGGTACAAGACTGCTTTTTGTTAAGTATTAAGAGAAGACCAGGATATAAATTCTTGAAATTTCCTATCCTAAAGGAACACTTCCATTGGGATTCTGTTGCCCCGCCCCCCCAAAAGTATTTCTGTCTTCACAGAAATAGGATTTACTAGACCAACAGCGAAGGCTTTTACAAATAAGATAAATTAGCCCTGGAGAAGACATATATTTTCCAGAAAATGTTGGTAGAAAAATGAATGTGACACGTCCTTTGGTGACAACTCAGAGGAAAATTAGGAACGTGTTATATGACACTGAAGAAAAGGTCATTATTGTTGTAAAGGGCCAGAAAACACAGCTTAGCTGTGTGGTATCTTTGTGTGGGAGGCAGACTTTGTACCTCATGAAAGCTTTGCTGAACATCTTTTCAAGTTATGGAGAGACAAATACTACAGAGATATGCATAGTAAAACTTTATTTTCAAACATTGTAAACAATACACATACAGGCATCCAAACAGAAGCATGTTCTAAAAGGTTTGCAATTTCACATAAGGTCAAAAATGAGTATGTGACATTTGCAGGTGATAGGGGGGACCTATAACCTGATAGATGAAGCACCTGAATCAACCTGAAAAAAATTTATTTTAAATCTTAGAACACATATACTTATGTGAATAGGGGGTTAAGTTTCTTACATATGAAAAGGGGGTTAAGTTTTTCTTAAAGTTTCCTCTTCAAGGCCTGTGTGAAGGGATTGGAGAGGTGACTCAGCTGTGAACCGAGCAAGCAGAACCCACAAGCATTGTCAGGCTGACCCACAAGGAGTCAAAACATCTCATCAATAGCATCTAATCACCTGATGACTAATTACAAGAGCTGCGTCTGCGGACCCCCCGGCCTGCATGTAGCTACATTCCTCACCCCAGCCCCTTCCCCTTTATAATCCTGTCCCCTGAATCTTGCTAGAAGGCAGGATTTGATGCTTGTAAGCACCCGGTCTTCTTGGTTGCCTAGCCTTCTCAATAAACACCTAATATGATGATTCAACCCTGCCTTCATTATTGGACACAACAACAGGCAGCTGGAGCCCAACCAGGGGTTTCCATGTAACACAGGTCATATAGCGGTGGTAAAAGGTAGGTTTATAGCCCTGGCCAGGTGAATCAGTTTATTGAAAGTTGTCTCATATACCAAAGTGGTGCAGGTTCAATTCCCAGTCATGGCACATAGGTTTCATGTTCAATACCTGGTCGTGGCACCTATGGGAAGCAACTGATGGCTGTCTCTCTCCCTCTCTGCGTGTCTCTCCATTCCTCTGTATGTCTCTCCATTCCTCTGTATATTTATCAATAAATATATCATCAGGTGAGGATATTTAAACAAAAGTATATTTACAGTTAGTACACAAAAGTTTATTCTAATATTATTTTTTATTAATTACTGTATTATTTGTAACACTACTGTCAACCTGCTTTTGCTCAGTCCTGTACATAAAAAGTTTATAAAACAGGAGACAAAAGACAAGAATTCCCAAAAAATTATATGGAAAATAATAAAAAGTAGACTATGTTTCTTATAGAAACTTCTGACTTAGGTCAGTTAAATCTATAACACAGACTCCATAGAACTCAGCAAATGCAGAACAAAGCTGAAAGGACACCCTTGCCTAGGGAACCAGAGTGTTACAACACAAAGCCAGAGGAAACCCTGGTGGGGGTGCTTCATATCTGAAAAATCCTGTTCACAATGCCAATGGTGATGACCAGATTGCATGGTCAGGGTGGAGCCATCAAAAATTGGTTGCAAATATTCAGACTGATGACTCACCACATACCAGAAGAGTATGAAAAGTTTATTACTCACAAGATGAGGTTTTTGGCGGTGAGTAAAGTGGGTCTCAGAGGAGGTCCCAAAATGACTGAGAGCACAGGAAAAGGATACTAGTTTATTGTTTATGGTGGTTACTGGGTGCTGTTGGTGAGAGCATACTGGCACTACAGGGGCTTGCTTCATTGCAACTTCCCACCTGCACCAAAGGCTTTCTCATTAGTTTTCCCAGGCATGAGGTAAAGGGAGAAGAGAAGGGTAAATACTGAATGCTTTCAAGAAACATCAAAACTGGAATCAGAATCTTTATACAAGCATTCCTTTCAATAACAAGGGAAGAAAATAACCACATACAAGATTTCCAAGTTGTTCATCATTCATCTCTGATAATGAATGTAAGAGATTTTGACGAAGGTGCACTAGAGAAATAAGGCATAAGTTTTTCTTTAAACTTACCACTGAATCCATACAAGTATGAACCGTTATTCAAATTATAAAATGAAACATCTCCCAACTCATAGTCCAGAAAAATACCAACCCGCATGATATGTCCTCTAGGGCATGTTCCACATATACTAGCGCAAAGATCAATGTGCCTGCAGCTATTGTTTGGGGATGGTGATATCAGACTATTTATGAGGCAAGATTCTTTACACACACCTAAGGACCATTCACCTGTGCCTCTTACTTCTACCTGCCAAAAGTGCCTGCCAGCATCAAATCCCTCAGAACTCAGGACAGCTGGGTAAGAAGTAAGTGCCTGGGGATTAGGAAGACCATCTGGTGTCCTATATGTCACACTTTTTCTATCTCTTGAGATAATGAGACTTGGATGGGCAGTTTCAGGATCCAGTGTCAAATCTACCTGAAATGTGCTGATCATTTTATACAGGCCCAAATAATGTGGGGGGAGATTGCAACTCTCCTTCTTTAATTTATATGAAAAGACTGCTGGGGTCTCTAGCTTTTCATACCTATTGTGGATATCTTCAATACCTGTGAGTAAATCCACATCTGCCTGTAAATACTTCTCTGCTATTTCACTTAAAAGATTATTTAGCATGAACATATAGTTTGAAATTTGCCTTCCATTTTCAGTTAGTTTTTCTTCAACATCCTTCTCTTCTATAAGCAGACCAGCATTAAATACATCATGCTCTATTTGTAAGGAACACTTCAGTTCTTTACATTCATACTGCAATTCTTTCCTCCATTTTTCCACCTTTTTCTGCACTTCAAATTCTTTTGCAATTTGGTTTTCATATTCCGTTTCAGCATCTTCAACCTCCACCAACAGTGCCCCAATGTATCTTTTGAGCTTCTTCCTGCAACTAGCAGCAGCTTCCTCAATGGGTATCAGGGACTGATCCTGGTGGTCTAAGGGGACCTTGCAATGAGGACATAACAATTCCTGGGTGCTGTCACAAAAAAGTGTTAAAACTTCATTGTGCTTCCCACACAGGGGTTTTTCTTCCTGCAATTTCCTCTCGTTCCCTGTGGTGGGAATCTGCTTAACAACTTCAATAATGTGACATAACTGGGTGTTCCTCTTTAAATCCCTGTCAGGGCAGTGATAGAGGCAGACAGGACAGGGAAAGGTGCCCGGTAGATCTTCCCAGCGCTGGTGGATGCAGGAGTGACAGAAGGTGTGCCCACATTCAATGGTCACTGGGTCTCTCAGGTAATCCAGGCAGACGGGGCAGCTGGCCTCTGCCTGGAGCTCGGCCAGTGAGGCTGCAGACTCCATTGTGCAGTGAAGGTATCTGATCCAAGACAGTCTCTTCAGTCAGTGTGATCCTCCAGGTGTGAGGAAAAGTGAGAAGCTGAGGTCTGCTCTCTGTGCAATGGAGAAGAGTCCAAAAAGAGTCCCAGTTTTCAGCCGATGCCTAGACTTCCTGTCACTCTTGCCTGTATTTAATGCCTTTTCCCCAAATTGAACATGGGCTGTGGAGTCCTTATGGTCAAAAACTCAGCACAATCTAAGTGATATGTGGTTTCTGTGGACAGAACGATATTGCCATTTAAAGAACAGTTCAATCAGCAATTACTCCTTACATTCCTATATAAAAAACTATCTCTGGTAAACCAAATTATTTACCGGGACAATATTTAAGGAGGAGTCAGCAGTGAAGACTATCATCTATTTTGCAACTCTAAATGAATGAACTATCCTAGGGAAATTCATCATTGGCCTCAACTATCAGAAAAAGATGCCCTTGCTGGTTTGGCTCAGTGGATAACATGTTGGCCTGTGGACTGAAGGGTCCTAGGTTTGATTTCAGTCAAGGGCACATGCCCAGGTTGTGGGTTCGATCCCCAGTGTGGGGCGTGCAGGAGGCAGCCAATCAATGATTTTCTCTCATCGTTGATGTTTCTATTTCTCTCTCTCCCTCTCCCTTCCTCTCTGACATCAATAAAAAATATATATATATTTTTAAAAAAAGAGTGACAAAAACACATATCATAGAATTGTTGAGGGGACTACATAATACTATTTGTGAAGAAGTTTTGACAGAAAAACGAACCTAAATCTCTACAGAGTTCCAAACCACCTATTTATAGGAAATATAAAGGATGGAGAAACCTGTGAAGGATAATTGTGTTAAACTTGATTGGGCCACAGGAGATGCAGAGAGCAGGTGAAACACTTGTTCTGGGTGTGACTGTGAGGAGATTTCTGGGAGAGATTAGTATTTGAATCCATGGATGAGCTAAGCAGATAGCCCAACCCAATGTCAGTGGGCATCTTCCAATCCACTGAGGGCCTACAGAGACCAAAAACTGAGGAAAGGCTGAATTCACTCTCTCCTGGACTTAATAAGCTAGCACATCTACCATTCTGAGTGTACTTAGTTTTCAGTCCTTCAGACCCACACTGGAATCGGTACAATCTGTTCTCAGACACTCAGGCCTTCCAACTACACCACCGTCATTCCTGGGTCTCCTGTTTGCAGACTACAGATCATGGGACATCTTAGGCTCCACAACCTTTTGAGGCAATACTTTTTTAAAAAATATATTTTATTGAATTTTTTACAAAGAGGAAGGGAGAGGGACAGAGAGCTAGAAACATCGATGAGAGAGAAACATCGATCAGCTGCCTCCTGCACACCCCCCACTGGGGATGTACCCGCAACCAAGGTACATGCCCTTGACCGGAATCGAACCTGGGACCCTTCAGTCCGCAGGCTGACGCTCTATCCACTGAGCCAAACCGGTTAGGGCTGAGGCAATACTTTTTTTTTTTTTTTTGAGGCAATACTTTTTAATAAATGTCTTTTTAGATCCATACTATTGGCTCTGTCTCTCTGGTAAACCTTTATTAATATACTAAGTAAGTAATTAGTAAAATCCAGACTGATAAACTACTGAAAAGTCAACCATGTTTTTCGACACAAATGTAAAAAGAAAATAAAAAAGCCTGTGAAGGAAAAAATACAGAAATTAAAGTACATGTAAAGATCATAATAACCAAGTACAATGTATAAACTTAATTTCCTTTCACCTTAAAATACTTAGACAAAATTTAATTTGGAGGTTGGATATCTGTAGGTAAAAAAAAAAAATTTAATGATGATTATATTAGGTCGAGATAATGAATGGCATTAGAAGTTTGTAAGTAAAGTCTCTTTTAGAAATATATAATGAAAAATTTATAAGTTAAATCCTATGATGTCTTTGGATTTGTTTCATAAAAATGGCAAGAATTTAGTAGGACTAGAGGTAAGGAGTGGCAAAAAGCTCATAATTAGCCCTAACTGGTTTGGCTCAGTGGAAAGAGCGTCGGCCTTCGGACTGAAAGGTCCCAGGCTCCATTCCGGTCAAGGGCATGTACCTTGGTTGCGGGCACATCCCCAGTGGGAGGTGTGCAGGGGGCAGCTGATTGATGTTTCTCTCCCATCAATGTTTCTAACTCTCTATCCCTCTCCCTTCCTCTCTGTAAAATCAATAAAATATATATTTTTAAAAAGCTCATAATTATAGTACCTAGGTTCTTCATATTTGGGTTCACAATATTCTCTATCCTTCTTTTTAAAAATATTTTATTGATTTCTTTAAAAAATTTTTTTTACAGAGAGGGAGGGAGAGGAATAGAAAGTTAGAAACATCAATCAGCTGCCTCCTTCACACCACCCACTGGGGATATGCCCGCAACCAAGGTACATGCCCTTGACCAGAATCAAACCTGGGACCCTTCAGTCCTCAGGCCGACGCTCTATCCACTGAGCCAAAACAGTTAGGGCCTCTCTCCTTTTATGTGTACCTAAAATATTCCTTGATTAAAAAAATTTTTTTTAATTCTATTTCTGTGATTCTCTGTTCTATTCTAGGTAGTTCCTTCTACTCCTTTCTTTAAACGTCACCTCTTTCCATTCATCTCAAAGCTCTCACATCCATTCCATCTCTTTTCCTCCTCACAGTTGTTTCAAAATGGTCCCCTTTCTCCTCCACTCCAAATCCATCACGTTCTGTGTTCCCACTTCCCATCCACACCCAAATCTCCCACAATAATATAAATTGAGACTGAGAAAAGACAAGGAAGGCATTAAAATTCCATCTGCTTCTATGTTATGTGGGTCGGATTCTAAATCTGATCTCAGATTACCTGTGTCATTGGGATGGGTTCTTTGAACCCCTTTTCTTTCAGGAACACATAGAACAAGGAAAATAACACTCAGCTTCCCTTTTAATTTTGTGTCAGCATAAACATAAACCTCTTGAAACCCGTGGTTTTAAACAATAAGAGTGAGACACATAACTGAAGAATTTCTGCATATTATTTTTATTTCTATCGTATGAAATATACTTAGTCTTTGTCCTTCATTTCTGGCACAGAGCTCCTAAAACCCTTGAAATTTCCTGAGTGATTGGTAGGAGTATATTTTAATAGTTATTAGGAGCCTCCATTGAGCACATCTGAATTTATATCAATAATGTGACAGCAAGGGGCACATTATTGTATTATTATTTGGTGACCAGTAGCTTGGTCACCAAAAAGACCAACTGATGAGATTAGAACTTTGGGCCCCACCCACCGAATTCTGGGAGGTCAGGCGGGGGGGCTAGAGATGAACTTCTGTGAAAAGAGTACAAACTGTTGGAGATTTGAAGTGTCTGCAAATGCCAGAAGGGTGGCACACTCCAGTTCCACAGGGATGGAAGCTCCTGCCCTCAATATATTTCCAGATCTCTCCCTTTGTACCTCTTCATCTGGCTTGCCATCTGTATCCTTTATAATAAAGGTGGCAAACCTAAGTAAATGCTTGAGTTCTGTGAGCCCCACTAGCAAATTAATGGACCTCAAAGAGGGGCTGTGGGGACCTCTGATTTAAGCTGTTGGATCAGAAGTACAGGTAACAACCTGGACTTTGGACCGGCTTCTGCATGGGGATCTGATGCTGTGGGGTCTAGTTTCACATTCACCCGTCAGGGCCTGCTGCTTCTTGGAGAATCGCGTGGAGGTGCATCATCCTTATGTGGATATTTAATTGTAGGTCTGCTGATTTTTCTCAACACTGACAAAATGCATTTAATGTACAAATTCACTCTGAAGTCCTTAGAAGACCGAATACCTCATGATTTCACCAAAACAAATTCCACAGTTTGTTGCAGAGTCAAAAGGGACCATATGAAGCTATTAAAATATCAATAAATATCCCATCTTCAAATAAGTAATTACACACACGTGTGTAAAACCTTAACTAGAGCCCAGCCAGTGTGGCTCAGGGCCTGAGCTTCGGCCTATGGACCAGGAGGTCGGGCACGAGCCGGGGCTGCGGCTCAATCCCCAGTGGGGGGCCTGCGGGAGGCGGCCGATCCATGATTCTCTCTCCCCTTCCTCTCTGAAATGAATAAAATATATTCTAAAGAACAGCACCTTACACAGGGAGTCCACGCAGAAAGAAAACGGCACGGCCGTGAGCCAAGGGCCTGGCACCAGCAGGTCCTCACCAGGGGCCCCGGGCCTTGGCCGCAGCTGCCTGGGCTGAGGCCCACGGGGCGGCAGAAGCCGAGTCCCGTCCGCAGCCACAGCTGGGACCGCCCCTCCCCGCGGCCTCCCCCTCTGAACCCACTGAGGTGTCCACTCGGCGGCCAGAGAACCTGTTCCAAATACCCGGTGAGAACCTGCGGCCGCCGGCGGCCCCCACCGCTCTGACGGCCATTTCCGCCATGGCCGCCGGCACCCACCTTGAGGGGGGAGGGGAGGGGGAGGGCGGGTCGCCGGGCCGCGCCCCCACCTCGGCCTCCCGCGGCCGCGCCCGCATCTGGTCCTTCCTCGTGTCCCGCCCACCCGCGGCCTGGGACCCGCTCACCTACCCTCTCCGCTCGGTCTCTGCTCGGCGCTGAGCCGTGTCCGGGAGGCCTAGTGCGGCGCCCTGTGCTCCTCCCTGCCCCGCACAGCCAGGGCCTTCCACATCCGGGTCAAAGGGCACGAAACGGCCCCAGTTTCCGTTCACTCTTGTGAACAGAATTTGAACGGGTCAGAGGTCATGGGAGGAAAAATGGGACATATGTAATACTTTTCACAAAAAAGATTTTAAAAAAGGGAAGAAAAGAGAAAGAAAGAAAGAAAGAAAGAAAGAAAGAAAGAAAGAAAGAAAGAAAGAAAGAAAGAAAGAAAGAAAGAAAGAAAGAAAGAAAGAAAGAAAAAGAAAGAGAGAGAGAAAGGAAGAAAGAAAGAGATAGAGAGAAAGAAAGAAAGAAAGAAAGAAAGAAAGAAAGAAAGAAAGAAAGAAAGAAAGAAAGAAAGAAAGAAAGAAAGAAAGAAAGAAAGAAAAAGAGAAAAAGAGATAGA
>NW_005871049.1:23229319-23231102 GCF_000147115.1 Myotis lucifugus | reverse complement strand
AGCCCGTGCTCAGACGAGAGAAGAGATGTTGGACGATTCAGCTGCAGGATGGTGACTATGTGGCTCGAGGGCCTGTTCCTGTCACCCTTGTGCTGCAGGAAATGCCCAGAGGGATTGGCATCTACCTGGACTATGAGATGGGTCACGTTTCCTTTTACAGTTTGAATGACATGTCTCACATCCATTCCTTCAGGGATACTTTTTTCGAGGTGCTAAAGCCTTACTTCTATGTCGGATGTGATCCCAAACCTCTTACAATCTGTGCTTTAAGAGATTAGGAAGGATGAACTGTCACTTAGTTTCATTTTCTTCCTGTGACTTATGGACAGTAGGTAGAATTTTGTACAACTGTGAGCAAATCTAGCACCAATAAAGAATATTATTTAATGCTTATTTGACTTGACATACATGAACAATAGTTTTCTTATTTTGTTTTCCATTTTTAAAAATTTTGTTTCAATAGCAATAGAGATGTTGTGGGAACTAACAGATGTGGGGGTTAACTGTCAAGTGTTTCCGGTATAAATTGTGTATAAAGTGTACAAATTGTACTTTCACCGCTGCAATAAGTTTGCGAACATTTACCTATTTTCCATACCTATGCATTTACTCGTTTCATAGTTACCTTACACATTCCCGATGGGAGAGAACACAATTGTGGAGAAAGAGTTTTCTGTCTCTCAATTTCTGCTGTTTTGGGAGCAAGGAACCGAGTGCTCCAGTGCCAGGGCTGACCAGCAGCCCCTGAACGATGGATGAACCGATTATTCCGACAGTTTCACTGTGTGTGTGGGGGTGGGGGTGGGGGGTGGGGGGCTAAGGGACGACCTGACTAATAGCAGCCAGGCAGCCTCAATTGCCTTGTTAGGCCTTTATTGGAATTTTTATCTTTATATACAATCAGTAGGGTGAGTAATCTTGGGCATCCAGGGATTAAGCATAAGGATTCCAGTAAACACCCGGGGTCTGTACATGCACAGACTTGTTTGGAAACATCCAGGAATAATTAGGGGCGCCGCCTTCAACACTCCCCTAAGTCTCCCTTATATCGGAATTCTGATAACCAGGGCAGGCGGCCTTCTACACACTTCCCTTTTATCAGAATGTCTTTACAACTTTGCAACCAAGCCTCTTGTGCTCCCCAACACTACAGACAATATTTTCAAGGAAGAGCCTTGGAAAATAGAGATGGTGTCTCCGTACAAAACAGGGCAGGTTTATTTGCTGTCCAGTATAATGTTATGCCTCCCTGCAGGGCATATCCAGTATTATTTCCTACAGGATTCCACTAGACATCTCCTAGATTCACATGCACACAAAAATGTTTTCAACTACAAAACCTTTTTTCTCCCACTGTTAAATCTGTTTTTAATTGTGTTTTGGGGGCAGAAATAGACTATTGGGGACCAGCTACAATTATATGAGATATTAATCATGCTCTGTTAACCATGATGGTTCTGTTCTGATTAGAGAAAGCACATTCTAACCTGCCTGAGAGTTGTACGCCCTGGGACATGGGAGCTAACATTGGAATGCAGTCCATCCTCCTGTCCCAAGAACTGCCTATCAGTATGGGAAGATTTACAACCTCTTGGCTGAAACCTGGAGGCACCTGCTCTTTACAACTCCCAGTGCGTATTGCCTGTCATTATTGAAATAAATGCTCATATATGGCCCTGGCTGGTTTGGCTCAGTGTATAGAGTGTCGGCCTGCGGACTGAAGGGTCCCTCGGGTTTGATTCCCCTCAGGGGCACATGCCCAGGTTGCAGGCTTGATCCCCAG
>NW_005871049.1:23199330-23226414 GCF_000147115.1 Myotis lucifugus | reverse complement strand
CCCAACTCCTGAGGGAGCTCTAAAGCCTCCCGCAATCTCCTTGAACTGATCAATCACAATACCCAAAGGAGCAGTCTGAGTCCGTCCCATAACATCTGTCCAGTAAGTCCACAGAAAACAGAGAAACAGACACAGACAAACAGGGCCCAAAGAACAGCCTTCCAACTCCATGCATGGAAGCAACTAGACGATGGCGTTAAGCCAAACCGGCGGGAGCGACCCGCCTCGTCTCAAATCTGCGAGAGGAATACACATCTCTCATGAGAGGAATACACATCTCTCATATCCGTGAGGAGAATACACATTCCTCGTGGGGAGCAGAACGTCTTCTAACTCTCCCCCGCCTGTGGTCGTACACGGCGCGTCCGCCTGGACCCCTCAGGCACCGATTCCAGAAGTGAGCTCACACAGGACAGAATACACAACACACAGACACTTACCGCGGCTACGCAGATTCTACGGATTGAGGATCCCTACATGGTCCTGGGAATCCCGGACGAGCCCCCAAATGTTATGCCCAGATTTCAAGATTCCCAAGAAACCACATCAGGGAGCCAGCCAATCCGATGCAAAAGCATAAGAATCTGTATTCGAGCTAGCTCGGCTCCCCCACCTTGCCGACGCAGCGACAGGAAGCAGAGAGAGATAACTCTGTGTGGAGACGGGTTATATAGGGGGAGTTGGAGGAAGGGGAGGAGAAAGGACTGTGCTCTGCCGATTGGCCAGGCACAAGTCTGTGTCTTGTTCCTGGGTGTGGCTAGCAGAGGCTGACTTCCGGGAAGAAGCTCCTTGCCAAGCACGTGGCCAAGGTAAGATGGAGCACTTACCCTGGGGCAAGGTGGAGGGCGTAGCCCTTACCCTGGGGCAAGGTGGAGGGCCTAGCCCTTACCCTGGGGCAAGGTGGAGGGCCTAGCCCTTGCCCTTTCACATAGCATATTCATGTTCTAAAATACAAAATTCTGAGTACAGTTATGTGGCCCAGTGGTCTGAGGGAAGAGACAACAGCTCAGACTGGACTGAAGTGGGAATTTCCTGCTTTCTTCAATCTACAATTTTCTGTGCCTCTCTCAATATCAATACATTTGGTGTGAAGGAAAACCCCTATTCTGTAAAACTACTGTTTGGAATTCTCTGCTATTCTTTGGACGGCCTCTATCTAATTCTGAAAAAAGTAACTTTGCTTTCTAGCCTGCTTGAATAATGGGGGAGATAAACTTAGCTGTCTGACCTTGTAGGCCAGAGACTAGATACACCCAATGCCATGCCAGGTGCATTTTTTAATTGTATAGAACTGTGTAGTTTTCAAGGCCGCCGCCAGCAAGCGCACAAAGGGCTGGCTCTTCCATAAAAAGGGAAGTTCTGCTTGTAGCTTTGCTTAGAATTTGGATTCATTTCCCTAGGCCCGCCGCAGTGAATAAAGTGTAACTCCAAACTCTCAGAGCGCTGTTTGGTTCTTGTCCGGTTTTTCTGTAACATTGGCACTACCATCTTTCTTTAAGTTTTGCTTGTGGTCTCTTGAACAGAATGTGTTTAACACATTTGTAATGTACTTTAGTCACCCAACACAGACAACTGATATTTCCAATGTTTCCACTTTTTTGAAGTTTAAACCTGTGCTGAAGAAAACATCTTTGTAGATATCTATTTTGTTTTTACTTTCTCTTTTTGTATATTTTTGATTATTTGGTCAAGTTGTATGTGTGTTAAAGGTGAAAGAAGGTCACCAGGATGGAAAGCCCTAGATCCCCAGCAAGGTACAATCAATTGTAGGGTGGGACCCTTCCCCCAGGCTGACTGTTCCACATCTATTGCAGTGGTTCTCAACCTTGGCTGCACATTAGAATCACCTGGGAATCTTTTTAAAATCCTGATTTCTGGGCCTCATCCTCCGGAAATTCTGTTTCTTTGTTACTAATGTTGTGGCCCCACCCCATAACAAAGAAAGAATTTCCGGCCGAAACCGGTTTGGCTCAGTGGATAGAGCGTCGGTCTGTGGACTGAAAGGTCCCAGGTTCGATTCCAGTCAAGGGCATGTACCTGGGTTGCGGGCACATCCCCAGGAGGAGATGTGCAGGAGGCAGCTGATCGATGTTCCTCTTTCATCGATGTTTCTAACTCTCTGTCCCTCTCCCTTCCTCTCTGTAAAAAATCAATAAAATATATTTAAAAAAAAAAAAGAATTTCCAGAGGATGAGGCCCAGAAATCAGGATTTTAAAAAGATTCCCAGGTGATTCGAATGTGCAGCCAAGGTTGAGAACCACTGATCTATTGCATTACTGATTATGCAGTTCGGACCCCTTGACCTTTCCTCCCTACAGATAGCATCTATGCCTCAGTTGTATTTCAGCTCCAAGCCAGATAAGCAACAAAATCAGCCTCAGGTGCATTGAATAATGACCCTTTGCCCTGGTGCCTGCCAATCAATCAGTGGAGACCACAACCCTGAAAGGACACACCAGGAAAATTTCTGAATACAGTGGGGCCTTGACTTACAAACTCCTTCAGAGACCGAGCTCGTTAAGGAGCTCATTAAGGAGCTCCTTAACCCAAATTACTCTATCAACTCAATGCAAAAAATCAGAGAGAGACAGCTGGTATCTCAAAAAACTCATTAGTTGGGACACTCGTAAGTCAAGGCCCCACTGTATTCTATTAAGATCCTTCCCTGGGACCTCTCCTAAAATCTCTATCCTTGAAACCTTTAAGACAGAGGACTCTCCTCAGAGCATTCTCTGCCCTCCCCACCTCCCGCCCCAGGCATGTGACCATTAGCTTCCTCACTCCCAAGCTCCAAGGGCCCTTCCTTTACCTCCACAATTGGTTTCCTAAGCCCATTTGTTCTAGGAATTACTTCTATCTCTGTGATTTACCAAATAAATGTCCTCTTACAGTTTGGGGTCTTGGCTCTGAATTCTTTCCAACCAGAACCCAAGTACCGAGGTTGCTGAACCCAGGTTTGGACGGACCCCACCAGTCAGACCCCTGGTGCTGTTCACACAGCCCACAACAAATGTATTTTATGTCAATTAAATTCTTAGACCAGCCACAGAACCTACAATGGTAGAAGGGAATTTTTTTCTTTCTTTTACAATCCCAAACTCTTAGAATTGGGTATATAAGAATAATAATATCACTATACATTTTTTTTTTACTTATGAGGAGATAGAAGTTAAGGAAAGCTCTGGGTTTGAAACACAGTATTTAATGGCTCCCAATTCACATATACCAAATTTAGTTTGCTTTTTTTCATCCTTACTCTTCTACAGTATATTATATAAGGAAATACAACTGTCCCTCTACCATCTTAGGTTCCTAGCTGAGACATCCCAGTAATAAAAAGACAGAATTACAAGAGAAAAACAAGTTTAATAACATGTACACCGTCTATACACCTGGGAGAGACCCAGGAACAGAATATCTCCCTAAAGTGGCCTAAGCCATCACCTTAAATATAATTTTCAGCAAAACACAAAATAAGGGTGGTGGGGGTGGGGGTGGGGCAGTTATGGTGCAGAGTGAACAAGGGAAAGATTGTCAGGCAGATCCAATGGGTGCCTTCTCCATTGATAAACAGTTTCTAGAGCTTCAGAGTCATCCTCTTCTTCCTGATACAGAAACACCCTTACACGTGGAGAGTTCCCTTATAAATGTAAATCTCCTTCACAAAAGGGCAGCCTCACCGGTTCCAGATATTCTGCAGCACCAGCAGCCTTTCAAAAATCATCAGCCCCCAAAGAGGCATATGTTAGGGTGGCATATTCTGTTCCCCTTCAACAGCAGTATGTGCCCCAAAAGCCTCATTTGTGAAATGTGATCCAGAGAATAAAGACATTTAAAACATGCAAATTGAGTATAAACAAAACCAGGGGAAATATTTTCAGTTTTAGTAGTAAAGTATCATCTCTAAATAAAGAATGCCTACAAAACAAGACAGACAAACACACAAAAACACAACTCCCCATGTAGAAAAAGAAGCAACAGTTATGGAAAAAATGCAGAAACCTATTAATAATATGAAATTACATATCTGCCCTGTTTACTATGCTTATTGTATTGGGAAGATTGAACAAATTGGTAGTACCCTGTTTTGGCTTTGGGAGGTAGGCCTTCCAGCACTGCAGACAGCTGGAGTGGAAACCTTTTAATAAGAAAGCTATGCTGAACTATCCATCAATAACTGAAAAATCATTGCTTTGCCCTTATAATCCCACTAATTCTAATAAACATGTTAAGCACAAGAAAACAGGCCCCAACTCTGGGCAGTATGACTCAGTTTGGAGAATCTTCCTGTACACCAAACGGGGGCAGGTTCATTCCCAGGGTCGGGGTGTGAGCACGAGGCAACTGATACATGTTTCTCTCTCTCTTTTTCTCTCCCCTCCTTCCTCTCTCTGAAACAAAAAATAAAAAATAAATAAATAAAATAAAAAATACCCCCAAGCCCTAGCTGGTTTGGCTCAGTGGACAGAGAGTTGGCTGCGGACTGAAGGGTCCCAGGTTCGATTCCGGTCAAGGGCACATGCCTGGTTTGCAGGCTTGATCCCCAGTGGGGGGCGTGCAGGAGGCAGCCAATCAATGATTATCATTGATGTTTCTATCTCTCTTTCTGTCCTTTCCTCTCTGAAATCAATAAAAATCTATTTAAAAAAATACCCCCAAAAGAATTACTTATGCTAAGCTCCATGTCATTGTTACAGTTAAGCCCCTCTTGTAAACATAGAATGAGGAAGAAGGTCACGCTCCAGTCCCCAAGGCCAGCACAATGCTTCCCCTTGCAGCTGTATCCCCGGTAACTTTGTGTATGTTTAGCCAACCGTCGTGTGGTTTCTGTGTATAAAGGCTGGCCTGGAACCAGGGTCGGCACTGTGGTAGGAGAAAATGCCTGCGGCAGTCACTGGCCGGTTTTCAATAAATCCTCGCTTGCTGCTTAAGACCTAATTGGAGTCGGTGGTCTTATTCTTGCGAATGTTGGTCCACAACATCATCAAAGTAAGACTTAATTAAATTCAGCTTTCCCAGAAATTGAATCTTAAACCAGCCAATCAGGAATCACCTGATCAGCACTAGTTAGGTTAGCTGTCTGATGAGCCCTTGCCATCCCCAAAGGAAAGTAACCTTGCAATATCCAACCTGGTCTTTTGTCTATAACCTCCTGCTCCCTTTTGCCTATGAAAGCCTTTCATTTTTTATAGTTTCTCAGAGCTCCATTCTATCTCAGAGCTTGTAAGATGGGATGTGTTACAGAATTTACCAGGTGACCAAAAAATACACAGGAGTACTTGGAGGTCCAGGATAAACCCATTTATTTTCAGACGTTTCACATGTACTGTTACAGAAAAACCGGAGAAGAACCAAGCAACACTTAGAGAGATAGAGTTACATTTATTACACGTGGGCCCAGAAAAAATGTCTCTCAAATTCTGGGTGAAATTACACAGGAAGTTTCCTATATTTATACTATCTTACCCTCTTTGTCTCCCCAATATGGCGTTTTTCTGGTTCCCTATGCAAGTTCTTAAAGGGCCCTATGTGCTGGCACTTTGAGACCTCGACCAAAGGCTTGGCCTGATGCCAGCACTGATAACTTCGTCTGGGGAAGGTTTAATGGCCTCTCTGAAATGGGAGTAGTCTTATTTTCCTTATTATTTAAGCAAGCATTTACAAAAGCCAGAAATAGCAGAGTTAAAATTTCAAACGGCAGTTTTTATATAAGATGGATGCTTCAGCCCTGACCGGTTTGGCTCAGGGGATAGAGTGTCGGCCTGCTGACTCAAGGGTCCCAGGTTCGATTCTGTTCAAGGGTATGTACCTTGGTTGTGGGCACATCCCCAGTAGAGGGTGTGCAGGAGGCAGCTGATCGATGTATCTCTCTCATCGATGTTTCTAAACTCTCTATCCCTCTCCCTTCTTCTCTGTAAAAAATCAATAAAATATATTTTTTTAAAAAGTGGATGCTTCAGTCCTAGTACAGTGACTCAGGGGGTCAGTTCTCCAAATCCTGAGTAAACCAATATGGAGGAAGCCTTCTCTTTATACCCTTTAGTTTCTTTGTTTTCCATCTGTTTCCTAACTACCAGCCTTTCGTGGTGGGCTTGCAGAGCCCCTCCTGAGTCAGTTAGAATGGGGAAGTTAGATTGTATCTAAATGCCTGGTCTGGGTGGTGTCAGTGAGCTTCCCTGTAGCTAAGCTGTTACATTCTTTTTAAATTGAAAGTAATTGGGAAAACAGGTCTTGCTAGACCAGATTGTGGAGAAAGGGGCAGTGACTTAATTATAGGCTCTCAAGAATGGGCATTAGGTTACTGGCACAGATTCAGATTGCTAGCCCCCCCATAATGTCTTATTTTCCCCATCAGATGTTGCCTATTAAACTTTTGAATAAAGTCAATAAGATCTTTAAAATTTACTTATGAGAGAATCATTGATTGGCTGCCTCCTGCACACCCCCTACTGGGGATCAAGCCCACAACCCAGGCATGTGCCCTTGACCAGAATTGAATTCGGGACCCTTCAGTCCACAGGCCCATGCTCTATCCACTAAGCCAAAGTGGCAAGGATGATGCTTGGTTTTTTGTTGTTTTTTTGTTTTGTTTAAAATATATTTTATTGATTTTTTACAGAGAGGAAGTAAGAGGGATAGAGAGTTAGAAACATCAATGAGAGAGAAACATCCATCAGCTGCCTCCTGCACACCCTCTACTGGGGATGTGCCCACAACCAAGATACATACCCTTGAACAGAATCGAACCTGGGACCCTTGAGTCAGCAGGCCGACGCTCTATCCACTGAGCCAAACCAGTTAATGAAGTTTTTGACCACAGAGTTCACAGCTGATCTTCACTTGGGGAACCTGACATTAAATATAAGAGAAGGTGACAGGAAGACTGGATGTGAGCTGGCCAGTGGGATTCTGCATGGAAGCTCCTACTGACTTCCACAGAGAGGGAGGCCTGAGCAGACCTCAGCTTCTCACTTCTCCTCGCTCCTGGAGGATCACACTGACTGAAGGGAGTCTCTTCTGATAGACACCTTCACTGCACCATGGCCTTTGCTGCTTCCCTGGCCGGGCTCCAAGCAGAGGCCAGCTGTCCCATCTGCCTGGATTACCTGAGAGACCCAGTGACCATTGCCTGTGGGCACAACTTCTGTCACTCCTGCATCCACCAGCACTGGGAAGGTCTACGGGGCACCTTTCCCTGTCCTGTCTGCCTACACCATCTATGTGAGAAAGAAGCACCAATCAGTAGCTTCCTGTACTTGCCCTGGCCAGATTGAACCTGAAACCTATGTGCCCTGAATGGGATTCCAATCTGCAACCTTTTTCGTGTAGGAGACCACATTCCAACAAACTGAGCCACCGGCCAGGGCTGTCAGCATATCTTTTCCAATCCCTGTATGACTTCAAAAGGTCACATACTTGTTTTTGGCATTAAGTGAAATTGCCCACCTTTAAGAGCATGTTTCTGTTTGTATGCCTGTCTGTGTATTGTTAACAATGTTTGGAAATAAAGTTATAGTTTGCATATCTCTGTACTATTTGTCTATCTCCGTATCTTAAAAAGATGCTCAGCAGAGCTTTCATTGAGGTACCTGGGACCACTGCACTGATCAGAGTAGCCCTGCTATGCTGTGGCGATCTCAGGTGCTTATTGTTGTAAATTGCAATGTAGGCCAGCAGGCGCTGCTCCATTACCCACCCAGGGATCTAACTCCCTCAGTCATGTGTTGTCACAACTGGGTCAGTACAGCTAGAGAAAGAGGGAGCATTGAAGGGCCACCCTGAGCATTGAAGGCCAACACCAGGAAAAGACACACTTTTCTCTTTTTCCATTTTTGCAAGGCCCTACTTGGCTGCAAGGGGTGAAGAAGAATGCATGTATTGGGAGGTGAAAAGCTACTGTTTGCCATGATTCCTGAATCCAATTGGACATCAGTGAGACTACCCAAAAACTTATTGGGTATACACATAACCCATGGACACTCACTCTTATGTTTCTCTCTCTCTTTCCCTTTCTCTTCCACATTCTCTAAAAATCAATGGAAACTTATCCTCAGGTGAGGATAAAAAAAAAAGAAAGAAATGTCATATTCTATGAAAGACACATCTTGAAAATGTCTAAAGAAAGTTGTCATTTTTTTCATTGTGAAGGGACTGGAGTCCATGTTGATCAAAAAACCTTGGTGGCTGCGGTGACTGGCAGTGGCTGCAGCAGCAGGGTGATGGGGCTGGTGCCTTCCCCTGATCAGCCTGGTTGCCTCCCACAAAGGGAGGCCAAACTGAAGCTGCCCTCTCCCCAAGGGGAGCAGGGAGCAGGTCTAAGCCATCAGTAGGACATCCCCTGAGGGCTCCCAGTATGTGAGAGGGGGCAGGCTGGGCTGAGGGACCTCCCCCAGTGCACAAATTTCATGCACCGGGCCCTTAGTAAAGAATTATAAAATAAATAAAATAAAGTAAGTATGTAAGGAATAATGTGAAAGAAGCTGGGTGTCTAGAGGAGGGTCATCTTTAGCTCTCTTGCATGGATTTCAGGAACTTTGGGGTTTTGAAAAAAGGAAGCAAGTTATATGACCACTTTCTGGATTATGTTTTTAAGAACAATTTACTAAACTATAAAGCTGTAGAAAGCATTATACAAGTGAGAGGCAAAAAAACATACTTCCTACCTAAAGCCAATTTTGTCAATATACCATAAGCCTCTAGATAACTTATGTATAGAAACCGGTGAAAACGACAAGTATTAAAAAAGGTAGAGGACATCTTAATTCATTTCTCTTCAAACAACATAATACATAATGAAACTAAAGCAAATACTTTTTTTTAAGCCCTCAAAACTTAGATATTGATTTATTTATTTAACATTATTGATATTATTGATGAAATAATTAAATATGGTTGCAATTCTTCAACTATGTCTCTGTGCTCCGAAACATTCTGGAGAGGTGGCGGAGGCTTTGTTAAAAGGTCTTAAAACAAATTTTCAGCTATGATAGAAATATTTTAGGGCACTAATAGAAACAGAGCACCCGGACAAACCTTTGAGGAGACTTTAGTGTAGATGTCAGATTCTTAATGAGAACAACTATTTCAATGTCACTGAAGTAGTTGGCAAAAATTCAATTGCTACTTAAAAATCAAGTGAGTCATGTTTAACGGTGTTATTTTGACAGGACAGTTCTTTCTAGTCTCTGGTTTATACAACAATCTCTCAATTTCAGATTCTTAGGGAAGCCCAGCCAGTGTGGCTCAGTGGTTGAGTGTTGACCTATGAACCAGAGGTCAGGGTTCAATTCCTGGTCAGGCACATGCCTGGGTTGCAGGGGTTGCAAGCTCGATCCCCAGTGTGGGTGTGCAGGAGGCAGCCAATCAACAATCCTCTCTCATCATTGATGTTTCTATCTCTCTCTCCCTGTCCCTTCCTCTCTGAAATCAATAAAAATATTTTTTAAAACAAGATTCTTAGGGAAAACTTATATATCAGGCACTTTTCCCAAGACAAAAGAACTTAAGACACAGTCCAAAAGGAGATCACATTTTCATTGGGGAGGTTAAGGATAAAGGCATGGAGAAGTAAACAGCATATAGTAGACTATAGTGCAGGGGATAATATAGAGAGAGGTAATAATAAATTAGCAAATGACTATCACAGTTAATGCAAGAAATTTAGGTTAACTAGGTATCCTAGAATGAGAGGGAAATGAATCCTTAATTGGCCAAAGGGAAGCTCTAGAATAGGGTTAGGAAACAGAAGATAAGGGCTTTTTACTTCGGACAGGGTGGAGGGTGGTGTGTGAGCGATAGGATTATATAGACAATTCAGTAACCTGGGGCAGGATCCAGATCTGGGGTGGCCTCCTTGATTGGGATAACTCAGTTAATTCTGGGCACAAATATTTTCCCCTCAAAAATGTTTTAATATACTTAAGAAAAGATTTTTTTTACAATTATGCTATCACTCCGTACACTGTAAAATAGGGCACTGTTTGTAGTAATCTAGTTTGGATCCATTTTAAAAAGACTCAAACATCCTTCCATTCCTACCTAAATTCAAAACAGCCCATTGTTTTTCTCCAAAGTCGGTTTCCTGGTGATGATGGCCACAGGTCTGCCCCTGGGACCCTGGCTGCTGGCCTTCCAGTTGCAGCCTCGCCAGGTCCACAGCCCTTCAGAGCCAAGGCAGGGGACCTGCAAGGAGGGGAGATTCCCGTCCGGAGCCAGGGCAGTGAGGCCAAGCGCATCACATGAAGCTGTCAGTTCCTGGAGCAGATGCGTACGTGAACTGGGCACCTGCCTGGGACTGGCACCCGCGCAGCCACCGCCCAGCAGCCCATACTGACTGGACCCTGGAAAATAACGCGGAAGCTGGCGTGTCGCGGACCCCACCCTACCCTGGTGCGTTCTCCTACAACCACGTGCTGCGGGTTGGAGCACTCACATCCTCTAGCCTGCCACCCCCAGCCATTGCCGGACTCTTGAGACCAAAGTTCCAGCCAGCCAGACCTCTCCACCTGTTCCCAGGCACCTCATTCATCCTTTTGTATTTAAACGTGAGTCTCAATGATTTGTTTTCTAATGAATCATCAAAATTTCAAGATAACAGAGCTTTACATTGCTACCAAATAACAAATGTTTTCAGGTTTATTTTACTTAAATTAAATGTCCTTTTTTTTTCCTTTTTTAAATTAAATCTTTATTGTTCAGATTATTACAGTTGTTCCTCTTTTTTCCCCCATAGCTCCCCTCCACCCGGTTCCCCTCCCACTCTCTGCCCTCACTCCGCCCCCCTCCACTGTCCTCATTCATAGGTGCACGATTTTTGTGTCTTTTTTTTTTTTTTTAAATGTCTTCTTTATTGGGAGAAATTATCAACAACTGTTATAGGATTAAGTCAAACTAATGTAAATGTCTATGTTAATCTATTTACAAGTTTTACTGACTTTTCATCTCCCACTCATCATGAATGTACATTAATGTCTAATTGCATTCAGGAATTATGGTAAACAGTAGCTTTTCACCTCACAATACATGCATTCTTCTTCACCCCTTGCAGAGAAGTAGGGCCTTGCAATGACTTTTATTTATTTAAAAATATATTTTTATTGATTTCAGAGAGGAAAAAAGAGGGAGAGGTAGAAACATCAATGATGAGAGAGAGTAGTTGATCAGCTGCCTCCTGCATGCCCCCTATGGGGGATTGAACCCACAATCCAGGCATGTGCCTTTAACCAGAATAGAATTCCGGACCCTTCAGTCCATAGGCTGACGCTCTTATATCCATTGAACGAAACTGTCTAGGGCTACTTTAGAAAATGGAATGAGAGGAAAGTGTGTGTCTCTTTCTGGTGTTGTCCTTCAATGCTTCCTCTTTCTCTAGTTGTAGTGACTGGGGGAGTTAGATCCCTGGGTGGGTAATGGAGCAGTGCCTGTTGGCCTACATTGCACTTTACAAGAGTAAGCACTTGAGATGACCACAGCATAGCAGGGCTACTCTGGTCAGTGCAGTGGTCCATTATACCTCAATGAAAGCTCTGCTGAGCATCTTTTCAAGATATGGAGATAGACGAACAGTACAGAGATATGCAGAGTAAAACTTTATTTCCAAATATTGTAAACAATACACATATAAGGCATACAAACAGAAGCATGTTCTCAAAGGTTGGCAATTTCACATAATGTCAAAAACGACTGTGACCTTTGGAGGTCATACAGTGGTTGTCAAAGGCAGGTTTACAGCCCTGGCCGGGTGGCTCAGTTTGTTGGAATGTGGTCTCCTACACCAAAAAACTAGCAGACTTGATTCCCATTCAGGGCACTTGGGTATCAGGTGCAATCCCCAGTCAGGGCAAGTATAGGAAGCAACTGATTGACCTTTTCCCCTCTCTCTGTCCCTTCCTCTCTCTATAAATCAATAAATTTATCACCAGGTGAGGATTTAAAACAAAAGCATGTTTACAGTGGTTAATATGCAAGTTTATTTTTGTGTTGTTTGTTATTAATTGCTATACATATTTGTATCACTACTATCAACTTGCTTTTGCTCAGCCCTGTTCATGAAAATTTTATAAAACACTAGAGGCCTGGTGCACAGAATTTGTGCACGGTAGGGTCCCTAGGCCCTGGCCGGCAATATGGGCTGATTGAGGCCTCCTGGGGCCATCCTTCAAGCTGCTGGCCAGGGAATCCCTTCCCTGGCTGCTGGCTGCCCCCCGGGGCCTTCCTTCATTCCCAGCCGCCTCCCGGTAATCAGTGCATGTGATAACAAGTGATTGAACTCCTGGTCAAACTCCCGTGGGGACAATTTGCATATTAGCCTTATCTATCTATAGATAGATAAGACAATTAAAATGCCCCCAAATTATATGGAAAATAAAAAATAAATATGTGCTTCTTTTAATGATATATTTTATTGATTTCAAAAAGGAAGCGGGAACGAGAAACATCTATGTTGAGAGAGAATCATCCATTGGCTGCCTCCTGCATACGCCCTACTGGGAATTGAGCCAGCAACCAGGGCATGTGCTTTGATGACTTGAACCATGACTCCTGGTTTATATGTTGATGCTCAACCACTGAGCAAGGCAGGCTGGGCTAGAATGTGTTTACCTAATTCCTGACTTAGATCAGTGAAGTCTACACAGCCTCCATAGAACTCAGCAAATGCAGCACAAACTGCAAGGACACCCTTGCCTAGGGAACCAGGGTGTGTTACCACACAAAGCTGGAGGAGAAAGTCGTGGGGGAGGGGGGCCTTCCTATCTGGAAAATCCTGCTGACAATGTCAATGGTGGTGACCAGTTTCCATGGTCAAGGTGGAAGGAACCCAAAATTGGTTTCAAATGTTCCCTGATGATTCACCACATACCAGAAGAGTATGAAAAAGTTTATTACTCATATCATGAGGTTTTAGGGAGAGAGTAGGGTACATATTAGAGTAGGAAACAAAATGACAGAGAGCACAGAGAAAAGTGACTAGCTTGTGTTGATGGTAGTTACTGTGTGCTTTTGATGGGAGACTGTTGACACTAATGGAAACTTGCTTGATTGAAACTTCCCCTCTGCACCCAAGGATGGAGCACCTGGACTTTCTCATAGGCATTCCCAGATGTGTAAGGTCAGGAAGGAGAGAAGAATGCATCCTAAAAGTGTTTAATATTCAAACATCAAAGCTGGAATCGGGATCTTTATTACGTTTTCCTTTAAATAACATGGGAGGAAATAAGCACATACAAAATTTCATACAAATTGTCATCGTAGACTCTGCTGATACTGATTGAAAGAGATTCTGAAGAAGATGCAATGGAGAAATAAGGAATAATTTTTTCTGTAAATGTATCAGCGATTCTAAACATGTATGTCCAGTTATTCAAATTATAAAATGAAACCTCTCCCAACTCATAGTCCAGAAAAACGCCAATTTTCCGTTGTCCAGTATGATTACAGAGCTGATGTTGCCAGCATCCGTTGCTTGCTGATGGTGATATGAAAGTATTTCTGGGGAAAGATGCTTTACACACACCTAAGTAATATAAACCTGTGCCTCCTATGTTTACCACCCAAAAATGCCTGCCAGCATCAAATCCCTCAGAACTCAGGACAGCTGCGTAAGAAGTAAGTGCCTGGGGATTAGGAAGACCATCTGCTGTACAATATGTCACACTTTTTCTATCTCTTGAGATAATGAGACTTAGATGGGCAGTTTCAGGATCCAGTGTCAAATCTACCTGAAATATACGGATCATTTTATGCAGGCCCAAGTAGTGTGGGGGGAGAGTGAAAATCTCCTTCGGTAATTCACATGAAAACACTGCTGGGGTCTCTAGGTTTCCATAGCTGTTGTGGATCCTTTCAATACCTGTGAGTAAACCCAGGTGTGTCTGCAAACACTTCTCTTCTATTTCACTTAACAGAATGTTTAGCCTGAACATATGGTATGAAATTTGCTTTCCATTTTCAATTAGTTTTTCTGCAACATCATTCTCTTCTCTAAGCAGATGGTTATCAATTTCATCGAACTCTATTTCCAAGAAAGAGTTAAGTTCTTTACATTCATAGTCAAATTCCTCCCTCCATTTTCCCATCTTTTCCTTCACTTTACAAGTATTTGCAACTTGGCTGTCATATGCCTTTTCAACATTTTCGAAGTGACTAGGGAGGGTTGCCATATACCTTTTGAGCATCCCTCTCTGACTAGCTGCAGCTTCCTCAATGGGGATCAGGGGCTGATCCTGGGGGTCTAAGGAGCCCTTGCACTGGGCACACAACAGCTCCAGGTCCTTCTCACAGAACAGGGTGAGAACCTCATGGTGCTTCCCACACAGGGGTATGTCTTCTTGCAATTTCCTCTGGCTCCCTGAGGTGGGGATCTGCTGAACAATCTCAGTAATGTGACATAATTGGGTGTTCCTCTCCAAGCTCCTGTCAGGGCAGTGGTGGAGGCAGACAGGACAGGGAAAGGTGCCCTGT
Source organism: Myotis lucifugus (assembly GCF_000147115.1). Classification (NCBI taxonomy): domain Eukaryota; kingdom Metazoa; phylum Chordata; class Mammalia; order Chiroptera; family Vespertilionidae; genus Myotis; species Myotis lucifugus. The sequence continues at coordinate 23,211,953 of NW_005871049.1, read as the reverse complement.
AGACCTTCCCAGCGCTGGTGGATGCAGAAGGGACAGAAGTTGTGCCCACAGGCAATGGTCACTGGGTCTCTCAGGTAATCCAGGCAGATGGGACAGCTGGCCTCTGCTTGGAGCTCGGCCAGGGAAGCAGCAAAGGCCATGGTGCAGTGACGGTGTCTATCAGAAGAGACTCCCTTCAGTCAGTGTGATCCTCCAGGAGCGAGGAGAAGTGAGAAGCTGAGGTCTGCTCAGGCCTCCCTCTCTGTGCAACTCAGTAGGAGCTTCCAAGAAGAGTTCCAGTGGCCAGCTGATGTCTAGTCTTTCTGTCACCTTCTCCTGTATCTAATGTCAGGTTCCCCAAGTGAAGATCAGCTGTGACTCTGGTCAAAATCCAAGCACCACCCAATTCATAAGTGGTTTCTGTGGACAAAAATATATCACCATTTAAAATTCAATCAGCATTAACCCTTCCCTCCCTGTATAAATAATATGTCAGGTAGACCAAATCATTTATCATCATAATATTTCAGGAGGAGTTAGAAGTAAAGTCTGTTTTGCAACTTAAAACGAATTAGAAAATCTAGGCAAATTTATTATTGTTCTCACACATCACAAAAATGTGATCTTGAGCTGTGGGGAAGAGAGAAGGATTTGTAAGCCCAGGAGTGAGGTCCTGCCTACCAGAGGCTGCTTCTTTGAGGAGACCAGAGGTGAAGCACCAAGCACATGTGTGACCAGGAAGCAAAACCCTCAACAGAGGACTTGGGGAATAAGAAGGAAGGAGGGTACATTCAACTCAGTCATTGGACAGGACAGCAGTGAGATTCACTTTAAAGTGGAAATGACAACACATCTCAAGAAACCCAAGGAATCATGCTAAGACGGGGAGTTCCAATGAACTGGCTCAGGTTTCTCCTGGAGGGTCAGAGAAATGCTGATAATCACACTCCAAGAGAACTGGGAATGGAGGAGGAAGATGTGAGTGAAGTTTATCAGGAACAACAGCGCGTCATTCAATGGTTTAAATATCCCTTTTTTTTCTTTCTCTTCAATCCTTTCTTATTGTTAAAAATACTTCTTTTGTAATGTGGTGTTCAAAATGGAATTGAAAAGTGACACCCCCATCTCTTTAAAACCTCTGGTAATTTGAATTCTAGTGCCCATTATTCATTATTGTTGGTTTTCACTGTGCTGAGTTTTGGTGATCAAGCCTCGGCCTCCTTCATATCACCCTCTCCTTTTGAAATATTATGTGTGTGCACAGGGAGGCCACCTTTTTTAGGACTGTGCATTTTGAGGCTTGTGATAAATGAGGTGGACCAATGCAAGTGTTCATAATACTTCTAATTGGCCCGGAAGTTCTAGCATGTGATTGCTTCACTGCTGGACTATGACTTTCTTTCTTCTTTTAAAATATATTTTTATTAATTTCAGAGAGGAAGGGAAAGGGAGAGAGAGATGGAAACATCAATGATGAGAGATAATCATTGGTTGGTTGCCTCCTTCACGCCCTCTACTGGAGATTGAGCCCACAACCTGGACATGTGCTCCTGGCCTGAATCAAACTTGGGACCCTTCTGTCCTCAGACAGACACTCTAACCACTGGACCAAACCAGCTAGGGCCGGGGGATGGGATTTTTGATTCTTGTTTATTCAGAGACACATGGAAAAAGGAAAATAACACTCAGCTTCTTTTTCAGTTTGGTGTCAGCATACACAGCTATTTAGGTAAACCTCTTGGAAACTCTGGTTTTAACAATTGAATTTGACACCAGACACTGAGACATTCTGGAAGAGGATTCGCACAGGCAGCTTCAGACTAGTACTTCAGGGCACTTTGCATATGCAAATATTCGTAACCCCATAGGTCAGATTTGGATCCTAGTATCTGTATATTTAGCAAGCATTTAGATGACCTAGGGCAAGGCTAACTGAGGGACACCAGAAATAATAAAAGCATGTGTCTTAAAATAACCTGATCCAAGTGATGATTGGCTTGTGAGGTAAAGTCAAGGCCCTGCTAGAGTAGCCCCCAGAAAGCCAAGGGTGACTCAGTTTGGTCCCACCTCCTGCACCAGCATCATCCCCACTCCCAGCTTACCTGGGGCCTGCTCCTTTGAGTGAGTCCCTGAAGTGTGTCTCCAAGAAGAGTCTCCGAAGCCAGTCTCCTCCAAGTTAAATGCTTAGTAATGTGAGCCTGGCCTATATATACCACTAGGAGGGTGAATCTCTTTAAGACCTCACCCACCAAAGCTCCTCCCTGCAGGTGGGACTTGTGGGCAAGGGTGGTAATAGGAGGATCTTTAGAAGTCTGATTGATGGGATCTCCTCTTATTCCTGAAAGCTAGGAGGGACTAACCTTGTTAACATGCATAATCTAATTTGCACCTTTATAATCCTCCCTTGAATACTTCAACACCCTTTAATCCCATTTGGCTGAGGAGCAAACTAAAATGAAAAGTAAAATCTTGCCCTAACTTAGCGGATAGAGCATCAGCCTGCGGAATGAAGGGATCCAGGTTTCATTCAGGTCAAGGGCACATACCCTGGTTGCAGGCCCAATCACCAGTAGGGGTCGTGCAGGAGGCAGCTGATCAATGATTCTATCTCATGGATGTTTCTATCTCCCTCTTACTTCCTCTCTGAAATCAATACAAATATATTAAAATAATAATAAAGGTAAAATCTTTGCTTCCTTTCCAACTTGGGCCTGGCATAGTGGCTCCCGCAAAGAAGGTGGAGAGAAGAAGGGCCTTTCTGCCATCGAGGAGGTAGTGACCAGAGAACACACCATCAACATCACAAGCGCATCTAAGGAGTGGGTTTCAAGCAATACCTGAAATATACCTGCATGTGAGTGTGAAACACAAAAACAAAACCTGTAGATATATTTTTTGTAAATAGCAAATTGTAGGGAGCATTTGATATCTTGCTTCCCAGCAATGGTCATCATTTTGGACTCAAGTAAATGCTTATTAATTATTTAATTTTTTAATCCTTACCCAATAATTTTTTTCTATTAAATTTTAGGGAAAGTGTAAGAGAGAGTGAAAGACAGAGAGAAAGATTGATGTGAGAGAAACAATTGTTTCCTCCTCCATGAGCCCAGTCAAGGGCCCAGGTTGGGGAAGAGCCTGCAACCAAAGTATGTGGCCTTGATTGGATTTGAACTCGGACCCTTTGGTCTGCAGAACCACGGGCTATTGACTGAGCCAAACTGGCTAGAGCTCTTGTAGTTATTTTTTTTAAAGAGGAAATTGTAGAACACACCACATAGTAGTCTCGCATTATATTATGACATAATTAAAACATAATGAGTGTCTATGCTTGCATATGCATATGATTAGGATTTTTTTTTTTTTTTTTTTTTGTAGATATGATGACTGAATCGGTGATCCAAGGTGTTTTTCCCGGGGTTATGTCTTGCGACGCCAAAGAATGAGCTACATGGACCAGAAGATTTAAGGAAAATTTATTACAAGCAGATTCAGACTCCCCACGAAGGGAGGGGGACCCAATAGTGGTCTGCCCGGTAAAGCCTTGCAGTCCAGGGGTATATACTGGTATTTGCAAGAAGCCATCTGTATGTCCATCTGTGTCGTCACCTGATTGATTCTCTGAATTGTTTTTGCCCAGCAATGGCCCTGAACTTTCCCTGTTTCTATGTGTTCGTTCTCTGTTCCTACGCTGAACTTTTTCTGTTTCTATGTGTTCATACGTCTTGGTTACTGCAGGCCCTCCCTTGGTTTCCCATGCCTCCTGCTTTGAGTCCACAAACATTTCATGGTTTCTGCTGGGTTGGTTCCTGTGGTTCTGCTGCTCAAACTGCCATGCCTGCCCCTGCCTATGTTTCACCTGCCTTTGTTTTCCACTGGAGCCTGCCCTACCTGCCTGTATATCAAGTTAACCCTCTCCCATACAGAAGACAGGTAAGGATAGGCAGGCAGGAAAGGTATAAGGAGGTTGGGTGACCTCTCTCCAAGGTGAGACAGCAATTTGCTTTTCAGTGTGTTCTACTTAACAAGTGATTTCTATTAAATTTATCTATATTGTTCTAATTTTTAAAATGCTTCTGAACAAATAACCCTAAATGATGTTCATCAGAAAATTGCTACAATCCAGGTGTTAGTTTTGCTCACCCTGTTTGGACACAGCCATTCCCGTGGAGGAAGTCCTCAAGCCACATGATCTGTTGTCTGGAGGGTCAGGTCCCTCATAGTGGGGACTCTGATGTGATCTGTGCACCCAGCCTTCTGGCTCAGGGCCACACATCTACTGAGAGCTCATAAAACGTTTGCTGGATGGCCCTAGCCGGTTTGGCTCAGTGGATGGAGCATTGAAGATTCCGGGGTTCGATTCTGATCATGGGTAGATTCCTTGGTTGCAGGCTTTATCCCAGGCCCTTGTCTGGGCTCCTGAAGAAGACAACCAATGGATGTGTCCCTCTCACATCGAGGTTTATCTTTCTCTGTCTCCCTGCCCCCCGCCCCACCACCACCACCACACTCTCTCTGAAAATGAATGGAAAAAAAAGAATTTGCTGGATGCATCATTAAGTGAGACCTGGGTTAGAAATTCAGATCTGATGGTTTCCAGCTTCTTGTGAAGATGATTTTGTCAGGAGCAATGGGCAGATAATATGAGAATCTCTATCCCAACCAAACCAAGGGTTTGCATATTAAGCCCTAGGGAAGCCTGGATGGCTGCTACCCCCAGGCTGCTTGGTAGAATATCAGTGCAGTGCAATGAAGGTGTAACTGTCTGGTGGAACCTGTTGAAGGTGTAACTGTCTGGCAGAACCTGTTCTTCCGGGGAGGCCTGAGCATGGAGCCATGATAAGAAACCTGGGAATTTCACACTTTTTAAATCCTAACCTGAGGGCATGCTTAGAGAGAGGGAGTGGGAGAGAGGGAGAGAGAGAGGCAGAGGGAATGGGGGAGAGGTGGAAGGAGGGACAGATGGAGAGGCTGAGGGATGGACACATGGAGCGGTAGAGAGAGGGACACATGGAGAAGGAGAGAGAGAGAGAGAGAGAGAGAGAGAGAGAGAGAGAGAGAGAGAGTTGCCCTGACTAGGGATGGAAGGAACCCAAAACCTGCATGTATGCCTGACCAGGAATTGAACCCATAATAGGATGATGCTTTAAGCAATTGAGCCACCTGGCAAGGGCAAAACATTTTCATAACAGAACTGGTGTATTAACTCAGTAATGTTCATGGCTTTAACCTCATAGGCATCTCCCATCGAGACCTGTGCCAAATTACATTTTAAGTGATAGATTCAAACCGAAAATATCTGGTTGAAGAGGTTTGGTCTTGCCCTGAGAAGTGTGGGTTAGTAGATTAGAATAATCGTCCTATACACAAAAAGGTTGTTGGTTTGATCCCATGTGTGGGTAAACACCTATATTTACAATTAGATCCCAGTCATGGTGTATATGAGAAGCAACCAATCAGTGTTTCTCTCACATCGATGTTTTTCTCTCTTTCTAAAATCAATAACCATGTCTTCCGGCGAGGTTTAAAAAATAAGAAAGAAAATTTCGGATTACATGTGATATATATTAGTGTTTATAATCCTTACCCTAAGATATTTTCCATGATTTAGGGAGAGAGGGAAAGACAGAGAACATCGATGTGAGAGAAAAACACATCAATTTATTGCCTCCTGCACATGCCCCGACTGGGCCAACCTGGGAGACGCCTAAAACGAAGGTATGTGCCATTGAGTGAAATCACACCCAGGACCCATTGATCCTCAGGTGGACACTCTATCCACCTAACCAAACTGGCTAGGGCTAATATATATATATATATATATATTTGTGCTTTTAAAAAAAATTAATTTTGTTTTATTTCTGAAAGTATTACAAAGTGTATTACACATGTATCCTTTTTCCCCCCTTTGACATTCCCCCGGCCTCCCCCACCCTCCAGTGTCTTGTGTTCATTGGTTATTCTTATATGCATGCATACAAGTCCTTTGGTTGATCTACTACCCCCCACCGCAACTCTCCCCAGGCTCCCCACTGTAGTTTGACAGTCTTCTCAATGCTGCTCTGCCTCTGTATCCATTTTTGTTCATCAGTCTATAATGGTCCTTGTTATCCATAAATGAGTGAGATCATGTGGTATTTTTCTTGGCTTCCCAGGGGCCCTCTCAGTCTCACCGGGGCTGTCTCAGCCTCACCGGGGCCGTTTCAGCCTCACCGGGGCCATTTCAGACTCACCGGGGCTGTTGCAATCTCACCGGGGTCGTCTCAACCTCACCAGGGCTGTCTCAACCTCACAGGGGCTGTCTCATCCCCTCTGGGGCCATCTCAACCCCACCGGGGCTGTCTGAGCCTCACCGGGGCCGTCTCTGCCTCACCGGGGCTGTCTCTGCCTCACCGGGGCCGTTTAAGCTTCACTGGGGCCATTTCAGACTCACCAGGGCTGTTTCAAACTCACCGGGGCCTTTGCAACCTCACAGGGGCCATCTCAACCTCACAGGGGCAGTCTCAACCTCACCGGGGCTGTTTCAACCTCACAGGGGATGTCTCACCCTCACCTTGGCCATCTCAACCTCACTGGGGCTGTTTCAACCTCACCGGGGCCATCTCTGCCTCACCGGAGCCGTTTCAGCCTCACAGGGGACATCTCAGCAACACAAAGTTTGGCATTCTGTCTTTTGTTGGGCTACTACTTGCTGGACAAAATCTCCAGGCGTTTTTGGTGGCTGAATATCTGGTATGCTTGCTTGAATTTTGTTTTCAACTAAGTGCACAGACTGCTTGTATGCCATCTCTCAGTCAGGGTGGAAGCCATCCAAAATTGGTTTCAAATGTTCACACTGATGATGACTCACCACATACCAGAAGAGTATGAAAAAGTTTATTACATGATGAGGCTTTGGTCGGAGAGAAGTCTGGATATTACAGTAGGTCCCAAAAAGACTGAGAGCACAGGGAAAGGGACTAGCTTGTGGTGTTCATGGCAGGTACTGGGTGCTGTTGGCAGCAGCTTGTTTGATTAACACTTTCCCCCTACCCCCAAGGGTAGAGCACCTGGACTTTCTCACCAGCTTTCCCAGGTGTAAGGTCAGGGAGGAGAAGGGTACATCCTACAAACTTGCAACATTCAAACATCAAAACTGGAATCAGGATCTTTATTATAAGTATTCCTTTCAACAGCAAGGGTAGAAACTAAGCACATACAAAATTTCTTTCAAATTTGTCATCACTAGACTCTGATGATACTGATTGTAAGAGATTCTGAAGATACAATGGAGAAATAAGGCATAAGCTTTCCTGTAAATGTAGCAGTGATTCTGTACAACAATGAGCCGGTCTTCAAATCATAAAATGAAACCTCTCCCAACTCATAGTCCAGAAAAACACCAATCTCTTTTAGAATAGAGAAAGGGTCAAATGTATGAGTCCAGCAGCCATTGCTTGGCGATGGTGATATGAGTGTATTTATGGGGAAGGATTCTTTACACACACCTAAGGAAAATTCACCTGTGACTCCTATGGTTACCACCCAGAAATGTCTGCCAGCATCAAATCCCTCAGAACTCAGGACAGCTGGGTAAGAGGTAAGTGCCTGGGGATTAAGAATGCAATCTGGTTTCCAATATGTCACCTGTTTTCCACTTATTGAGATAAGGAGGTCTGGATGGGCAGTTTCCGGATCCAGTGTCAAATCTGCCTGAAATGTGCAGATCATTTTATGCAGGCCCAAATAATGTGGGGGGAGAGTGAAAATCTCTTTCTTTAATTTATATGAAAAGATGGCCGGGGATTCTATGTTTTCATAGCTGTTGTGGATACTTTCAATACCTGTGAGTAAATCCTCATCCGTCTGCAAACATTTCTCTTCTATTTCACTTAACCGATTGCTTAGCCTGAACATATGATATGAAATTTGCCTTCCATTTTCGATTAGTTTTTCTTCAACATTATTCTCTTCTACAAGTAGATCATTATCAAATTCATTGTACTCTATTTCCAAGGAATACTTAAGATCATTACATTCATAGTCCAGTTTATTCCTCCATTTATTCATCTTTCTCTTCACTGCCAAAATATTTGCACCTTGGCATCTATATACCTTTACAGCATTTTTAAGGTGTTTAGTGAGGACCCCAGTGTACCTTTTGAGCATCCCTCTCTGACTGGCTGCAGCTTCCTCAATGGGGATCAGGGGCTGATCCGAGGGTCTAAGGAGCCCATGCACTGGGGACACAGCAGCTCCAGGCTTTTCTCACAGAACAGGGTCAGGACCTCATGGTGCTTCCCACACAGGGGCATTTCTTCCTGCATTTCCCTTTGACTCTCTGAGGTGGGGATTTGCTTAATAATCTCAGTCATATAAAGTAATTGGGTGTTCCTCTTCAAGCTCCTGTCAGGGCAGTGGTGGAGGCAGACAGGACAGGGAAAGGTGCCCTGTAGACCTTCCCAGCGCTGGTGGATGCAGAAGGGACAGAAGTTGTGCCCACAGGCAATGGTCACTGGGTCTCTCAGGTAATCCAGGCAGATGGGACAGCTGGCCTCTGCTTGGAGCTTGGCCAGGGAAGCTGCAAAGGCCATGGTGCAGGGAAGGTGTCTATCAGAAGAGACTCCCTTCAGTCAGTGTGATCCTCCAGGAGCGAGGAGAAGTGAGAAGCTGAGGTCTGCTCAGGCCTCCCTCTCTGTGCAAGTCAGTAGGAGCTTCCAAGAAGAGTTCCAGTGGCCAGCTGACATCCAGATTTCCAGTCACCTTCTCCTGTATCTAATGTCAGGTTCGCCAAGTGAAAATCAGCTGTGACTCTGGTCAAAATCCAAGCACCATGCAAGTCATAAGTGATTTCTGTGGAGGAAAAGATATCATCATTTAAAATTTCAAGCAGCATCAACCCTTCCCTCCCTGTATGAACAATATGTCAGGTAGTCCAAATCATTTCTCATGACAATATTTAAGGAGGAGTTAGAAGAAAAGTCTATTTTGGAACTTAAAACGAATTAATCAATCTAGGCAAATTCATCATTGCTCTCAACCATCACAAAAAGAAAAAATTGATCCTGTGCTGTGGGTAAGAGGGGATTTGTAAACCGGGAGCGAGGTACTGCCTACCAGAGGACACTTCTTTGTGGAGATCTCAGGGGAGTCACCATCACCATGTTGGACCAGGATGCAAAACCCTCAACAGGGGACTTGGCGAATAAGAAGGAAGGGGGGTTCATTCAACTCAAAGTCATTGGACAGGACAGCAGTGAGATTCACTTCAAAGTGAAAATGACAACAAACCACAACAAACCCAAAGAATCATGCTAAGACGGGGAGTTCCAATGAACTGGCTCAGGTTTCTCTTGGAGGTTCAGAGAATTGCTGATAATCACACTCCAAGAGAACTGGGAATGAAGGAAGAAGATGTGAGTGAAGTTTATCAGGAACAAATTGGGGTTCACTCAATGGCTCAGATATCCTTTTCATTTCTCCTCAATCTTGTATTGTTTAAAAAAAGTGCCTCCCCATCTCTTTAAAACCTCTGGTAATTTGAATTTTAGTGCCCATTATTCATTATTGTTGGTTTTCTTTGTGTGAGTTTTGGTGATCAAGCCTCCGCCTCCTTCATTTCACCCTCTCCTTTTGAAATATTATGTGTGTGCCCAGGGAGGCCACCTTTTTCAGGACTGTGCATTTTGAGGCTTGTGATAAATGAGGTGGACCAATGCAAGTGTTCATAATATTTCCAATTGTCCCAGAAGTTCTAGCATGTGATTGCTTCATTCCTGGACTATGACTTCCTTTTTCTTTTTAAATATATTTTTATTGATGTCAGAGAGGAAGGGAAAGGGAGAGAGAGATAGAAACATCAATGATGAGAGATAATCATTGGTTGGTAGCCTCTTGCATGCCCTCTACTGGGGATTGTGCCCTTGACCTGAATCAAACCTGGGACCCTTCAGTCCACTGGATGACACTCTATCCACTGGGGCTAGGGCCTGGACAATGACTTTCAGTGGGAGGTGGGGGTTCTTCAGTGAACTGAACTGTGGAAAAATGACCTTTCCTCAGCTTGAAGCTACTTTGAAACTCTGAAGGTCTGGCCCAAAAGAAGATTATCAGGTTGGAAACAAGATGACAGATAAGGTGAGCGTAAAGACTAATGCCAAAGATGGCTTCACTGAAGAGAAAGCATTTTAATAGAAAGTAAAATCTTTGCAGAAGATTCCAGGAAAGTTTTAATTTTTATTTAATAAAGCATTCATGCAGAAGTGTGTGCAACAGAACACTGCTCTTTTTAATATATATATATTTTTTTTAAAATGATCTTCACCAGGGAGCTCAGTTGGCTGGAGCATGGTCTGGATGTGTTAAGGGCTCAGGTTCAGTTAAAGGCCAGGGCCCATACAATAATTAAGCAATGAATGCAAAAACAAGGTGAACAAATCTTTCTCTCTCTCTCTCTATTCCCCCCATTCCTCTAAGTCTAAAAGGCAATTAATAAATAGAATATATATATATATATATATATATATATATATATATATGGAATGGCCTGTGTGGCTCAGTTGGTTGGAGCATTTTCCCATGCACCTTAAGGTCACAGGTTCCATCTGGGATTGTGTCAGGTAAGAGAAGCAACTAATTCCGGTATCTCTCTTACATTGATGTTTCTCTGGCACTCTCGCTCCCTCCCTCCATAAAAATATATACCTACACTAGTAAAAGAGAATCATGCAAATTGGTGTTACTTCGCTATGCCCACCAGCCAATCAGGATGAGTATGCAAATTGACCCACCAAAGATGGCGGTTAATTTGCATATGCAGGCATGGAGCAAAGACTGATGGCTCCGGCCAGAGTGAAGACTGAAGACTAAAGAGGCTTGGCTCCTCCGCTGGGGCCGGATCAAAGGCCTGGGTCCCTGGTGCTGGAGGAAGACCGGTGCTGTCAGCCAGGGAAAGGAAGGCCTATTGTGCGAATCTTCATGCAACGGGCTTCTAGTATATATATATATCATACAACTGTTGGAGGGACTATACCATTATTTGTGAGGAAGTTTTGCCAGATAAATGAATGTAAATCTCATCAGAGTTCTGAACCACCTATTTACAGGAAATATAAGGGATTGAGAAAACTCTAAAGAATGTTTCAACTTGATTGGTCCACTACATAGCCAGCTAGTAAGTGAAACACTGATTCTGGGTGTGAAAATGAGGACATTTCTGGGAGAGATTAATATTTGAATCTGTGGATGAGCAAAGCAGATGGACCTCCCCAATGTCAGTGGGCAACATCCAATCCACTGAGGGCCTGAAGAGAACAAGCACCTGGGAAAGCTGAATTCACTCTCTGCTGGACTGAATAAGGTAACACATCTACCTCCTGTCCTGGGATCTCCAGCTTCTCAGTCCTTCAGACCCATCTGCTCTCTGACTCTCAGGCCTTCCAACTATACCACCGTCTTTCCTGACTGCAGACCATGGCACATCTCAGGCTCCATAACCTTGTGAGCCAATATTTTATAATAAGTGTCTTTCTAGATACACACTATTGGTTCTGTTTCTCTGGTAAGCCTTTAATAATACACGGAGTAAGTAATCAGTAAAATCCTGACTGTAATAAACTCTACTGAAAATTTGATCATATTACTTCAGCAGAAATATAAGCAGACAGTAAAAAAGGAAATACAGATACACACATGTTGAAGGCCCTAGCTGGTTTGGCTCAGTGGATAGAGCATTGGCCTGCTGACTGAAGGTTCCCTCTCCCCTTCAATTCCAATCAAGGGCACAAGCAGGTCTATTCCCAGTAGGATGAGTGCAGGAGGCAGCTGATCAATGATTTTTCTCTCATCATTGATGTTTCCATCTCTCCATCTCCCTTCATCTCTGAAATCAATAAAAATATATTGAAAAAAGTAAACTGTAGGAATTAAAATAGACTTAAAAGCCATAGAAATCAGTAATGTATACATCTAATTTCATTTTGAAATATTTGATCAAAGTTTAGTTGGAAGTTGGATATTTGAGGATTAAAACAACCTGGTTGATGATTATGTTCTCTCCTATTCTGAATATCTAGAATATTCTATGATTTACTTTTAAAAACCTAACCATTTGAATTCCATTTTAGTGTTTCTCTGCTCTCTTCTAGCCAAGAAGGTTTCTCCTATTCCTTTCCTTAAGCTTCATCCATTTCCCTTCATCTCAGAGTTCTCAGATCCACTTCATCTTTCTCCCTCACAGTTGTTTCAAGCTGGTCCCCTTTCTCCACTCCAAATCCATCATCTGCTTCCCTGTTCCCACATCCCATCCCCACCCAACAAATCTCCCATACTGAGATAAATTGAGATTGAGAAAAGACCAAGGCTGGCATTAAAGTGCCACCTGCTTGTAGGTTATATGGGCTGGATTTCAGGTCTGATCTCAGTCCGCCTGAATCATTGGGGATGGGTTTTTTGATCATCTGTTCCTCCAGAGACAAATGCAACCAGGAAAATAGAACTCAGCTTCCCTTTCAGTTTGGTGTCAGCATACACCTCAATTTAGGTAAACCTCTTGGAACTCTGGTTTTACTTTTTAAATATATTTTTATTGATTTTCAGAGAAAATAGAAGATGAGAGAAATATAGAAACATCGATGAACCAGAGAGAATCATTTACAGGCGGTCTCCTG
>NW_005871049.1:23192829-23198732 GCF_000147115.1 Myotis lucifugus | reverse complement strand
GAGGGACTAACCTTGTTAACATGCATATCTAATTGTACCTTTATAATCCTCCCTTGAATTTCTCAACACCTTTAATCCCATTTTGCTGAGGAAGAAACTGAAATTAAAAGTAAAATCTTGCCCTAACTGGTTTGGCTAAGTGGATAGAGCAGCCGTGGGCAAACTACGGCCCTTGGGCCGGATCCGGCCCGTTTGAAATGAATAAAACTAAAAAAAAAAAAAAGACCGTACCCTTTTATGTAATGATGTTTACTTTGAATTTATATTAGTTCACACAAACACTCCATCCATGCTTTTGTTCCGGCCCTCCGGTCCAGTTTAAGAACCCATTGTGGCCCTCGAGTCAAAAAGTTTGCCCACCCCTGGGATAGAGCATTGACCTGCAGACTGAAGAGTTCCCAGGTTTGATTCAGGTCAAGGGCACATACCCAGGTTGCAAGGTCAATCCCCAGTTGGAGGAGTGCAGGAGGCCCCTGATCAATGATTCTCTCTCATCATTGATGTTTCTATCTCTCCCTCTCCCTTCCTCTCTGAAATCAATAAAAATATATTTAAATAAAAATACTAATAAAAGTAAAATCTTTTCTTCCTTTCCAACTTGGGCCCAGCATAATGGCTCTCGAAAAGAAGGATGAAGAGAAGGGCCTTTGTGCAGATGATTTTGTCAGGATCAATGGGCAAAACATAATGTTATGGGTTGACTTCAGCGAGACAGACCACCAACTCAGAATTTAAATTTAAGAGCCTTTATTAAGCTGGCCAGCTGACTATAGTTACAGCACCCTGCCGAAGCAGAGGCTGAACTGCAGCCCAGACTATTACAGGAATTACATTTTATTATTAAATTTTGTGGAGGCCCAGAGACAAATGTGTCTTTCAAATCCTGGGCCCCCCAATATGGAGGAAACTTTTTATTTATACTTTTTCCAGTCCTTTGTCTCCCAAATTTGGAATGAGACTTCCGGGCCTTCCGAGAAAGAAGGCCTACATGCTGGGAAGGGGACATGAGACCATATCTCAAGGCCTGGCTTGATGTCAGTACCTTCCTATCTATGTGTTTTAGGAACAGACAGCACAGCATGACCCGTCTGGCCGAAGTGCCAGATATGCAGCCCAGCACAATATGAGAGTCTCTATCCCAACCAAACCAAGGGTTTGCTATTAAACCCGTAGGGGAGCCTGGATGGCTGCTACCCCCAGGCTGCTTGGTTGAATATCAGTGCAGTGCAATGAAGGTGTAACTGTCTGGTGGAACCTGTTCTTCCAGGGAGGCCTGGGCTGAAGAACCAAAGATGTGATCTGAGCATGGAGCCATGATAAGAAACCTGGGAATTTCACACTTTTTAAATTCTAACCTGAGGGCATGCTTAGAGATTAAGGGAGAGAGAGAGAGAGAGAGAGAGAGAGAGAGAGAGAGAGAGAGAGAATGGGGGAGAGGTGGAAGGAGGGACAGATGGAGAGGCTGAGGGATGGACACATGGAGAAGGAGAGAGAGAGAGAGAGAGAGAGAGAGAGAGAGAGAGAGAGAGAGGAGATGCCCTGACTAGGGATGGAAGGAACCCACAACTTGCATGTATGCTTGACCAGGAATTGAACCCCTAATGGGATGATGCTTTAAGCAATTGAGCCACCTGGCAAGGGCAAAACATTTTCATAACAGAACTGGTGTATTAACTCAGTAATGTTCATGGCTTTAACCTCATAGCCATCTCCCATCGAGACCTGTGCCCAATTACATTTTAAGTGGTAGATTCAAACCCAAAAGATCTGGTTGAAGAGGTTTGGTCTTGCCCTGAGCAGTGTGGGTCAGTAGATTAGAGTAATCATCCCATACACCCAAAGGTTCTTGGTTTGATCCCATGTCAGGGTAAACGCCTATATTTCCAATTAGATCCCAGTCATGGTGTATATGAGAAGCAACCAATCAGTGTTTCTCTCACATGGATGTTTTTTTCTCTCTCTTTCTAAAATCAATAACCATGTCTTCCAGTGAGGTTTAAAAAATAAGGAAGAAAAATATCGGACTTATTATAATTTGTTTTTAATCCTTACCCTAAGATATTTTTTCATTGATTTTTAGGGAGAGGGGGAAATACAGAGAGAAACATTGATGTGAGAGAAAAACACGTCAATTGGTTGCCTCCTGCACAAGCCCCAACCAGGGCCAACCTGGGAGGAGCCTAAAACCAAAGTATGTGCCATTGAGTGAAATCAAATCCAGGACATATTGATCCACAGGTGGACACTCTATCCACTGAGCCAAACCGGCTAGGGCTAGCTTATAGTTTTGAAATATACTTTTATTGATTTCAAAGAGGAAGGCAGAGGGAGAGAGAGATAGAAACATCATTGAAGGAAGAATCATTGATCAGCTACCCCCTGTATGCCCCCTACTCCGGATAGAGCCCACAACCCAGGCATAAGCCCTAATAGGGAATTAAACCATGACCTCATGGTATGTAGGTCGACACTCAACCACTGAGCCACACTGACTAGGCTGTACATGCCAACTTTTTAAAAACAGTGCCTGGAACTGGGAAAGAACAAAGTACATGATAGCTATTACTACTACTTCAAGTGAGGATCACTTCTTTCATCTATAATATGGTAACAACACTAGATACAATGACTCTATAATAAAACACAGAAACCTATTACTCTATGCTTTACGTCATCTTCCATAAAACAATTATTCCCACATTACAAATTTTTCTGGACCAAGAGAAGTAAAGAATCTATTTGTTTGCTCCTCCCTTCTCAAGAAGAAGCCATTTGTCTTTTACCTCTCTACCAATGCTCTCAGATTATTTCCAAATGTATGAGATTTTGTCTTCCAACACTGGAATAGTTTTTATTTATATGTTTTATCGATTTCAGAGAGGAAGGGAGAGAGAAATAGAAACATCAATGATGAGAAAGAATCAGCCAATGGCTGCCTCCTGCACGTCTCGCACCCCCCTTCTTGGGCACGGTTCCTGCAACCCAGGCATGGACCCTTGTACAGAACTGAACCTGGGACCCTTCAGTCAGGAGGCCGATGCTCCAGCCACTGAGCCAAACCAACCTGGACTACAATTTATTTTCAATTGTGGTTGACAACCTCCACATTCTTTTAAAATCAAACCTTTTCCCGGTCAGTGTGGCACAGTGGCTGAGCATGGACCTATGAACCAGGAGGTCAAGGTATGATTCCTGGTCATGGCACATGCCTAGGTTTCCACTTGATCCTGAGAGGGTCATACAGGAGGCAGCCTTTCCATATTTCTCTCTCATCCTTGATGTTTCTACCTCTCTCTCTCCCTCTCCCTGCCTCGCTAAAATCAATACATAAGATATATTTTAACTAAAAATTCAAACATTTATTATATGTTTCCAATCTATGAGAGTGATTCCTACAAAGCAGAATCACAGTTAATTCTAGTCAATCTCATTGCCAAGAACAGAGCAAAGTGACATAAAAATGAAATAGTATTCAAGTGACTTTGCTGCTAGATGACTAATGAAATCACTAAAAACTATTTCAATTGAGTTATAAGCTCAGGTATTGTTACAGGGGCACCTCTGGGTGGGCTCAGGCTGCCTGTCGCTGTGTCCAATAATGAAGGCAGGGTTGAATCATATTAGGTGTTTATTGAGAAGGCTAGACAGCCAAGAAGACAGGGTGCTTACAAGAATCAAATCCTACCTCCCAGCAAGATTCGGGGATTGGTTTATGAAGGGGAAGGGATTGGGGTGAAGAATGCAGCTATGTGCAGGCCTGGGGGTCCTCAGACATCAGCTACTGTAATTAGTCATCAGGCCATGAGATGATGTTGATGAGATGATGTTTTGACTCCTGGTGGGTTGGCTTGACCATGCTGGTGGGTTCTGCTTGTTGGAGTCACAGTTAAGTCCACTCCTCAATCACTTCCCACAGGCCTTGAAAAGGAAACTTGAAGAAAAACTTAACTCCCTATTCATACATAAGAAACTTAACCCCCTATTCACATAAGTATTTGTGCTCTTAGACCTAAAATAATATGATTACTTTTCAGATTCATACAGGTGCTCTACCTATTAGATTACAAGTCCCCCCTATCAGTATAAGACTGCTTTTGGTTCAGTGACCAGAGGAGACCAGGATATAAATTCCTAAAATGTCCTATTCTAAAAGATACTATCAATGTAGAACAATCATCTCAAGTCAATTCCTTTGGGATTCTGTTTCCCCCCACAAAGTGTTTCTGTCTTCTAACCCTTACTACACACTGTAATAGGATTTATAATCCCAACAGTAAGTCCATTACAAATAAGATAAATTAGCTGTGGAGAAGACATATATTTTCCAGAAAATGTCCCTAGAAAATGAATGTGAAAGCAGCCGATTGCATTGCATTTGGTGACAGCTCAGAGGAAAATGAGGAAAGTGTTATATGACACTGAAGAAAAGGTGATTATTATTGTAAAGGGCCAGAAAACATAGCTTAGTTGTGTGGCACTGTTGTGTGGAAGGCAGACTTTGTAAGTGATGAACTGCTGAGGAGAGTAATTCTCTGGGGCTGGAAACTCCATCATCTGGGTCCTACTTTAAGAATTACACTTACTAGTAATATATCATGTTTAAACTGAAATTTAAACCAGTGATGTACTTGGGTTATTTAAGTAACCATAGCAACTGAATTTTGTGCCTGTTGAAAAATTGTTACATGTGAATTGCCTTTGTGACTTTGTGCTGTAAACATACCATAATGCCACCACTGTATTTCACACATGCCACACCATTCATTTAAGTAAGTCCTAGGGCCCTGGCCAGTGTGGCTCAGGTGACTGAGCATTGTCCCATGGCCCAAAAGGTGGCCAGTTTAATTACCGGTCAGGACACATACCCAGGTTGCAGTTTCAATCCCAGGTTGTGGCATGTATAGGAGGCAACCAAATGATGTCTCTCTCTCTCTCTCTCTCTCTCTCTCTCTCTCTCTCTCTATCTCCCTCTCCTTTTCTCACACTCTATAATCAATAAAAACATTTTTTAACAAACAGGTCCTAAGAACTATTTTTTTAAAAGGAGTTAGGAGCTCTAGCAGGTTTGGCTCAGTGGATAGAGCATCAGACTGCAGGCTGAAGCAAGCATGTCAAACTCGTGGGCCACAATGAATATTTTTGTGGCCCCGTCAAAATAATGGTATGTAAGAAACGTTTTAATAAAAGTTTTGTAACTTAATTTTTACAATATCCTGATATACATAATTATTAATAACAAACTACAATGTTTCTAATGACTGATTACTATAATCGTATTGCATTCATTTCCCTTATGCAACTCTCACGCTGGCGCACCGTTTCTCTCCACTAATTCTGGCAGCAAATATTTTAGCAGCCAATTGCCACATTATTAGTCTTACACTGACTTGTTTGGTGTGCGCAACAAGGAAATATTTCACTTTCGGAGAACAAGAAAAATAGGTTTATTTGCTTTATGCTTATTAATTTGTGCAGTTATTCTGTGTCTGGTAAGTTAATGTTCAAGAAAAAATATTAATTTTTATTAAAATGTTCTATTATGTTATGTTAACCATTACTCATTTATTTTAGCCCTTTGTATTTAGCATCTCTGTAGTGAAATAAACCTACATTTCTATGAAAATTGAAGCTTTTTTTTTTTGCGGCCCACATAAACTTAAACTGTGTTTATTTGGCCCGTGTTAGCCTTTGAGTTTGACATGCTTGACATGAAGGGTCCCAGGTTCCATGAGGTCAAAGGACACATGCCTTGGTTTTGGGCTCTTCCCAAGGGGGAGGCATGCAGAAGGCTGCTAATCCATGATTCTCTCTCAACATTGATGTTTCTATTGCTCTCTCCCTCTCCCTCTCTCTCTGAAATCATATATATATATATATATATATATATATATATATATATATAT
>NW_005871049.1:23140108-23192729 GCF_000147115.1 Myotis lucifugus | reverse complement strand
CACACACACACACACACACACACACACAAACACATACAGAGGCTCAGTACACGAAATTAGTGCACGGGGGAGGAGGGTCCCTCAGTCCAGTTTGCACCCTCTCCAATCCAGGACCCCTCGAGGGATGTCTGACTGCCAGTTTAGGCCCAAAACAGGCAGTTGGACATCCCTCTCACAATCCAGGACTGCTGGCTCCTAACCATTCACCTGCCTGCCTGATCACCCCTAACCACTCTGCCTGCCAGCCTGATGTCCCTAACTACTCCCCTGCCAGCCTGATCGCCCCCTAACTGCTCTCCTGCTGGTCTGATTGCCCCCAACTGCCCTCCCCTGCCAGCCTGATTGCCCCTAACTGCTCTCCCTTGCTGGCCTAATCACCCCTAACAGCCTCTGCCTTGGCCCCCACCACTGTGGCTTTGTCCAGAAGGACATCCTGAAGATGTCTGGTCTAATTAGCATATTACCCTTTTATTAGCATGGATTTTTTAAAAGGTAGCTCTGAGGCTAATTGTCAACAGAAGTCTCTCCCATTATGTTTTTTATCCCATTGTGTATAGACATTAGACTCAATGATTCATTTTCTAATGAGCCACCAAAATTGCAAAATGATAGAGCTTTACATTTCTATGAAATAATGTTTTAAGACTTTTCATAAAGAAGAAATATCTTCTTTATAGGTGACATTATTGAACAACTGCTATAGGATTAAGGCAAACTACTATAAATTCCTATGGTAATCTTTTTACCAGTTCTAATGAAAGACTTTTCATTCTCATACTCATCAGTAATGTACATTTTACTAATGTCTAATTGGAATCAGGAATTGTAGCAAACAGTAGCTTTTCACCTCCCAATACATGCATTCTTCACCCCTTGCAGAGAAGTAGGGCTTGCAATGACTTTTAGAAAATGGAAAAAGAGAAAAGTGTGTGTCTCTTCCTGGTGTTGGACATCAATGCTCAGGGTGGCCCTTCAATGCTCCCTCTTTCTCTAGCTGTACTGACCCAGTGCTGTGACAACACATGACTGAGGGAGTTAGATCCCTGGGTGGGTAATGGAGCAGCGCCTGCTGGCCTACACTGCACTTTACAAGAATAAGCACCTGAGATCACCACAGCATAGCAGGGCCACTCTGGTCAGTGCAGTGGTCCCAGGTACCTCAATGAAAGCTCTGCTGAGCATCTTTTCAAGATACGGAGATAGATGAACAGTACAGAGAGATGCAAACTGCAACTTTATTTCCAAATACTTAAACAATACACATACAGGCATACAAACAGCAGCATGTTCTCAAAGGTTGAAATTTCACTTAATGCCAAAGCAACTCTGTGACCTTTGGAGGTCACACAGGGATTGTCAAAGGCAGGTTCACAGCCCTGGCCGGTGGCTCAGTTTGTTGGGATGTGGTCTCCTACACCAGAAAGTTTGCAGATTCGATTCCCATTCAGGGCACATAGTTTTCAGGTTCAATCCAGTCAGAGCAAGTACAGGAAGCAACTGATTGGTGCTTCTCTCTCAGGTAGATCTCTCTCTCTCTCTCTCTCTCTCTCTCTCTCTCTCTCTCTCTCTCTCTCCCTCCCTCCCTCCCTCCTTCCTCTCTCTCTCAATAAAGATATCAACAGGTGAGGATTTAAAAAGAAAGTATGTTGGCGGTAGCCTGGCCTACTTGCATCTGCACCAGCACTCCCCGCGTGTCCCGCTGCAGCATGGCCACCACCAAGCGCTTTCCCACGCGCGCAAGTGGAGCAGCGGGGAGAGGTGCCATTCCAGGTGCTGGGGGACAGTGCGGAGCAGCCTCACTGGTTCCACACGGAGCAGCCTCACTGGTTCCACACGGAGCACCTCAAGAGCCCCACACGGAGCAGGCTCACTGGTTCCACACGGAGCACCTCAAGAGCCCGAAGACAGTTCACCTGGAGGCGAGGCTGGTGGAAGCGATCTTCTGCCCGGCAGAGAGCACATTCCACATGTTGAGTGAGATCTTGACATTTGGTCGGCCTTCTGACCAAAAGGATGTGTCCAACATGATCATGAACTTGGCTCACTATCACCGCCAACTCCGGGCACAAGGCCCGTGGAAAAACGCTGCCCAGGAGTCCTGGAAGGTCTCCGCTGCAGTCAGGCAGCTGCGGTCCAGGCCTCCCCCGACGCTGTCCCAAAGGCAGCGACCCAGCAGCCTCCCGACACAGTCTAGGAGGCAGCGACCAAGAGCTCCCCCAACGCTACCCAGAGCCCAGTTCCTAGGTAATGAAGGCATTTCGGGGCCCGGAGCGCGAGCCAGACAAGGTTCAAGTGAAAACCCCTCTCTGGAGCCCTATTCTAGGTCCTGCTGCTGCTGCTGCAGAAGCTGGGGAAAGGGTGGTGTGGGTTGTTCTTGGTTTCCCCTCGCCACCCCCATGTTAAATGTTTGCAAACACAAATCTAAAAAGTTCTAACAAAAGAATGAAATTTCCTTAATAAAGAATTGAATTACTAAATAAATGAATGAATAAATCTACTTACATAAAAACCATGGGTGGTGTTCGTCATATATGGAGGAACCTCAACCCAGCAGAAGGAAGTTAGTCCTACAGGGGTTGTCTTGGCAACGGTGTGCCCTCCCCCAGCTGTTTCCCGGAGCTGTTTCCTATAAGGGCAGAGTTTGAGGCAGGAACCTGCCCTGGGAGCGTGGAGGCAGATCTTTCTAAAGTGTGCCATGCCAGCACAGGGTGAACCTGAGTGGGGCGGCTGAAAGGCTTAGAAAAGACAGACAAGAGAATGAAAGCCGGGTGTCGGTGGGACGCTGCTTCTCTGAGAGACAGCGACCACGCCCACAGCCATGCCTTTAGTTTATAGCAGATGCTACGAGGCAAAGTAAGGGCGTGACCAAGATGTTTACAAACATTCTCCTGGGTTTCAATCCTACTCAACTACATGCACCTGAATTCTATCAAGCCCACATCACTCAGGCATGTGGGGCCATGTGTTCCGACCACAGGTTCAAGCTTACAACTACAGCTGTTGGCTATAATTGTGCTGGGAGGGCCCTGCCCTCCAAGCTGGGACTTGCACGTGGCAATGAGAGGACTGTGCCCTCTCATCAGTCCAAGGCTTGAACCTGTCCAAAACACTGTAGCGGCTCCCCACAATAAAGTTTTAATTCTGTTTCTTTGTTACTAATGTTGTGGCCCCACCCCATAACAAAGAAACAAAGGAAATTTTCCCCATCGAATTTCTGAATATTATTACTCCTTCAGGAATAACGTGTCATAAATTAAAATTGAAAGTGGGTGCAATCATCATGCTATCGAGAAATCTCAATAGTAAATGGGGTCTTTGTAATGATACCAGATTTATTATCAAAAGATTATGACCTAACATTATCAAAGCTGAAGTATTAACAGGATCTGCAGAGGGAGAGGCTGTTCTGATTCCAAGAATTAATTTGTTCCCATCTGACACTGGCCTCCCATTTAAATTGATTCAATGACGGTTTCCCGTGATACCAGCATTTGTGATGACTATTGATAAATCAAAAGGACAAACTCTAGACAGAGTAGGCATGTTCCTACCTGAACCCGTTTTTGCACATGGTCAGTTATATGTTGCTTTCTCTTGAGTTTTGAAGAGCATGTGATGTTACAGTTAAAGTTCTAAGTACTTCATCACAAGGGAAATTAGTCAAGCACTCTGAAAGTGTTTTCACTCTTAATGTGGTGTACAGGGAGATATTAGAATAAGTTTAATCACTTTATCAGTCATTGCATCACTATTGTTTTATATCATGTTTTTGTTGTTTTCATATCATATTTTTGTCGTTTTTATATCATGCCTCTGTTGTTGTTAATCCTTTTGTTACTGTTTATATATTAGTAAATTTATATATTATTTTCATATACATTTTACTAATTTCCTTTCATCTCTCACACTTCTATTATAGAGAAAGGGCAAATAGCAATATTAAAATATCTCTGCTAATTAATGCCCTTTTTAAAAAAATATATTTTATTGATTTTTTACAGAGAGGAAGGGAGAGGGATAGAGAGTTAGAAACATGGATGAGAGAGAAACATTGATCAGCTGCCTCCTGCACACTCCCCACTGGGGATGTGCCTGCAACCAAGGTACATGCCTTTGACCAGAATCGAACCTGGGACCCTTGAGTCCGCAGGCTGACACTCTATCCACTGAGCCAAACCGGTTAGGGCAATTAATTCCCTTTTAATGTGCATGAATTTCGTGCATTGGGCTACTGATAAATAAATAAAAGTAAAGTATGTTTACAGTGATTAATATGCAAAAGTGTATTCTTGTATTATTTGTTATTTATTACTGTATATATTTGTATGACTACTGTCAACCTGCTTTTGCTCAGCCCTGTACATGATAATTGAATAAAACATGAAACAAAAATAAGACAATTAGATTTCCCAAAAATGTATATGGAAAATATTTTAAAAATAATAAAAAGTAAATAATATGTATTTCTTTTTAAAAACATAAATGTTCTTGATTTCAGAAAGAAAGGAAGAGAGAAAGACATAGAAACATCAGTGATGAGAGAGAATCATCCATTGGCTGCCTTCTGCACGCCCCCTGCTGGGAATTGAGCCAGCAACCAGGGCATGTGCCCTAGACTCCTGGTTCATAGGTCAATGCTCAACCACTGAAGGAGCATCACTGGCTGGCCTAGAATATCTTTCTTACCGAAACTTCTGACTTAGGTCAGTTAAATATACAACACAGCCTCCATCGAACTCAGCAAATGCAGAGCAAAGCTGAAAGGACACCCTTGCCTAGGGAACCAGGGTGTGTTATAACCCAAAGCCAGAGGAGGAAGCCCTGGTGGGGGCCTTCATATCTGGAAAAGGTGGTGACCAGCTTGCATAGTCAGGGTAGAGCCATCCGAAATTGGTTTCAAATGCTCACACTGATGATGACTCACCACATAGGATGAGAGTATGAAAAATTTTATGACTCACATGATGAGGCTTTGGACAGAGAGAAGGCTGGATATTACATTAGGTCCCAAAATGACTGAGAGCACAGGGAAAGGGACTAGCTTGTGGTGTTCATGGCAGGTACTGGATGATGTTGGCAGAAGCTTGTTTGATTGACACTTTCCCCCTACCCGCAAGGATAGAGCACCTGGACTTTCTCATCAGCTTTCCCAGGTGTAAGGTCAGGGAGGAGAGAAGTGCATCCTACAAACTTGCAACATTCAAACATCAAAACTGGAATCAGGATCTTTATTATAAGTATTCCTTTCAACAGCAAGAGTAGAGACTAAGCACATACAACATTTCTTTCAAATTTGTCATCACTAGACTCTGATGATACTGGTTGTAAGAGATTCTGAAGAAGATGCAACGGAGAAATAAGGCATAAGTTTTCCTGTAAATGTAGCAGTGATTCCATGCAAGTATGAGCAGCTATTCAAATTATAAAATGAAACCTCTCCCAACTCATAGTCCAGGAAAACACCAATCTTTCCTTGTCCTATAGAGGCAGGGCCAAATGTATGAGTCCAACAGCCGTTGCTTGGGGATGATGATGATAGAGTATTTCTGGGGAAAGAGTCCTTACACACACCTAAGGACCATTCCCCTGTGCCTCCTATGTTTACCACCCAAAAATGCCTGCCAGCATCAAATCCCTCAGAACTCAGGACAGCTGGGTAAGAAGTAAGTGCCTGGGGATTATGAAAACCAAATGATGTCCTATATATCACACTTTTTCTATTTCTTAATATAATGAGACTTGGGTGGGCAGTTTCAGGATCCAGTGTCAACTCTACCTGAAACGTGCGGATCATTTTATGCAGGCCCACGTAATGTGGGGGGAGAGTGAAAATCTCCTTTGGTAATTCACATGAAAACACTGCTGGGGACTCTATGTTTCCATAGCTGTTGTGGATCCTTTCAATGCCTGTGAGTAAATCCAGGTCTGTCTGCAAACACTTCTCTTCTATTTCAAATAACAGAATGTTTAGCCTGAACATATGGTATGAAATTTGCTTTCCATTTTCAATTAGTTTTTCTTCAACATCATTCTCTGCTATAAGCAGATCGTTATCAATTTCATCGAACTCTATTTCCAATAAAAACTTAAGTTCTTTACATTCATAGTCCAATTCCTCCCTCCATTTTTCCATCTTTCTCTTTACTTCCCAAATATTTGCAACTTGCTTTTTATGTACAGTTTCATCACTTTCAAGGCTGTTAGTGAGGACCCCAATGTGCCTTTTGAGCATCCCCCGCTGACTAGCTGCAGCTTCCTCAATGGGGATCAGGGCCTGATCCTGGGGGTCTAAGGAGCCCTTGCACTGGGGACACAGCAGCTCCAGGCTTTTCTCACAAAACAGGGTCAGGACCTCATGGTGCTTACCACACAGGGGTATTTCTTCCTGCATTTCCCTCTGGCTCCCTGAGGTGGGGATCTGCTTAGCAATCTCAGTCATGTGACATAATTGGGTGTTCCTCTTCAAGCTGCTGTCAGGGCAGTGGTGGAGGCAGACAGGACAGGGAAAGATGCCCTGTAGACCTTCCCAGCGCTGGTGGATGCAGGAGTGACAGAAGTTGTGCCCACAGGCAATGGTCACTGGGTCTCTCAGGTAATCCAGGCAGATGGGACAGCTGGCCTCTGCTTGGAGCTCGGCCAGGGAAGCAGCAAAGACCATGGTGCAGTGAAGGTGACTATCAGAAAAGGCTTTCTTCAGACCGTGTGATCCTCCGGGAGTGAGGGAAAGTGAGAAGCTGAGGTCTGCTCAGGACTCTCTCACTGTGGAAGGCACTAGGAGCTTCCCAGAAGAGTTCCCATGATCAGCTGATGTCCAGTCTTCCTAAACTAGTAAGCTTCTCCTGTATCTAATGTCAGGTTGCCCCCGGTGGAAATCAACTGTGGACTCTGGTAAAAAAAAAAAAAAAAAAAAAAAAAAAAAAAAAAAAACAAGCAACATGCAAGTCGTAAGAGGTTTCTGAGAACCAAAAGATATCACCACTTAAAAGTTCAATCAGCATTAACCCTTCCCTGCCTGTATGAACAATATGTCAGGTAGACCAAATCATTTATCATGACAACTAGAGGCCTGATGCACAAAAGCCGTGCAAGAGTAGGTCTTCCTTCCCCTGGCTGCCAGAACCCACTTCCCTCTGGCACCTGGGACCCAGGCTTCTCTGCTCCAGCCGCCAGCAGGCACCCTATACCTGAACTGGCTTCCCTCTGGCCCCTCCTTTGTCAGGAAGGACTTCCGGAAGACATCCTGTCTAATTAGCATATCACCCCTTTTATTATTATATTTATTTAAGGAGGAGTGAGAAGTAAAGTCTACCTATTTTGCAACTTAAGAGGAATTAGTCAATCTAGGCAAATTTATTATTGGCCTCAAGCATCACCAAAAAAAAAGGGATCTTGTGCTGTAGGGAAGAGAAGGATTTGTAAGCCCAGGAGTGAGGTCCTGCCTACCAGAGGCTCCTTCTTTGCGGAGACCCCAGGTGAAGCACCAAGCACATGTGAGACTAAGAGGCAAAACCCTCAACAGGGAACTTGGGGAATAAGAAGGAAGGAGGGTACATTCAACTCAGTCATTGGACAGGACAGCAGTGAGATTCACTTCAATGTGAAAATGACAACACATCTCAAGAAACTCAAAGAATCATGCTAAGACGGGGAGTTCCAATGAACTGGCTCAGGTTTCTCTTGGAGGGTCAGAGAAATGTTGATAATCACACTCCAAGACAACTGGGAATGGAGGAGGAAGATGTGAGTGAAGTTTGTCAGGAACAACAGCGCGTCATTCAATGGTTTAGATATCCCTTTTTTTTCTTTCTCTTCAATCCTTTCTTATTGTTAAAAATAATTCTTTTGTAATGTGGTGTTCAAAATGGAATTGAAAAGTGACACCCCCATCTCTTTAAAACCTGTGGTAATTTGAATTCTAGTGCCCATTATTCATTATTGTTGGTTTTCACTGTGCTGAGTTTTGGTGATCAAGCCTCAACCTCCTTCATATCGCCCTCTCCTTTTGAAATATTATGTGTGTGCACAGGGAGGCCACCCTTTTCAGGACTGTGCATTTTGAGGCTTGTGATAAATGAGGTGGACCAATGCAAGTGTTCATAATACTTCTAATTGGCCCGGAAGTTCTAGCATGTGATTGCTTCACTCCTGGACTATGACTTTCAGTGGGAGGTGGGAGTTTTTCAGTGAACTGAACTGTGGAATTATGACCTTTCATCAGCTTGAAGCTACTTTTAAAATCTGAAGGTCTGGACCAAAAGAAGAGGAATATCAGGTTGGAGTCAAGATGACAGATAAGGTGAGAGTTACGACTAACGCCAAAGATGGCTTTACTGAAGAGAAAGTATTTTAAGAGTAAAGGAAAATCTTGCCCTGGCCAGTTTGGCTCAGTGGATAGAGCGTTGGCCTGCGGACTGAAGGGTCCCGGGTTCGATTCTGGTCAAGGGCATGTACCTTGGTTGCAGGCACATCACCAGTAGGGAGTGTGCAGGAGGCAGCTGATCGATCTTTCTCTCTCATTCATATTTCTAACTCTCTATCCTTCTCCCTTCTTCTCTGTAAAAAATCAATAAAAAAATATATATAGATATATATTTTAAAGAGTAAAAAAAATCTTGTCAGAAGATCCTGGAAAAGTTTTAATTTTCATCAGCATTTAATAAAGTTATTCGTGCAGAAGTGTGTGCAACAGAACACTGCTCTTTTTTAATTTTATTTGTACATTTCAGCCAGGGATGACTTTTAAATGGGCATGGTCTGTACCAGCTTCATTAAAGTAAAAAAATATTTGGGCGAAAAAAACGTGATCTTGGCCAGGCAGCTCAGTTGGCTGGAGCATGGTGCAGATGTGTCACTGTTTCAGAGTCAGTTCATGGCCAGTGCCCAAGCAACAATCAAGGAATGTAGGCAAAAATGAGTTGAACAAATCAACCTCTCTCTCTCTCTCTCTCACCCCCATTTCTCTAACCCTAAAGGCCCGTTAATAAAAAGAGGGGCCTGTGTGGCTCAGTTGGTTGGAGTGTTGTCCCGTGCACCAGGACACAGGTTCCATCCTCAGATGGGTCATGTAAGAGAGGCAACTAACTGAGGTATCTCTCGCACATTAATGTTTCTCTGGCACTCTCTCTCCCTCCCTCTCTTAAAAAAAAAATAGACATCATACAACGGTTGGAGGGACTACACCATTATTTGTGAGAAAGTTTTGCCTGATAAATGAATCTAAATCTCATCAGAGTTCCAAAGCATCTATTTACAGGAACTATAAGCGATTGAGAAAACTCTGAAGAATAGTCTGGTCAATTTAATATTTCAACTTGATTGTACCACTGGATAGCCATTTGGCTGCTGAAACACTAACTCTGGGTGTGACTGTGAGATTTCTGGGAGAGATTAGTATTTGAATCTGTTGAGAAAAGCAGACAGCCCTCCACATGTCAGTGGGCAACACCCATCCACTGACGGCCTGAAGAGAACAAGCACCTGGGAAGGCTGAATTCACTCTCTGCTGGACTCAATGCCCCATCCTCTCACCCTTTATAAGAAAATAAATTTAAAAAATAAATAATTTAAAAAATTTTAATGTAGAAGTATGTAAATTAAGAGTCTCTTTTAGAAATATACTAGAGCAGTGATGGCAAACCTATGACACTCATTTTTTGGTTGATTTTTCTTTGTTAAATGGCATTTAAATATATAAAATAAATATCAAAAATATACATCTTTGTTTTACAATGGTTGCAAATATCAAAAAATTTCTATATGTGACACGGCACCAGAGTTAAGTTAGGGTTTTTCAAAATGCTGACATGCTGAGCTCAAAAGGTTCGCCATCACTGTACTAGAGGCTCGGTGCACAACATTTGTGCACTGGGGGTAGGGGGTGGGGGGTGGGGGGTCCCTCAGCCCTGCCTGTGCCCTTTAGCAGTCCGGGAGCCCTCGGGGGATGTCTGACTGGAGCGGGCCTAAGCCGCAGTCAGACAGTTTTAACGCCACCTCTGCCACTGCGCTCACCAGCTGTAAGCCCGGCTCAGGGCTTCTGGCTGAGTGGCACTCCCCGGTGGGAGCACACTGACCACCAGGGGGCAGCTGCTGTGTTGAGCATCTGCCCCCTGGTGGTCAGTGCCCATCATAGTTACCAGTCGTTCCACTGTTCAGTCGACTTGCATATTACCCTTTTATTATATATATAATGAAAAGTTTACAAGTAAATTCATAGAGATTTCCTGTCCAGAAATGGCAAAAGGCTGGTATGACTATAGGGAAAAGTTGCAAAAAAATTAGTTATAGAATACTAGTGGCCAGGTGCACGAAATTTGTCCACATTAAAAGGGGATTAATTAGAGGAAATATTTTAATATTGCTATTTGCCCTTTCTCTATAATTGAAGTGTCAGGGATGAAAGAAAAGTAGTAAAATGTATATGAAAATCTTCCTCCTGTCAGAGTCTGGGGTGTGCCCAGGGACCCAGGGTCAATTCCTCGTCCACCCATGGCACCTCAAAATTGTGCGAGACCCAGCTGGCCCCACCCCCATTGGGTGAGATCCAGACCTGGCCAGCATCACCCTCGTCAGGCTGTGCTGGGCAGGGAGCACAGCCTCAGGTTGCCCAGCACACCGTCAGGTTCCCCGACCCGGGGCAGGGCCCACAGCCTGAGGTCCCTCAGCCCAGCATCAGGGCAGGAGGTGCAGCCTGAGGTACCCCAGCCCGGCACCAGGGCAGGAAGCACGCCTTGAGGTCCCCTGTCAAGCCCCGCCCAGTGGGGGGGGCATTGCCTGAAGTCCCCCAGCCTAGCACCAGGGTGGTGGGCAAGGCCTGTGGTCCCCTGGCCAGGCCCAGTGCCATGCAGCCTCAGGTCCCTGCTCTCTTCTAGCCAAGAAGGTTTCTCCTACTCCCTTCCTTAGTTTCATCCATTTCCCTTCATCTCAGAGCTCTCAGATCCATTCCATCTCCTTTCTTCCTCACAGTTGTTTCAAACTGGTCCCCTTTCTCCACTCCAAATCCATTATCTGCTTCCCTGTTTCTACATCCCATCCCAGCCAACAAGTCTCCCATATAGAAATTGAGAAAAGACCAAGGCTAGCATTAAAGTGCCACCTGCTTGTAGGTTATATGGGCTGGATTTCAGGTCTGATCTCAGTCTGCCTGAGTCATTGGGGATGGGTTTTTTGATCATCGGTTCCTTCAGAGACAGATGCAACCAGGAAAATAGCACTCAGCTTCCCTTTCAGTTTGGTGTCAGCATACATATCAATTTAGGTAAACTTCTTGGAACCTCTGGTTTTATTTTTAAAATATATTTTTATTGGTTTTGGAGAGAAAAAGAGAAGAGAGAAATAGAAACATCAATGAGGAGAGAGAATAATTTACTGGCTGCCTCCTGCAGGCTTAACACTGGGGATTGAGTCTGCAACCCTGCATATGCCCTTGACCTGAATCGAACCCAAGTACTCTTATCAGCTGAGCCAAACTGGCTAGGGAGGGACTTCTGGTTTTAAACAAAAAGAATTTGACACCAGACATTGAGACATTCTAGAAGAGGATTCCTGAAGCATCCATCTTATATAAAAGCTGCTGTTTGAAATTTTAACCCTATTTTGGCTTCTGTAAACGCTTGCTTGCTTAAATAATAAGGAAAATAAGACTACTCCCATTCCAGAGAAGCCATAAACTATGCCCCAGACAGAGTTGTCAGTGCTGGCACCAGCCCAGGCCTTGAGATATGGTCTCATGGCCCCTTCCCAGCACACAGACCTTCTTTCTCAGAAAGCCCAGAAGTCTCATTCCAAATTTGGGAGACAAAGGACTGGAAAAAGTATAAATAGAGAGAGTTTCCTCCATACTGGGGGGCCCAGAATTGAAAGACACATTTTTCTCTGGGCCTGCCCATAATTAAAATGTAACTCCCCTTTCTCTAAGCCTGGCTTGGTTTTTCTCCAGTCTTCTGTAACATTCCCACAGGCAGCTTCAGACCAGCACTTCAGGGCACTTTGCACGAGGGTATTGACTAAGGGGTATTCATAACCCATTAGGTCAGATTGGGAACCTGGTATCTGTATTTTTTGCAAGCATTTTGATGAGGTAGGGCAAGGCTGAGGGACACCAGCAATAATGAAAGCATGTGTCATAAAAAAACCTTAATCCAAGAGTTGATTGGCTTGTGAGGTAAAGTCAAGGCCCTGCTAGAGTAGCCCTCAGAAAGCCAAGGGTGACTCAGTTTGGTCCCACCTCCTGCACCAGCATCATCCCCACTCCCAGCTTACCTGGGGCCTGCTCCTTGGAGTGAGTCCCTGAAGTGTGTCTCCAAGAAGAGTCTCCGAAGCCAGTCTCCTACCAGTTAAATGCTTAGTAATGTGAGCCTGGCCTATATATACCACTAGGAGGGTGAATCTCTTTAAGACCTCACCCACCAAAGCTCCTCCCTGGATGTGGGACTTGTGGGCAAGGGTGGCAATAGGAGGATCTTTAGAAGTCTGGTTGATGGGATCTCCTTTATTACTGCAGGCTAGGAGGGACTAACCTCGTTAATATGCATAATCTAATTTGCACCTTGGTAATCCTCCCTTGAATTTCACAACACCCTTTCATCCCATTTGGCTGAGGAAGAAACTGAAATTAAAAGTTAAACCTTGCCTTAGCTGGTTTGGCCCAGTGGATAGAGCATTGGCCTGAGGACTGAAGGGTTCCAGGTTCAATTCTGGTCAAGGGCACATACCCAGGTTGCAGGCTCAATCCCCGGTGGGGGGTGTGCAGGTGGCCGCTGATCAATAATTCTCTTTCATCATTGATGTTTCTATTTCCCTCACCCTTCCTCTCTGAAATCAATACAAATATATTAAAATAATGCTAATAAAGGTAAAATCTTTGCTTTCTTTCCAACTTGGGCCTGGCATAGTGGCTCCCACAAAGAAGGGTGGAGAGAAGAAGGGCCTTTCTGCCATCAAGGAGGTAGTGACCAGAGAACGCACCATCAACATCACAAGCACATCTGTGCAGTGGGTTTCAAGCAATACATGAAATATATCTGTATGTGGGTGTGAAAAACAAAAACAAAACCTGTAGATATATTTTTTGTAAAAAGAAAATTATAGGGAGCATTTGATATCTTGATTCCCAGCAATAGTCATCATTTCGGGCTCAAATAAATGCTTATAATTTTATTTATTTATTTTGTTAATCCTCACCCACAAATTTTTTTCCATTGAATTTTAGGGAAAGTGGAAAAGAGAGGGAAAGACGGAGAGAAACACTGACCTAAGAGCAACAGTGGTTCCTCCTGCATGAGCCCAGACAAGGGCCCGGGTCGGGGAAGAGCCTGCAACCAAAGTATGTGGCCTTGTATGGAGTTCAACTCAGACCCTTTGGTCAGCAGATCAACGGGGTATCCACTGAGCCAAACTGGCTAGAGTTCTTATGATTATTTTTTTAAAGGAAAGTGTAGAACACAGCACATAGTTGTCTCATATTGTATTATGGAACAATGCTATGTAATAAAAGGCTAATATGCAAATAGACCCAATGGCAGAACAACCAAACAACTGAACAACCGGTCGCTATGACATGCACTGACCACCAGGGGGCGGGCACGGAACATGGTGGGCATTGGCCACGGTGGCATGGTGGAGCGGGGGCGCCAGACCATGGTGGGGTGCTGATCACTGTCATCAAGACAAGTGGTTACTGAAAATTCTTTGCCACTGTGCACCACAGTCCCACTGGGCGCTCACACCCACTGCCAGCGCAGGCAACACTCACACCCACAGCTGGAACTGAAGCCGCAGCTCGCAGCCGCTGCCTGCGGCCAGCGCCTATCCTAATTGCTCAGTGCCCTTAGTGGGTGCAAGTGGCAACTGCTGGCCTCAATTGCCCCTAAAAGCTTCTCCACCTCCCCTTGCTCCTGAGTGGCGACTGGGGAAGCAGTAACCGCTCAAAACTGCTATCAGACTGTTCCAGCTGGGCCAGGGCTTTCATCACACGGTGGGGCTGCTGGCAGGCAGGGGACAAGGGGCCAGGTGGGCCGGGGCGTGGAGAATGGGCCAAGACCCGCCCCTGTGCCCACTGATGTCTCACAGCCCACAGCTCCTTTCAATGTGCACGAATTCATGTGCTGGGCCCCTAGTTAATATATAATCTGCGTCTATACTTGTGTGTTGTGTATGATTAGGATGTTTTTGGATGGATACAGAAGACACTTAAGGATGGTCAGGCAGGAAAAGGTATAAGGAGGTTGGGTGACCTCTCTCCATGATGAGAGAGCAATTTGCTTTTCAGTGTGTCCTACTTAACAAATGGTTTTTACTAAATTTATCTATATTGTTCTAATTTTTAAAATGTTTCCCAACAAATAAACCTAAATGATGTTCATTGGAAAATAGCTATTATCCAGGTATTAGTTTTACTCACTAAGGAAAACATTTATTCTACTCCCTGTTTGGACACAGCCATTCCTGTGGAGGAAGTCCTCAAGCCACATTATCTCTGGAAGGTCAGTTCTCTCATCATGGGGACTCCGACATGATCTATGCATCCAGGCTTCTGGCTCAGGGCCTCATATCTAGTGAGAGCTCATACAACATTTGCTAGATGGCCCTAGCCAGTTTGGCTCAGTGGGTGGAGCATTGGCCTTGAACTGAATGGTCTGGGATTTGATTCTGGTCATGAGTACATACCTTGGTTGCAGGCTGTGTCCCAGGCCCTGATCAGGGATCCTGAAGGTTACAACCAATGGATGTGTCCCTCACACATCCATGTTTATCTTGGGTTTTGGGCTCTATCCCCAGTGGGGGGCATGCAGGAGGCTGCCGATCCATGATTCTCTTTCAACATTGATATTTCTGTCGGTCTCTCCCTCTCCCTTACTCTCTGAGATAAATGAAATATATTTTTTTAAAAAAGGTAGCTCTGACTCTACCTGTTAACAGAAGTCTCTCCCAATTATGTTTTTTTATGCCATTGTATTTAGACATTAGTTTCAATGATTCATTTTCTAATGAGTCACCTATTTTCAAAATAATAGTGCTTTATATTTCAAACAAATAAATAATATTTTAATTAAAGTAAATATCTTCTTTGTAGGTGAAGTTATTGAACAACTGCTATAGGATTAAGGCAAACTACTGTAAATTCCTATGGTAATATTTTTACCAGTTCTTATGAAAGATTTTCATTCTCCCACTCATCAGTAATGTACATTTCACTGATGTCTAATTGGATTCGGGAATAATGGCGAACAGTAGCTTTTCATCTCACAATACATGCATTCTTCTTCACCCCTTGCAGCCAAGTAGGGCCTTGCAATGACTTTTAGAAAATGGAAAAAGAGAAAAGTGTGTGTCTCTTCCTGGTGTTGGCCTTCAGTGCTCAGGGTGGCCTTCAATGCTCCCTCTTTCTCTAGATTTACTGACCCAGTGCTGTGACAACACATGACTGAGGGAGTTAGATCCCTGGGTGGGTAATAGAGCAGCGCCTGCTGGCCTACACTGCACTTTACAAGAATGAGCACCTGAGATCACCACAGCATAGCATGGCCATTCTGATCAGTGCAGTGGTCCCTTGTACCTCAATAAATGCTCTGAGGAGAAACTTTTCCAGTTATGTAGAGACAAATAGTACAGAGATATGCACAGTAAAACTTTATTTCCAAACATTGTAAACAATACCATACAGGCATACAAACAGAAGCGTGTTCTCAAAGGTTGACAATTTCCCATAAGGTCAAAATGAGCATGTGACCTTGGCAGGTCATACAGTGGTTGTAAAACGTAGGTTTACAGCCCTGGCCACTTGGCTCAGTTCCTTGGAATGTCTTGTCACACAACAAAAAGTGGGCAGGTTTGATTCTCAGGGCACATAGGCTTTGGGTCCAATTCGTGCTCAGGGTGAGTTCAGGAAGCAACTGATGGATGCTTCTCTCTCACATTGATGTTTCTCTTGAAAGGGCGAGGGCTAGGCCCTCCACCTTGCCCCAGGGTAAGGGCTAGGCCCTCCACCTTGCCCCAGGGTAAGGGCTACGTCCTCCATCTTACCTTAGCCACGTGTTTGGCAAGGAGCGTCTTCCCGGAAGTCTAAGACTCTGCTAGCCACACCCAGGAACAAGACATCGACTTGCGCCTGGCCAATCGGCAGAGCACAGTCCTTTCTCCTCCCCTTACTCCAACCCCCCCTATATAACCGGTCTCTAGGCGGGGTTCTCTCTCTCTCAGCCACTTGGTTTGCCGTTGTGTCGGTGAGTCTGGTGGACGGGGAGCCGAGCTAGCTTGAAATACAGATTCTTATGCTTTTGCATCGGATTGACTGGCTCCCTGATGTGGTTTCTTGGGAATCTTGAAATCTGGGCATAACATCTCTCTCTCTGTTTCTCCTTCTCCATATCTCTCTCTCTCTCTCTCTCTCTCTCTCTCTCAGTAAACATCATCAGGTGATAATTTTATTTTAAATATTTTTTATTGATTTCAGACAGTAAGAGGGAGAGTTAGGGACATCAACGATGAGAGAGAATCCTTGATAGGCTGCTTCCTACCCACCCCACTCTGTGGATTGAACCCAAAACCTGGGCCTGTGCCCTGACTGGGAATCAAAATGAACCGAGACTTTCTGATTCATAGATCGATGCTCAACCACTGAACCACTCCATCTAGGTGCAGTTGAGAAATTTAAAACAAAGGTATGTTTACAGTTGTTGGCAGGCAAAAGTTTATTCTCTTGTTATTTGTTATTAATTACTGTACATATTTGTAACACTATTGTCAACCTGCTTTTGCTCAGCCCTGCACATGAAATTGTTATAAAACATGAGACACAAAGCAAGACATTTAGAATTCCCAAAAACATTACATGGAAAATAACAAATAGTAAATAGAATATGTTTCTTATGGAAACTTCTGACTTAGGTCAGTCAAATCTACAACACAGCCTCCCTAGAACTCAGCAAATGCAGCACAAATTGCAAGGACACCCTTGCCTAGGGAACCAGGGTATGTTACCACACAAAGCCAGAGGAGGAAGCCTGGCGGTGGGCTTCATATCTGGAAAATCCTGCTCACAATGTCAAAGGTGGGGATCAGCTTGCATAGGCAGGGTGGAAGGCACCCAAAATTGGTTTCAAATGTTCACACTGATGATGACTCCCCACGTATCAGAAGAGTATGACAAAGTATATTACTCACATGGTGACATTTTGGGGGAGAGAAGGGTAGATATTAGAATAGATCCCAGAAGGACTTAGAGCACAGGGAAAAGGGACTAGCTTGTGGTGTTCATGTTGGTTACTGGGTGCTGTTGTTGGGAGCCTGCTGACACTGATAGAAACTTGCTTGATTGGAACTTCCCCCCTGCACCCAAGGATGGAGCACCTGGACTTTCTCATTAGCTTTCCCAGGTGTAAGGTCAGGGAGGAGAGAAGGGTGAGTCCTTAACACTTTCAACATTCAAACATCAAAAGAGGAATCAGGATTTTGATACTAAGTATTCCTTTCAATAAAAAGGGAAGAAAATAAGCAAACAAAATTCCCCCCCAGTTGTTCATCACTTCACTCTGATTGTAAGGGATTCTGAAGAAGGTCCAATGGAGAAATAAGGCATAAGTTTTTCTGTAAAGGTATCACGGAATCCATCCAAGAATGACCTGCTATTCAAATTATAAAATGAAACCTCTCCCAACTCATAGTCCAGAAAAACGCCAATCTTATGTTGCCCTGCACAGAAAATGTGGAGTACATTAGTCTTCTGCTGATATTGCCAGCATCCATTGCTTGGGGATGGTGATCTGAGAGTATTTCTTAGGATAGATTCTTTACACACACCTAAGAAACAATCACCTGCACCTCCTATTTCTACCTGCCAAAAATGCCTGCCAGCATCAAATCCCTCAGAACTCAGGACAGCTGGGTAAGAAGTGCGTGCCTGGGGATTAGGAAGGCCATCTGGTCTCCTATAGGTCCCACTTTTTCTATCTCTTGAGATAATGAGACTTGAATGGGCAGTTTCAGGATCCAGTGTCAAATCTGCCTGAAACGTGTGGATCATTTTATGCAGGCCCAAGTAATGTGGGGGGAGACAGCAACTCCTCTTTAATTCACATGAAAACACTGCTGGGGTCTCTATGTTTCCATAGCTGTTGTGGATCCTTTCAATGCCTGTGAGTAAATCCAGGTCTGTCTGCAAACACTTCTCTTCTATTTCATTTAACAGATTGTTTAGCCTGAACATATGGTATGAAATTTGCTTTCCATTTTCAATTAGTTTTTCTTCAACATTATTCTCTTCTATAGGCAGATCGTTATCAATTTCATCTCGCTCTCTTTCCAATAAAAACTTAAGTTCTTTACATTCATAGTCCAATTCCTCCCTCCATTTTTCCATCTTTCTCTTTACTTCCCAAGTATTTGCAACTTGTTTTTTATATACAGTTTCATCACTTTCAAGGCTGTTAGTGAGGACCCCAATGTGCCTTTTGAGCATCCCTCTCTGACTAGCTGCTGCTTCCTCAGTGGGGATCAGGGGCTGATCCGGGGGGTCTAAGGAGCCCTTGCACTGGGGACACAACAGCTCCAGGCTTTTCTCACAGAACAGGGTGAGAACCTCATGGTGCTTCCCACACAGGGGTATTTCTTCCTGCAATTTCCTCTGGCTCCCTGAGGTAGGGATCTGCTTAACAATCTCAGTCATGTGACATAAATGGGTGTTCCTCTCCAAGCTCCTATCAGGACAGTGGTGGAGGCAGACAGGACAGGGAAAGGTGCCCTGTAGACCTTCCCAGCGCTGGTGGATGCAGGAGTGACAAAAGTTGTGCCCACAGGCAATGGTCACTGGGTCTCTCAGGTAATCCAGGCAGATGGGACAGCTGGCCTCTGCTTGGAGCTTGGCCAGGGAAGCTGCAAAGGCCATGGTGCAGTGAAGGTGTCTATCAGAAGAGACTCCCTTCAGTCAGTGTGATCCTCCAGGAGCAAGGAAAAGTGAGAAGCTGAGGTCTGCTCAGGCCTCCCTCTCTGTGCAACTCAGTAGGAGCTTCCAAGAAGAGTTCCAGTGGCCAGCTGATGTATAGTCTTCCTGTCACCTTCTCCTGTAGTTAATGCCAGGTTCCCCAAGTGAAGATCAGCTGTGGACTCTGGTCAAAAACCAAGCAACACACAAGTCATAAGTAGTTTCTGTGGACAAAAAGATATCACCATTAAAAGTTCAGTCAGCATTAACCCTTCCCTCCCCGTATGAACAGCATGGCAGGTAGTCCAAATCAGTTATTATGACAATATTTAAGGAGGAGTTAGAAGTAAAGTCTACCTATTTTGCAACTTAAGGGGAATTAGTCAATCTAAGCAAATTCATCATTGCCCTTGACCATCACAAAAAAGTGATCTTGTGCTGTGGGGAAGAGACAAGGATTTGTAAACCAAGAGCGAGGTCCTGCCTACCAGAGGACGCTTCTTTGTGAAGTCCCCAGGTGAGTCACCGTCACCATGTCGGAACAGGACGCAAAGCCCTCAACAGGGGACTTGGGGAATAAGAAGGAAGAAGGATACATTCAACTCAAAGTCATTGGACAGGACAGCAGTGAGATTCACTTCAAAGTGAAAATGACATCACACCTCAAGAAACCCAAAGAATCACGCTAAGATGGGGAGTTCCAATGAACTGGCTCAGGTTTCTCTTGGAGGGTCAGAGAAATGCTGATAATCACACTTCAAGAGAACTGGGAATGGAGGAGGAAGATGTGAGTGAAGTTTATCAGGAACAACAGCAGGTCATTCAATGGTTTAGATATACTTTTTCTTTTCCCTCAATCTCTTCTTATTGTTAAAAATAGTACCTTAATAATTGGGTGGTCAAAATGGAATTGATAAGTGACCCTCCCCAGCTCCTCTCTTTAAAACCTCTGGCAATTTGAATTCTAGTGCCCATTATTCATTATTGTTGGTTTTCATTGTGCTGAGTTTTGGTGATCAAGCCTCAGCCTCCTTCATATTACCCTCTCCTTTTGAAATATTACATGTGTGCACAGGGAGGCCACCCTCTTCAGTACTATGCATTTTGATGCTTGTGATAAATTAAGACTCTCTTTTAGAAATATATAATGAAAAGTTTACAAGTAAACTCATAAAGATTTCCTGCCCAGAAATGGCAAAAGGTTGGTACGACTATAGGTAGAAGTTGCAAAAGAGGTTACTTATAAAATATGGGTTCTTCATACATGAAGTCATAAGATTTTCTCTCCTATTCTGAATACCTAGAATATTCTATAATTTACTTTTTAAAAAATTAACCATTTGAATTCCATTTCAGTGTTTCTCTGCTCTCTTCTAGCCAAAAATGTCTCTTCTACTTCCTTCCTTAAGCTTCATCCATGTCCCTTCATCTCAGAGCTCTCAGATCCACTTCATCTCCTTTCTTCCTCACAGTTATTTCAAACTGGTCCCCTTTCTCCACTCCAAATCCATCATCTGCTTCCCTGTTCCCACATCCTGTTCCCACCCAACAAATCTCCCATACTGAGATAAATTGCGATTGAGAAAAGACCAAGGCTGGCATTAAAGTGCCATCTGCTTGTAGGTTATGTGGGCTGGATTTCAGGTCTGATCTTAGTCCGCCTGAGTATTGGGGATTGGATTTTTGATTATCGGTTTCTCCAGAGACAGATGCAACCAGGAAAATAGTAACTGCCTCCCTTTCAGTTTGGTGTCAGCATACACATCAATTTAGGGAAACCTCTTGGAACCTCTGGTTTTATTTTTTAAATATATTTTTATTGATTTCAGAGAGAAAAAGAAAAGAGAGAGAGAGAGAGAGAGAAACATCAATGATGAGAGAGAATCATTTATTGGCTCCTTCCTGCAGGCCCAACACTGGGATGGTGTCCATACCCTGGGTATATGCCCAGGACCAGAATCGAACCCGGGCGCTCTATTCACTGAGCCAAACTGACTAGGGCAGAACCTCTGGTTTTAAACAAAAATATTTGACAACAGACACTGAGACATTCTAGAAGAGGATTCTCACAGACAACTTCAGACCAGTACTTCAGGACAATTTCCAGGTGCAGATAGACATTAAGTCACCTCTTAGGTCAGATTGGGATCCTGGTATCTGTATTTTTAGCAAGCATTTTGATGAGGTAGGGCAAGGCTGAGGGACACCAGCAATAATGAAAGCATGTGTTATAAAAAAACCTTAATCCAAGAGATGATTGGCTTGTGAGGTAAAGTCAAGGCCCTGCTAGAGTAGCCACCCAGAAAGCCAAGGGTGGGGAGCAATACCTCAGTGGCTCTCAGTTTGGTCCCACCTCCTGCACCAGTATCCTCCCGACTCCCAGCTTACCTGGGGCCTGCTCCTTGGAGTGAGTCCCTGAAGTGTGTCTCCAAGAAGAGTCTCTGAAGCCAGTTTCCTACCCATTAAATGCTTAGTAATGTGAGCCTGGCCTATATATACCACTAGGAGGGTGAGTCTCTTTAAGACCTCACCCAACAAAGCTCCTCCCTGAAGGTGGGACTTGTGGGCGAGGGTGGGGATAGAAGGATGTTCAAAAGTCTGGTTGATGGGATCTCCTCTTATTCCTGAAGGCTAGGAGGGACTAACCTTGTTAATATGCATAATCTGATATGCACCTTTGTAATCCTCCCTTGAATGTCTCAACACCCCTTATTCCTATTTGGCTGAGGAGTAAACTGAAATGAAAAGTAAATCTTGCCCTAGCGGTTTTGGCTCAGTGGATAGGCAGGGGTGGGCAAACTTTTTGACTCGAGGGCCACAATGGGTTCTTAAACTGGACCGGAGGGCCGGAACAAAAGCATGGATGGAGTGTTTGTGTGAACTAATATAAATTCAAAGTAAACATCATTACATAAAAGGGTACGGTCTTTTTTTTTTTTTTTTTTTTTTAGTTTTATTCATTTCAAACGGCCGGATCCGGCCCGAGGGCTGTAGTTTGCCCACGGCTGGGATAGAGCATCAGCCTGCGGACTGAAGGGTTCCAGGTTTCATTCTGGTCAAGGGCACATACACAGGTTGCAGGCTCAATCACCAGTGGGGGGGCGTGCAGGAGGCAGGTGATCCATGATTCTCTCTCATCATTGATGTTTCTATCTCCCTCTCCCTTCCTCTCTGAAATCAATAAAAATATATTTAGGCCCCTCCTGGGGGCCTGTTTTTCTGGAGCCTCTAAGCCAAAGAGCTTGTTTGGGGGGCGGGGTGACCCCTGGACCAGAGTGGTGTGGGTGCGCTCGGCAACCCCTGGCGTCTGCATGTGAGTCGATTGCCGATTGCCGGGGGGACCAACTGGGGGGCAGGCACTGCAGCTGGATGGAGGCCACAGGGGTCGTGGCTGTTTATACTGGGCGCCCGGGCGTGGCCTGCGCCCACCTGATGTTTACTTGTGTGAGCGGCAGTGGGGTCCCTGCCTGGCGCCCACCGGAAAGCCTGCGGAGTCCCTCAGAGGAGGTGCTAGTTCTGGTCCCACCCCGCATGCCTTATGCCTCGCCCGCAGCCGCCCGGACGGGCCGCCCGGATACACGTGGTGGCCACGGATCCCCGGCCAGAAGGCCCTCCCCGCGCACCCACCCGGGGTCGCCATACACTTTTTTATTCCCAGACGCGTATCCCCTCCAGCCCCTACCTGGGGTCAGCAACTTATTTGTCCGGCTTCGTGGAGGCTCCTCTGGGTTTGTCCTCAGATGGTCTGTGGGTGTCTTTCAGAAAATGGTTATTTTATATGATTTGTCATGGAATTTGTTCTACTAGATCATTCTATCACATGGCAATATATATATATGTATATATTTAAATAATAATAAACGTAAAATCTTTGCTTCCTTTCCAAGTTGGCCCTGGCATAGTGGCTCCCACACAGAAGAGTGGAGAGAAGAAGGGCCTTTCTGCCATCGAGGAGGTAGTGACCAGAGAACGCACCATCAACATCACAAGCACATCTATGGAGTGGGTTTCAAGCAACACATGAAATATATCTGCATTTTGGTGTAAAAAACAAAACAAAGACCTGTAGATATATTTTTTTGTAAATAGCAAATTGTACGGAGCATTTGATATCTTGCTTCCCAGCAATTGTCATCATTTGGGGCTCAAATAAATGCTTATAAATTATTTATTTATTTTTGTTAATCCTCATCCAAGAATTCTTTTCCATTCAATTTTAGGGAAAGTGGAAAAGAGAGGGAAAGACAGAGAGAAACCTTGATGTGAGAGAAACAATAGGTTCCTCCAGCATGAGCCCAGACAAGGGCCCGGGTGGGGGAAGAGCCTGCAACCAAGGTATGTGGCCTTGATTGGAGTTGAACTCGGACCCTTTGGTCCACAGATTGACAGACTATCCACTGATCCAAACTGGCTAGATCTCTTAAAATTATTTTTTTAAGAGGTAAATGTACAACACAACACATAGTAGTCTCACATTATATTATGAAACTATTAAAATCTAATGAGTGTCTATATGCTTATACATTGCAAATGATTAGTATTTTTTCTTTTTTTTTTTTTTTGGTAGATATGATGACTAGACTGTGAGCCAAGGTGTTTTTCCCCAAGGTCACGTCTCCCATCTTGGAAGAATGAGCTACACGGACCAGAAGATTTAAGGAAAATTTATTACAAGCAGACTCACACTCCCTGCAAGGGGAGGGGGACCCAATAGTGCGCTGCCTGGTAAAGCCTTGTAGTCCAGGGGTATATACTGGTATTTGCAACAAGCCTGCTCTATGGCTACCTGTGTCATCACCTGATTGATTCCCTCAATTGTTTTTGCCCAGCAATGGCCCTGAACTTTCCCTGTTTCTATGTGTTCGTTCTCTGTTCCTACGCTGAACTTTTTCTGTTTCTATGTGTTCATACATCGTGGTTACTGCAGGGTTTCCCATGCCTCCTGCTTTGAGTCCACAAACATTCCATGGTTTCTGCTGGGTTGGTTCCTGTGGTTCTGCTGCTCAAACTGCCATGTCTGCCCCTGCCTATGTTTCACCTGCCTTTGTTTTCCACTGGAGCCTGCCCTACCTGCCTGCATTTCAAGTGAACCCCCTCCCATACAGAAGACAGGTAAGTATGGGCAGGCAGGAAAGGTATAAGGAGGTTGGGTGACCTCTCTCCAAGGTGAGACAGCAATTTGCTTTCCAGTGTGTTCTACTTAACAAGTGATTTCTATTAAATTTATCTATATTGTTCTAATTTTTAAAATGCTTCCGAACAAATAACCCTAAATGATGTTCATTAGAAAATTGCTATAATCCAGGTGTTAGTTTTGCTCACCCTGTTTGGATACAGCCACTCCTGTGGAGGAAGTCCTCAAGCCACATGATCTGTTGTCTGGAGAGTCAGGTCCCTCATAGTGGGGACTCTGGTGTGATCTGTGCACCCAGGCTTCTGTCTCAGGGCCACACATCTACTGAGAGCTCATAAAACGTTTGCTGGATGGCCCTAGCCGGTTTTGCTCAGTGGATGGAGCATTGAAGAGTCCGAGGTTCAATTCTGCTCATGGGTAGATTCCTTGGTTGCAGGCTTTATCGCAGGCTCTGGTCTGGGCTCTGAAGAAGGCAACCAATGGATGTGTCCCTCTCACATCGATGTTTACCTTTCTCTGTCCCCCCCTCCACCCCTTTCACTCTCTCTGAAAATAAATGGGGCGGGGGGGAAAGTTTGCTGGATGCATAATTCAATGATATCTCTAAGTGGGATTAATGAGATCAGAGAGACCTGGTTAGAAATGCAGATCTGACTGTTTCCCACCTCCCCTGCAGATGATTTTGTCAGGAGCAATGGGCAGATAATATGAGAATCTCTATCCCAACCAAACCAAGGGTTTGCTATTACGCCCGTAGGGAAGCCTGGATGGCTGCTACCCCCAGGCTGCTTGGTAGAATATCAGTGCAGCGCAATGAAGGCATAACTGTCTGCAGACCCTGTCTCTGGGGAGGCCTGGGCTGAAGACCAAAGATGTGATCTGAGCATGGAGCCATGATAAGAAACCCTGGGAATTCACACTTTTTTTAATCCTTACTGAGGGTATGCTTAGTGAGGGTATGCTTAGGGAGGGAAGGAAGGAGAGAGAAAGGGAAGGAGAGAGAGAGAGAGAGAGAGAGATTCTGACTGGGGATGGAATGAACCCAAAACCTGCATGTATGCCTGACCAGGAATTGGACCCATAATGGGATGATGCTTCAAGCAATTGAGCCACCTGGCAAGGGCAAAACATTTTCATAACAGAACTGGTGTATTAACTCAGTAATGTTCAATTACATTTTAAGTGGTAGGTTCAAACCCAAAAGATCTGCTTAAAGAGGTTGGGTCTTGCCCTGAGCAGTGTGGGTCAGTAGATTAGAGTAATCATCCCATACACCCAAAGGTTCTTGGTTTGATCTCATATAAGGGTAAACGCCTATATTTCCAATTAGATTCCAGTCATGGTGTATATGAGAAGCAACCAATCAGTGTTTCTCTCACATGGATGTTTTTCTCTCTCTCTTTCTAAAATCAATAACCATGTCTTCAGGTGAGGTTTAAAAAATAAGAAAGAAAAATATCTGACTTATTACTATTTGTTTTTAAACCTTACCCTAGGATATTTTTCCACGGATTTTTAGGGAGAGAGGGAAAGGCAGAGAGAAACATTGATGTGAGAGAAAAACACATCAATTGGTTGTCTCTTGCACAAGCCCCAACCAGGCCAACCTGGGAGGCGCCTAAAACTAAGGTATGTGCCATTGAGTGAAATCAAACCCAGGACCCATTGGTTTGGGGGTTATTCAATGTTTTAGATATTCTTTTCCTTTTCTTTTCCCTCAATCCTTTCGTATTGCTAAAAATAGTTCTTTTGTAATGTGGTGTTCCAAATGAAATGGAAAAGTGACCCCCGCCCCTTCCTGACACTTTTTTTTTTTGGACAGACAACTGTTTAGTTTTTATTTCATAATCATAAACTTAACTCTGCAATCCAGCTAGACTGGGAAGGGGTAGGGAAATTATGGAACCCAATAAACTGGCAAGAGCACAAAGATTATGGAACATTCCAAGCAAATCAGGGTGAAGGGGTGCTCTCCTGAGCTACAGAAGGAATGGTCTGGTGGTTAAGATAAAACACAAGTCAAATTTATTAGAGTTGCCCACAGTCAGCAATGGTGATCTTCTTGCTGGTCTTGCCATTCCTCGACCCAAAGCGCTCCATGGCTGTCACAATATCCATGCCTTCCCTCCCCTGGCCGAAGACCACATGCTTGCCATCCAACCACTCAGTCTTGGCAGCGCGGATGAAAAACTGGGAGCCGTTTGTGTTCGGCCCAGCATTTGCCATGGACAAGATGCCAGGACCTGTATGTTTCAGCATGAAGTTCTCATCCTCAAATTTCTCCCCATAGATGGACTTGCCGCCTGTGCCATTATGGCGT
The DNA here is from genome assembly GCF_000147115.1 of Myotis lucifugus. Classification (NCBI taxonomy): domain Eukaryota; kingdom Metazoa; phylum Chordata; class Mammalia; order Chiroptera; family Vespertilionidae; genus Myotis; species Myotis lucifugus. The sequence goes on along the minus strand of NW_005871049.1, from coordinate 23,166,359 downwards.
GTGAAGTCACCACCCTGGCACATAAATCCCGGAATAATTCTGTGAAAGCAGGAAACTTTGTACCCAAATCCCTTCTCCCCAGTGGTCAGAACACGGGAGTTTTCTGCCGTCTTTGGAATTTTGTCTGCAAACAGCTCCAAGGAGATGCGGCCCAGAGGCTCGCCGTCAGCGGTGTCCAAGTACACGGTGGGGTTCACCATGGCTGCTCACGGGCGGCTTCGGGGCAGCGGCGTCTGCAAAGCCCTGACACTTTAAAACCTGCGGTAATTTGAATTCTAGTGTCCATTATTCATTAGTGTTGGTTTTCACTGTGCTGAGTGTTGGTGATCAAGCCTCAGCCTCCTTCATATCGCCCTCTCCTTTTGAAATATTACGTGTGTGCACAGGGAGGCTACCCTTTTCAGGACTGTGCATTTTGAGGCTTGTGATAAATGAGGTGGACCAATGCAAGTGTTCATAATACTTCTAATTGGCCCGGAAGTTCTAGCATGTGATTGCTTCACTCCTGGACTATGACTTTCAGTGGGAGGTGGGAGTTTTTCAGTGAACTGAACTGTGGAATTATGACCTTTCATCAGTTTGAAGCTACTTTTAAAATCTGAAGGTCTGGAAAAAAAAAATCTGAAGGTCTGACCAAAAGAAGAGGAATATCAAGTTGGAATCAAGATGACAGATAAGGTGAGAGTAAGACTAACTCCAAAGATGCTTCACTGAAGAGAAGGCATTTCAATAGTAAAGAAAAATCTTGTCAGAATGCTGGAAGCCAGTTCCAGCCTGTCATAATTGTAAGTTTCATCAAAAGGTTGATGGAACTTGGGGACTCAACAAGGGCTGAGTCACATATGTTATCACCTGTTGGGAATGGTTAAAGGCATTTCCCCAAACCTGAAAAGGGATGATTGTTGGCTGCCAGACAGCTCAGGGCATCTTAATCTACATGTTATTGCCTCCTACTGGCCAAACACCTGAACAGCCATAGGCTAATTCTTCCATTCTGACATTGCCTCTGTATACCAAACCCTGACCCTTTGAAGTGTATTTCTCTGCCTCGCCTCAGGACAAATTGTGTTAATAAAAAGCATGGGGTCCTGAGACAAGGAGATCTTAGTTTCCTTTAAACTAGGCTCCTCTGACCCCAAATGCCTTTCAAAATTATATTTCGTATCTGGACTCCTATTTAATCTACTCACAGCCTTCTCCAGATTTCCTGAACCTTTCGTGATGCTGGAACAAAAACTCCAGCATCAGAAGATCCAAGAAGAGTTTTAATTTTCACCAGCATTTAATAAATTTATTCATGCAGAAGAATGTGCAACAGAACACAGCTCTTTTTTATTTTATTTGTACATTTCAGCCTGGGATAAGACTTTGTATATCAGCTTCATTAAAGTAAACAAAATATTTAGGGGGAAAAAGTGACCTTGACCAGGGAGCTCAGTTGGCTGGAGCATGGTGCAGATGTGTCAAGGTTTCATGTTCAGTTCATGCCCAGTGCCCAAGCAATAATCGAGGAATGAATGCAAAAACCAGTGGAACAAATGTCTCTCTCTCTCTCTCTCTCTCTCTCTCTCTCTCTAGCCAATTAAGCCCTGACTGGTTTGGCTCAGTGGATAGAGCGTCGGTCTGCGGACTGAAGGGTCCCAGGTTCGATTCCGGTCAAGGGCATGTACCTTGGTTGCGGGCATATCCCCAGTGGGGAGTGTGCAGGAGGCAGTTGATCGATGTTTCTCTCTCATCGATGTTTCTGATTTTCTATCCCTCTCCCTTCCTCTCTGTAAAAAATCAATAAAATATTTTAAAAATAAAAAAAATAAAAGCCAATTAATAAAATATATATATATTATAAAAAGTGGCCTGTGTGGCTCAGTTGGTTGGAGTGTTGTCCCATGAACCACAAGGTCACAGGTTCCATCTGGGGTTGTGTATGTAAGAGAGGCAGCTAATCCAGGTATCTCCCTTACATTGATCTGGCACTCTCTCTCCATCTCAAAAAAAAGAAAAATACTAGTAGATATCATACAACTGTTGGAGGGACTATACCATTATTTGTGAGGAAGTTTTGCCAGATAAATGAATGTAAATCTCATCAGAGTTCTAAACCATCTATTTACAGACAATATAAGGCAGCGGTTCTCAACCTGTGGGTCTCGAACCCTTTGGCGGTCGAACGACCCTTTCATAGGGGTCGCCTAAGACCATCCTGCATATCAGATATTTACATTACAATTCATAACAGTAGCAACATTACAGTTATGAAGTAGCAACGAAAATAATTTTATGGTTGGGTCACAACATGAGGAACTGTATTTAAAGGGCCAGAAGGTTGAGAACCACTGATATACTCAGTGGAATAATCTGGTCAATTTAACCTGTCAACTTGATTGGGCCACTGGATAGCCAGGTAGCAGCTGAAACACTAATTGTGACTGTGACGAGATTTCTGGGAGAGATTAGCAAAGCAGACAGCCCTCCACATGTCAGTGGGCAACATCCATCCACTGAGGGCCTGCAGAGAACAAGCACCTGGGAAGGCCGCATTCACTCTGCTAGACTGAATGCACCAGCAGATCCACCTCCTGTCCTGGGTGCACCTGGTTCTCAGACCCACACTGGAATCTGTACCGTCTCTTCTCTGACTCAGGCCTTCACAGTGCAGTTGACTAAAAGCCATAGAAGTCAGTTATTTTGTATGTATAAATCTGATTTCATTTCATTTTGAAATATTTGATCAAATTTCAGTTGGAAGTTGGATATTTGAGGATTAAAAAAACCTTGTTGATAATTATGTTACACTGAGGTAATGAATGGCATTAGTGGTATGTAAATTGCCCTGGCCAGGTAGTTCAGTTAGTCCCAATATGCCAAGGTTTCAGATTAAATCCGAGGTCAGAGCACTTTACAAAAAGCAACCAACAAATACATGACTGAATGGAACCACAAAATAAAATCAATGCCTCTTTCTCATTCCCAATCTCTCACTCTCTCTTTCTCTTTCTGCCTTGCTCCATCCTCTCACTCTTTATAAGAAAATAAGTTAAAAAAAGAAAATTACTTTAAAAATTTTAATGTAGAAGTATGTAAATTAAGAGTCTCTTTTAGAAATATATAATGAAAAGTTTACAAGTAAACTCAGAGATTTTCTGCCCAGAAATGGAAAAAGACTGGTACGACTGTAGAGAAAAGTTGCAGAAAGCTTAGTTATAGAATATAGGTTCATCATAATGACTTCATAAGACTTTCTCTCCTATTCTGAATACCTAGGATATTCTATAATTTACTTTTTAAAAACCTAACCATTTGAATTCCATTTCAATGTTTCTCTGCTCTCATCTAGCCAAGGTTTCTCCTACTCCCTTCCTTAAGCTTCATCGACTTCCCTTCATCCATTTCCCTTCATCTCAGAGCTCTCAGATGCACTTCAACTCCTTTCTCCCTCACAGTTGTTTCAAACTGGTCCCCTTTCTCCACTCCAAATCCATCACCTGCTTCCCTGTTCCCACATCCCATCCCACCCAACAAATTTCTCATAAGAGATTGAGAAAAGACCAAGGCTGGCATTAAAGTGCCATCTGCTTGTAGGTAATATGGGCTGGATTTCAGGTCTGATTTCAGTCTGCCTGTGTCATTGGGGATGGGATTTTTGATCATCTGTTCCTCCAGAGACAGATGCAACCAGGAAAATAGCAACAGCTTCCCTTTCAGTTTGGTGTCAGCATACACATCAATTTAGGTAAGCCTCTTGGAACCTCTGGTTTTATTTTTTAAATATATTTTTATAGATTTCAGAGAGAAAAAGAAAAGAGAGAGAGAGAGAGAGAGAAACATCAATGATGAGAGAGAAACATTTATTGGTTGCCTCCTGCAAGCCCAACACTGAGGATGGAGGTTTATGCCCTTGACCAGAATCAAACTCGGGCACTCTATCCGCTGAACCAAACCAGCTAGGGAGGAACCTCTGGTTTTTTGTTGTTGTTTTTTGTTTTTGTTTTTGTTTTTTTTTTACCATTGAACTTGTTTTAATGTTTCTTCACAAATGGTGAAAAATACTAAAGTACAGACAAGGAATAATCATAATGTTGTGGCCAACATTATAAATATGGAATTATAAATTTAAAACACTTTCTGGTTTAAAAAATAAATCTGGTAGTCAACGCAGCTTGCGGGGTCTCTGCATCTAGTAGGGCCGGTCTCTGCGTTCCTGACGGTGTTCACCTTTATCCGTCTTTCCAGGTCCTCCACGCCCGCCTCTTCTTCCTCCCATCTGCTCCATCAAAGGTCCAGGAGGACCCCCAGGGCCACCTCGTCTTCCTCCACCAAAGCCACTGCGGAAGCTACCTCTGTCTCCACCACAGCCACCTCTGAACATTCCACCAGGACCACCGCGGTCCATGAGGCCACCTTTTCCTCCCCTCATGCCACCAGGGCCACCTCTGCTACGGTCACCGCCCTGGGGTGGAAAGGGTGGCGGGAGGAAGCCTTGAGGCTTCGGGGCCTTACACCGGTTGCATTCTGTTCTCCAGGCGAAATTCCGGTTTCCACACCCCGGATTGGGGCACTGCCAGTCTCCAGCTCGGTGCTGGAGGTTTCCTCCGGATGGGTTTCCTCGGGAGCCCCGGGGCCCTCTTGGGGGAAAGCCTCCTCTGTCTCCTCCATGGCCTCCCATGCGACCCATGGGTCCCCCGGGGCCTCCTGGGCCTCCCGGACCTCCACGGAGCGGCGGCGGCATCCCCCTGCCCTCTCGGGGTGGTATGTCCCCCTGCATGCTGTTCATTGGCGGCTTCTTCCGAGCAAGGGAAACTTTCAGCTTGCTTCCTTGAAAATCTTTCCCATCAAACCAGTCCACGGCCGCCTTGGCCGTCGGCGGGTCTTCATAGGACACTGTAGCATCGCCTTTGGGCTTCCCTGTTTCCTTGTCCAAGTAGATGTGGATCATGGGCTGGCCCGTCCTCTTGTTCATCTTAACAACTCCACACTGCTTGAAGAAGTCTGCCAGGTCATCTAGAGTCACATTGTCATTTAAACCTTGCACATAAATGGCACTATTGTCAGAGTCTTCATCTGGATCAACAGGTGGTCCTTCATCCATGGGTTCACCAGGCTTATTGAAGCCACCTCGCTTTCCAGCGCTGCCCATTCCACCGCGTCCTCCTCCCCGCCCACCTCTGCTCATGCCTCCACGATCAAATCCCCCTCTTCCCCTGCCCCGGTTATCAGGGCCAGTCATGCTCTGATTCTCTCCTGGTCTGGAAAATCCTCCAGACTCCTGCCCATAAACACCCATGCTACTGGGGTGGTCCTGTCGGAATGAACTCTGCTGCCCGTAGCTGCTGCTCTGTTGGCTATATTGACTTCGAGCCTGGCTGTAGGATCCAGTTTGGGGGTGGTAACTAGTGGGCGGCTGCTGCCCATAGCTGCTTTGTTGACCAGAGCTACTCGGCTGCCCATAGGTGTTCTGCTGAGAGTAACTGCTCTGATCATAACTAGTCGGCTGTGTAGAGGAATAGCTGGTAGGAGGATAAGATGGTGGTGATGTGACTGGCTGTATGGAGTAGCTCCCAGGTACCTGGGGATAACTGTAGTTACTCTGTCCATATCCCAGGCTGGGCTGGTTGTAACCCCCTGTGCTGGATTGAGGTTGACTGGTCTCAGCGGGTTTGTTACCATCCTGTGGTCTCGCAGGTGCAGTGGTTGCCGGCTGTTGCCCATAGGCTGAGTAAGCAGGCTGCGTGCCATACGCAGACTGAGCTGCATAGGAGGCCTGGGTGGTAGTGACCGTAGCAGTGGTGGTATCATAAGCACCAGTGCCATACCCCTGGACAGGCTGACTGTAGGCCTGGGGGGCAGCTGGAGTAGTATAACCTGTGGGAGGCTGTCCATAAGAAGTCACATAGGCTGTCTGCCCATAGGTAGCAGTGGTCTGAGCCTGGGTATAGCTGACATCAGTGGGCTGTCCATAGGTTCCATAACTTTGCTGCCCATATGCCTGCGTGGTCTGTGCATATCCTTGAGTGGGCTGGGTGGTGTAAGCACTGTAGCCCTGCTGGGCTGCAGCTTGGCTGTAGGTACTGTAATTCGTGGACGCCATTTTCTCTCCTTCCTCCCCGTTCTCTCAACGTCCGTCTGGAACCTCTGGTTTTAAACAAAAATATTTGACACCAGACAATGAGATATTCTAGAAGAAGATTCCCACAGGCAGCTTCAGACCAGCACTTCAGAGCACTTTGCACTTAGATATTCATCACCCCTTAGGTCTGGTTGGGATCCTGGTATCTGTATTTTTAGCAAGCATTTAGATGATGTGCATTTAGGGCAGTGATGGCGAACCTATGACACGGGTGTCAGAGGTGACACACAAACTCATTTTTTTGGTTGATTTTTCTTTGTTAAATGGCATTTAAATATATAAAATAAATATAAAAAATATAAATCTTTTTAATACTATGTTTGCAAATATCAAAAAATTTCTATATGTGACATGGCACCAGAGTTAAGTTAGGGTTTTTCAAAATGCTGACACGCCAAGCTCAGAAGGTTCGCCATCACTGATGCAGGGCAAGGCTAACTGAGGGACACCAGCAATAATGAAAGCACGTGTCTTGAAATAACCTGAATCCAAGTGATGATTGGCTTATGAGGTAAAGTCAAGGCCCTGCTAGAGTAGCCCCCAGAAAGCCAAGGGTGGGGAGCAATACCTCAGTGGCTCTCAGTTTGGTCCCACCTCCTGCACCAGTATCATCCCCACTCCCAGCTTACCTGGGGCCTGCTCCTTTGAGTGAGTCCCTGAAGTGTGTCTCCAAGAAGAGTCTCCAAAGCCAGTCTCCTACCAGTTAGATGCTTAGTAATGTGACCCTGGCCTATATATACCACTAGGAGGGTGAATCTCTTTAAGACCTCACCCACCAAAGCTCCTCCCTGGAGGTGGTACTTGTGGGCAAGGGTGGTAATAGGAGGATCTTCAGAAGTCTGGTTGATGAGATCTCCTCTTATTACTGCAGGCTAGGAGGGACTAACCTTGTTAATATGCATAATCTGATTTGCACCTTGGTAATCCTCCCTTGAATTTCACAACACCCTTTCATCCCATTTGACTGAGGAAGAAACTTAAATTAAAAGTTAAACCTTGCCTTAGCTGGTTTTGCCCAGTGGATAGAGCATTGGCTTGAGGACTGTAGTGTTCCCAGGTTCGATTCCAGTCAAGGGCACATACCCAGGTGGCAGGCTCAATCACCAGTAGGAAGTATGCAGGAGGCATCAGATCAATGATTCTCTTTCATCATTGATGTTTCTATCTCCCTCTCCCTTCCTCTCTGAAATCAATAAAAATATATTTTAATAATAATAAAAGTAAAATCTTTGCTTCCTTTTCAACTTGGGCCTGGCATAATGGCTCCAGCAAAGAAGGGTGGAGAGAAGGGCCTTTCTGCCCTCAAGGAGGTAGTGACCACAGAACACACCATCAACATCACAAGATCTCTCACCATGGATTGGGTTTTAAGCAACACATGAACTATATCTGCATGTTGATGTGAAAAACAAAACAAAAATCTGTAGATATATTTTTTTGTAAAAAGAAAATTGTAGGGAGCATTTGATATCTTGCTTCACAGCAATGGTCAACGTTTTGGGCTCAAATAAATGCTTATAAATTATTTATTTATTTTTTGTTAATCCTCACCCAAGAATTTTTTTCCATTGAATTTTAGAGAAAGTGGAAGAGAGAGGGAAAGACAGAGAGAAACATTGACGTGAGAGAAACAACAATAGGTTCCTCCTGCATGAGCCCAGACAAGGGCCCTGGTGCGGGAAGGGCCTGCAACCAAAGTATGTGTCCTTGATTGGAGTTGAACTCCGACCCTTTGGTCTGCAGATCGATGAGCTATCCACTGAGCCAAACTTGCTAGAGCTCTTATAATTATTTTTTTAAAGGAAAGTGTAGAACACAGTAAATAGTAGTCTCATATTATATTATGAAACAATCCTATATAATGAAAAGCTAATATGCAAATATACCAAACAGTGGAACAACGGAAAACCAAACAACTGGTGGTTATGACGTGCACTGACCACCAGGGGGCATGGGAGGAACATGGTGGGCATGGGCAGCAGGTGGCAAAGGGCAGAACATGGCTGGCATCGGCTGTGGTGGGATACTGGAGCAGATGAGCAGGGTGCCAGACCAAGGCAGAGCGCCAGTTGTGGTCATCGGGGTGAGCTTCTGATGATTACTGAAAATTGTTTGCTCCCATACTCTGGGGGCAGGTGCCCCACACACTGTAGTCCCACCCGGGACTCACACCTGCTACTGGAGCCGTCTATGCTCACACCCACTGCCACTGCCCAGTGCAGCCCCTATCGCTCAGTGCCATCAGTCGCTGTGAGCTGCTTCAATACCAGCAGCAGGTGGGAGTGAGGCCATGGCCAGCAGCGGATGAGAAAGGTGGCTGCTGACCCCAATTGCCCCTCAAGGTTTCTCCACGTCCCCCTGATCCTGAGGAGCGATCAGGGCAGCAGCCATCCCTCGCAACTGCGGTCAGATGCTGGTCCTAATAGCTCCATGCTGTCACTGGGTTTGAGCAGGGTGGGTGCAGTTAGCAGGGGGGAGAAGCTGCAGTGGGAGTGGGGGCTGCAGGGCAGACAGGAGACCAGGGACGTGGCAGGAGGGGCCAGGCTGGGGGGGGTGTAGGATGGCACAAGCCCCGTCCCTGTGTCCACCATGACCTCCCAGCCCACAGTTCCTTTCAATGTGCATGAATTTGTGCACTGAGCCCCTAGTTAATATATAATGAGTGTCTATGCTTGTGTATTGTGTATGATTAGGATGTTTTTGGATGGATACAGAAGACACTTAAGGATAGTCAGGCAGGAAGGGTATAAGGAGGTTGGGTGACCTCTCTCCAGGTGAGAGAGCAATTTGCTTTTCAGTGTGTCCTACTTAACAAGTGATTTTTACTAAATTTATCTATATTGTTCTAATTTTTAAAATGCTTCCCAACAAATAAACCTAAATGATGTTCATTGGAAAATAGTTACAATCCAGGTGTTAGTTTTGCTCACTAAGGAAAACCTTTATCCTAGTCCCTGTTTGGACACAGCCATTCCTGTGGAGGAAGTCCTCAAGTCACATGATCTCTGTTGTCTGGAGGGTCAGTTCTCTCATAGTGGGGACTCCGATGTGATCTGTGCATCCAGGCTTCTGGCTCAGCGCCCCACATCTACTGAGAGCTCATAAAATGTTTGTTGGATGGCTTAGTGGATGGAGCATTGGCCTGGAACTAAAGGGTCCAGGATTCAATTCTGGTCATGAGTACATACCTTGGTTGCAGGCTCTGTCCCAGGCCCTGGTCAGGGCTCCTGAAGGAGACAACCAATGGATGTGTCCTTCACACATCAATGTTTATCTTTCTCTCTACCCCTCCCTTCTATTCTCTCTGAAAATCAATGGAAAAAAAGTTGCTGGATGCATAGTTCAATGAGATGCCTAACTGGGATTGATGAGATCAGACAGACCTGGGTTAGAAATGCAGATCTGACTGTTTCCAGCCTCTCAGGCAGATGATTTTGTTGGGAGCAATGGGCAGATAATATGAGAGTCTCTATCCCAACCAAACCAAGGGCTTGCTATTACACCCATAGGGAAGCCTGGATGGCTGCTACCCCCAGGCTGCTTGGTAGAATATCAGTGCAGCGCAATGAAGGCATAACTGTCTGGCAGACCCTGTTCTTCCGGGGAGGCCTGGGCTGAAGAACCAAAGATGTGATCTGAGCATGGAGCCATGATAAGAAACCTGGGAAATGCACACTTTTTAATCCTTACCTGAGGGCATGCTTAAAGAGAGAAAGAGAGAGAGAGAGAGAGAGAGAGAGAGAGAGAGAGAGAGAGAGAGAGAGATGTCCTGACTAGGATGGAACCCACAACCGGGGCATATGCCTGACCAGGAATTGAACCCATAATGGGATGATGCTTCAAGCAATGGAGTTACCTAGCAAGGGCAATACTTTTTCAGAACAGAACTTGTATATTAACTCAGTAATTTTTATGGCATTAACATCATAGCCATCTCCCATTGAGCCCTGAGCTCAATTACATTTTAAGTGGTAGATTCAAACCCAAAAGATTTGGTTGAAGAGGATTGGTCTTGCCCTGAGCAGTGTGGGTCAGTAGAGTAATCGTCCCATACACCCAAAGGTTCTTGATTTGATCCCATGTCAGGGTAAATGCCTATATTTCCAATTAGATCCCAGTCATGGTGTGTATGGAAAGCAACCAATCAATGTTACTCTCACATCGATGTTTTTCTCTCTCTATCTAAAATCATACCAGGGTCCACCAGACACCTCATTTAATTATTCATCCGGCAGGCCTTGTATACGCCTTTGCTAAATGTGAGGCCCTGTGTTAGAAGCCTCGATGAAAAGATCCCCCAGGAGTTCCCACCATCAGAGACTGACAGCCCAGACAACAGAGAGAGGTGATGTGGTTTGAGACTTCCTCCATGTGGATGGCTGTCTATTCTGTGAATAGGATAGTGGGTTTCCTTTAACCAGCAACTCTATAACCTGGACACTAGCAATTTCCCAGTGAACACCAAATAAACTTGTGTGTGTTTTTTTAAAGGCATGATATACAATTTTTGTAAAAGCACAGATATTATACTAGAGTACACTGAAAAGCACATTGCTTTTTGCATCCAGACCTCCAGGCTTTCAGGCTACTATACTGCATTACCTTTTTTCAGTTTCTTCTGTAATTTCCAGGAATATACTATTAATAAACAAACATCCAAGCAAAAAAACCTTTTTCCTTGTTTTATTTTACATTATGAATGTGCTATGTACCTTGCAGTCTTACATTTTTTTGGTTTTTGCAACTTTACACTTTGTGTATGTGTGTGTGAGTGTGTGAGTGTGTGTGAAAGCGAGTTTACTTGTGAAGCAGTGAGATAGAAAATGGGCTACTCCTCATGTTATTGGAAAGGGTACCTGGCCCGGAACCAGTTTCAATGCGCCCACCCAGGAGTTTCTCGGTTCCGCCCCCAACCGAAAAGAATTCCCAACCGGAGGCCAGGAGCCTTTTACACCCCCCTTATTCCAGGGGAGGTTTGGGGAAATGAGCCTAGACTAGCCTGCTTCGGCTCACTAAGAAGTCAGAGAAAAGGGGGCCTTGGGGACAGGCTTGAGGGGGGGGGGGCAGGGGCGGGGTGTACCTGACATGAACGGGCACTGCCCACTGCTGCCCTGGTTTCAAGCCTCATGGGGTCCCTTAGAGTTTAGAAGATGCCTGATTGTGGGGGATGGGAGAGGGGGAAGGCTCAGGTGTGCTCCTGGGAAGGAGAGCATTCCTTTTACACTTTCTAATTGTATACTGGGCCAGTGTGGATCAGCTGGTTGAGTGTTGTCCTGTGCACTGAAAGGTCGACAGTTTGATTGCTGGTCAGGGCACGTTCCCAGGTTGTGTATTAGATTCACAGTTGGCATGGGTACGGGAGCCAACTGACACATATTTCTCTCTCACATTGTAACCAATCAATGTTTTCTCCCACATCGATGTTTCCCCCTCTCTGTCTCCCTCTCCCATCTTCTCACTCTAAAATCAATAAAAAAAAATACATATTTTTTAAAGTATGAGATATTTTTCCTATTTTCTATGTCGATCTATTTCGTGTATTGTTTTGAAATATTCAATGCCGCTTCAATGTAAAAACTATGAGATATATTTGTGGTACACTGTTTTTGGAAGGATCCGTGATGCAATGCTTTTATTTTGTGAAAATTTTATAATTGGAAAGAATTTGTAATGGATTCTCACACCTTTCCCTGGAGAAATGGGGAATATCAAATATAAATATTACAGATAAAACCAGAAAAGGAGCAATAAAACCACCTGTCTCCTGGTAGCTGCAAAACAAACACAAATATGCCATGCTCCTGGGAACAGAAGATCCCAAGAATTAAAATGGGGTCATGGCAGGGGGCAGGGCCACCTCTCCTGTGAGGTGTGTTCTCCCCAAGTGCAAGGGGTTTCCTCTGTGGGGGGGCAGTTTGACAGACATGAGCAGAGCAATGACCATGGACCAGCCCCAGGCCCAGAAAAGCAGCAAAACCAGAAAAGCAACACCACAGCTGACCTCAGGACCAGCTGCATTGAATAGTGACCCACTGCCCAGGTGAGGACCAATCAATCAGTGGAGACCCTGACCTTGAAGGACATACCTAGGAAGCTGATGTACATTCTATTGAGATCCACCCCTGGGACCTCCCTAAAGTCTCCACATTTAAAACCCTGGGCACGCAGGACCCAGCACACTCTCCCTCCTGGGAGCCAGCTCCTACTTTGCCCTTCTCTCTCCCCTCCCCATCCCAGAGGTGGCTCACCTTGACCTTCCTCACTTCTAAGCTCCAGGGACCCAACATTTGCCTCTACAAGTGTTTCCTAAGCCCATTTCTTCTACCTTTGTGATTTTCTGAACAAATGTTCTTTTATAGTTTGAAAAAAAGTAAACCAGGATCCTGAGACAGTCTAAGAACCATTGTTATGGTCACACTATATGGGGAAGACCTGACTCAAAATTTGGTTCTGGTGTCAAGACTGCTAGTGGCACAAACACAGCAAGAGGGTATGAAATGGTTTATTACTCACTTCATGAGGATTTATGTGGACAGGACGGTGACTACAGGTCCAAAAATGGCTGGAGAGAAGGGAGAAAAGCAAGTAGCTTGGGGTTTTTGGTTGGTTGGGGAGGCTCTGGGGAGCCAGTTCCTCTGCAGGCAGAGTCTGAGTTAGAACCGCCACCCACCTCTCTGCCTTGTGAGGAAGCACTGAGGCTGTCTGCATGGCTTGCCCAGATGTGTGTCTTTGGGCAGGAGGGTGCGGGGGAGGCAAATGGTGAAGCCAAGGGGATGAGGATTAAAAGACATCAGCACAGCCCTTGCTGGTGTGGCTCAGTTGGTTGAGTGTCACCCCATACACCAAAAGGTCACCAGTGTGACTCTCAGGGCATATAGCCCGGTTGTGGGATTGACCCCTAGCTGGGTTGCAGTAGGCCAATGGATGATTTTCTTTACATCCATATTTCTATCCCCCCTCACTCACTCTCTCTTCAAATCAATACAAACATTTTTTAAAAAAGACATCAGCAATCAGCAGAGATGGACACATGCCTTTTATTACAAGCACTCTCTATTAACACAGGAAGAGAGTAGATCACATGGAACAGATGACAAGGCGACTCATCATTCATCTTTGCCTATACGCATTACAAGTGATTTTGAAGAAGGTCCTAGGCACAATAGGGCTTAAGTTTTTCTGCAAAACTTTCACTGAAAGTATAAAAATGTGATCTATTTCTCAAATTATAAAATGAAACTTCTCCCAACTCATAGTCCAGAAAAATGCCTATCCGTTCCCAGTTGCCTGAATCCCATGTGACAGATGTATTAGTCCAGAGCTGAAGCTGCCAGCAGCTATTTCTTGGGGATGGTGGCATAGGAGCATTCTTGGGGAAAGATTCCTTACACACGCCTAAGGACCATGCCCCTGTGCCTCTTAATTCTAGAGGTTAGTATTTTAATGAGTGGATGAGCAGAGCAGATGGCCCAACCCAATGTCAGTGGTCATCATCCACTCCACTGAGGGCCTGAATAGAACAAAAGCTGGGGGAGGCTGAATTCTCTCTCTGCTGGATGAATAAGCCAGCACACCCACCTCCTGGCCTTGGTGCTGCTGGTTCTCAGCCCCTCAGACCCGCACTGGAATCTGTACCATCTGCTCTCAGACTCTCAGGCCTTCCAACTGCCCCACCGTCTTTCCTGGGTCTCCTGCTGGCAGACTGCAGACCATGGGACAGCTCAGGCCCCATAACCTTGTGGGCCACTGCTTTTTAATAAATACCTTTCCAGATACAGACTATTGCTTCTGTTTCTCTGGTAAATCTTTAATAATACACCAAGGAAGGAATCAGTATAATCTGGACTCTAATAAACTCAATTGAAAATTCTATCATGTTGCCTCAACACAAGTATAAAGAGGAAACAAAACACACAGGGACAGAAATTATAGGAATTAAAATAGACTTAAAAGACATACTATGTGTTAATATTTATCAACCTAATTTCATTTCACTTTGAAATATTTGATCACAATTCAACTGAAAGTTGGATATTTGAGGATTAAAAAAACCTGACTAATAATTATGTTACACTGAGATAAGGAATGACATTAGAAGTATGTACATTGCCCTGCCCGGTAGCTCAGTTGGTCCTAATATGACAAGGTTAGGTCCCAGGTCAGGGCGCTTAATAGGAGCAAACAATAAAAGCATAACTGAATGGAACAACAAATCAATGTAACTTTCTCTTACTCAATCATTCTCTCTCTATCTCTCTCTCTCTTTCTGTGTGTGTTTGTCTCTTTCCTTCCTATCCCTATCAAAATAATTGTTTGAGCAAAATAATTTTTACAAATATTTTAACATACAACTATGTAAATTAAGATTCACTTTTAAAATTATGTAATAAAAATTTAGAAAGTAAAATCATAGGTATGTCCTGCACAGAAATGGGGAAAGGTTGGTACAACTATAGGTATAAGTGCAAAAAGATTAGTTATACCATATGGGTTCTTCATGCATGAGTTCATATTTTCTCTCCAATTCTGGATACCTAGAATATTCTATAACGTAATTTTAAATTGACCTTTTGAATTCTATTTCAGTGATTCTTTGCTCTCTAAAATTTTTCTCCTACTCCCTTCCTTAGGCTTCATCCATGTCCCTTCACCTCAGAGTTCTCAGATCCATCCATCTCCTTTCTTTCTCATAGTTGTTTTAAACTGGTCCCCTTTTTCCTCCACTTCAAATCCATCATCTTCTTCCCTTTTCTCACTTCCCATTCCCACTAAACAAATCTCTTCTATGGAGATAAACTGAGATTAAGGAAATACCAAGGTTGGCATTAGAGTTCCATCTGCGTGTAGGTTATGTGGGCTGGATTTCAGGTCTGAACTGACTGCCTGTGTCCTGGGGATGGGTTTTTGGTCCCCTATTCTTTCAGAGACACATGGAACAAGGAAAATAACCCTCAGCTTCCCTGTCAGGTTGGAGTCAGCATACACTTCAATTTAGGTAAACCTCTTGGAACCTCTGGTTTAAAAAATAAACACACCTGACATTCTGAAAAGCCATTTCATACAAGGCTTCTGACCAGCTTTATCACACATCCATATTTGTTACCTTTTAGATCAGATGGGGGTCACAGTTACTGTATTTTTACCAAGTACTTAGATGATTTAGGACAGGCTCACATAAAAACTCCACAATAGTAAAAGCATGTGTCTTAAACTTACCTAAATGCAAGTTGAGGTCCAGGTCCTGCTAGAGCAACGACATAGGAAACCAAGGCTCTCCCAGAGCTCACACTTCCCGTGCGCACATACCCAGGATTCTCAGCTCACCTGGTGCCAGCTTTCCTAGGGCCAGTCTCTGGACTGAGTCTCCAGGACGGGTCTGGGATGGGTCCTGTACCAGTTGTGAAGTTAGAGCTGTGACCCTGGCATCTATATACACCACTGAGAACTTACCTCATCAACTGGTGGCTCCGCTCTGGAGGAGGGAATGTGGCAGGTGAGGCTTAGAAGCTGTTCAGAGTTGCTGGTGGATGGGGAAGGGGTGGATCTCCCCTGAGATAATCAGCTCAGCAGAGGCTTGCAGCTCTTCATTTGCATGATCTATTCTGGACTTTTGGAATTCCCTGTCCACACTCTCATCACCCTTTACTCCCATCTTTGCTCATTAAGAAATAGACAGCTGAAGGCTAAGGGAGGCCCATTTCTTTTCTCACCTTGGAATGTGAGAAGCCCACCAGTTTCACCCCGTCATCTCCAGCACTCTGCAGTCCTGCCCTCTCTTTCCACACTCAGGGCATGGTACCCTTCTGCCACAGCACTTTTGTGCAGGCAGGTTGGTCCGTGGCAGCCCCGTACTCCTTATACACTGTTTACCCCCTTGTACTGGCATTCTTTCTTCAAGTCCCAGCCTAATTTTTACTTTCATTGAGAAGCATTCTTTGAACTCTAAAATTTTTTATCAATTATTTTGGGTCATATTGCTTATTAGGGAATGTGGTTTTTACATTGACTGACAAAATTTTACCATTTCATTTTTAAAATTTATATATATTTTTAAATGCAGTGCATTTAGATGTTGATTTTGTTTTTAGTATATTCTTATTGATTTTAAAAAGGAAGGGAGAGGGAGAAAGAGAGAGAAACATCACTGATGAGAGAGAATCATTGATCAGCTGCCTCCTGCATGCCTCCCACTGGGGACCGAGCCCACAACCCAGGCATGTGTCCTTGACCGGAATCAAACCTGGGACCCTTCACTCAGGAGGGCGATGCTCCAGCCACTGAGCCAAACCAGCTAGGGCTAAATTTATTTTCAATTATGGTTGACACCCGCCACATTCTTTTAAAATCAAACATTTGCCCGGTCATTGTGGCACAGTGTCTGAGCAGGGACCTATGCACCAGGAGGTCAAGGTATGATTCCTGGTCATGGCACATGCCTGGGTTTCCCACTTGATCCTGTGAGGGTCATGCAGGAGGCAGCCTTTTCATATTTCTCTCATTCTTGATGTTTCTATCTCTCTCTCCCTCGCCCTGCCTCATTGAAATCAATACATAAGATATATTTTAACTAAAAAATCAAACATTTATTATATTTCCCAATCTATGAAAGTGATTCCTACAAAGTAAAACACTAGCACAGAATCACAGTTGATTCTAGTCAATCTCATTGCCAAGAACAGTCATTAAGCAAAGTGACATAAAAATGAATTAGTATACAAGTGACTTTGCTGCTAGATGACTAATGAAATCACTAAAAACTACTTCAATTGAGTTGTAAGCTCAGGTATTGTTACCGGGACACCTCTGGGTGGGCTCAGGCTGCCTGTCGCTGTGTCCAATAACGAAGGCAGGGTTGAATCATATTAGGCGTTAATTGAGAAGGCTAGACAGCCAAGAAGACAGGGTGCTTACAAGAATCATATCCTGTCTCCCAGCAAGAGTATTATAAAGGGGAAGGGGCTGGGGTGAGGAATGCAGCTATGTGCAGGCCTGGGGGTCCTCAGACATCAGCTACTGTAATTAGTCATCAGGCCATGAGATGATGTTGATGAGATGATGTTTTGACTCCTGGTGGGTTGGCTTGACCATGCTGGTGGGTTCTGCTTGTTGGATTCACAGTTGAGTCCACTCCTCAATCACTTCACACAGGCCTTGAAAAGGAAACTTGAAGAAAAACTTAACTCCCTGTTGATACATAAGAAACTTAACCCCTTATTCACATAAATATATGTGTTCTGAGATTAAAAATAACATGATTACTTTTCAGATTCATACAGGTGCTCTATTAGATTATAAGTCCCCCCTATCAGTATAAGACTGCTTTTGGTTCAGTGACCAGAGGAGACCAGAATATAAATTCCTAAAATGTCCTATTCTAAAAAATACCATCAATGTAGAACAATCATCTCCTTAAGTCAATTCCATTGGGATTCTGTTTCCCCCCACAAAGTGTCTCTGTCTTCTAACCTTTACTACACACTGAAATAGGATTTACAATCCCAACAGTGAATACATTACAAATAGGATAAATTAGCCCTGGAGAAGACATATATTTTCTGGGAAATGTTCGTAGAAAATGAATGTGAAAGGTCCTTTGGTGACAACTCAGAGGAAAATGAGGAAAGTGTTATATGATGCTGAAGAAAAGGTGGTTGTTGTTGTAAAGGGCCAGAAACCATAGCTTAGTTGTGTAGTACTGTTGTGTGGAAGGCAGACTTTGTAAGTGATAAACTGCTAAGGAGAGTAATTCTCTGGGGGTGGAGTCTCTATCATCTGGATCCATATTATTCCTATTTTAAGAATTACAGTTCATGTACCATGTATAACTGAAATTTAAACCAGTGATGTACTTGGGTTGTTTAAGTAACCATACCAACTGAATTTTGTGCCTGTTGAAACATTGTTACATATGAATTGCCTTTGTGAGTTTCTGCTATAAACAGAAACTCTCCCTCTCCCTCTCCCTCTCCCTTTCCCACACTCTAAAAACAATAAAAACATTTTTTAAATATATATTTGTATTGATTTCAGAGAGGCAGAGAGAGATAGAAACATCAATGATGAGAGAGAATCATTGATTGGCTGCCTCCTGCACGCCCCCCCACTGGGAACTGATCCACAACCCAGGCATATGCCCTTGACCGGAATCGAACCCGAAACCCTTCAGTCTGCAGGCTGACACTCTATCCACTGAGCCAAGCCAGATAGGGCTCAATAAAAACATTTTTAACAAACAGATCCTAAAAACTATTTTTTAAAAGGTAGCTAGGAGCTCTAGCTGGTTTTGCTCAGTGATTAGAGCATTGGCCTTCAGATTGAATTGCCATGGGTTCCATGGGTTCCAGGGCACATGCTAGGTTTTAGGCTCTATCCTCAGTGGAGGGCGTGCAGGAGGCTGCCGATCCATGATTCTCTCTCAACACTGATGTTTCTGTCTTTCTCTCCCTCTCCCTTCCTCTCTGAAATAAATGAAATATATATTTTTAAAAAAGGTAGCTCTGAGGCTACTTGTCAACAGAAGTCTCTCCCAATTATGTTTTTTATGCCATTATATTCAGACACTAGTTTCAATGATTCTTTTTCTAATGAATCACCATTTTTCAAAATAATAGTGCTTTATATTTCTAACAAATAAATGTTTTAAGATTTTACTTAAATATCTTCTTTATAGGTGACGTTATTGAACAACTGCTATAGGGTTAAGTCAAACTACTGTAAATTCCTATGGTAATATTTTTACCAGCTCTAAGGACTTTTCATTCTAGCACTCATCATTAATGTACATTTCACTGATGTCTAATTGGATTCAGGAGTTATGGCAAACAATAGCTTTTCACCTCATAGTACATGCATTCGTCTTCACCCCTTGCAGCGTAGGGCCTTGCAATGACTTCTAGAAAATGGAAAAAGAGAAAAGTGTGTCTTTTCTTGGTGTTGGCCTTCAATGCTCAGGGTGGCCCTTCAATGCTCCCTCTTTCTCTAGCTGTACTGACCCAGTGCTGTGACAACACATGACTGAGTGAGTTAGATCCATGGGTGGGTAATGGAGCAGCGCCCTGCTGGCTTATATTACACTTTGCAAGAGTAAGCATCTGAGCCCAGCCGGGTGTAGGTCAGCGGTTGAGCATTGACCCAGGAACCAGGAGGTCACCAGTTTGATTCCCGATCAGGGCATATGACCAGGTTTCGGGCTCGATCCCCAGTGTGGGGTGTGCAGGAGGCAGCCAATCAATGATTCTCTCTCATCATTGACGTTTCTATCTCTCTCTCCCTCTCTGAAATCAACAAAAACATATTTTTTAAAAAAGAGTAAGCATCTGAGATTACCACAGCATAGCATGGCTACTCTGGTCAGTGCAAGGGTTCTCTTGTACCTCAATAAAAGCTCTGCTGAGCATCTTTTTTAAGTTATGGAGACACAAATAGTACAGAGATATGCATAGTAAAACTTTATTTCCAAACATTGTAAACAATACCATACAGGTATCCATACAGAAGCATGTTCTCAAAGGTTGACAATTTCCCATAAGGTCAAAAATGAGCATGTGACCTTTACAGGTCATACAGTGGTTGTAAAATGTAGGTTTATAGCCCTGGCCAAGTGGCTCCGTTCCTTGGAATGTCTTGTCACACAACAAAAAGTGGGCAGGTTTGATTCTCAGTCAGGGCACATAGGCTTCGGGTTCAATCCATGTTCAGGGTGAGTTCAGGAAGCAACTGATGGAAGCTTCTCTCTCACATTGATGTATCTCTCACACACACATACCTCTCACTCCCTTCCTCTTTCTATATATCAATAAACATCATTAGGTGAGAATTTTACTTTATTTTAAATATATTTTTATTGATTACAGTGAGGAAGGGGGAGGGAGAGTTAGAAACATTAATGATGAGAGAGAATCCTTGATAGGCTGCCTCATGCACACCCCATACTGGGGGATTGAGCCCACAACCTGAGCATGTGCCCTGACTGAGAATTGAGCCAAACTGTGACTTCCTGGTTCATAAGTTGATGCTCAACCACTGAACCATTCCATCTAGGCTCAGATGAGAATTTTTAAAAAGGTATGTTTACAGTTGTTAGCATGCAAAAGTTTATTCTCGTATTATTTGTTATTATTGTAAATATTTGTAACATTATTGTCAACCTGCTTTTGCTCAGCCTTGCACATGACATTTTTAAAATATATTTTATTGATTTTTTACAGAGAGGAAGGGAGAGGGATAGTTAGAAAGATCCATGAGAAAGAAACATCAATCAGCTGCCTCCTGCACACTCCCTATTGGGGATGTGCCCACAAACAAGGTACATACCCTTGACCAGAATTGAACCTGGGACCCTTCAGTCCTCAGGCCAACGCTCTATCCACTGAGCCAAACTGGTTAGGGCCGTGCACATGAAATTTTTATAAAACAGGCAGAATATTATAAAACAGGAGACAAACGCAAGACGATTAGAATTCCCCAAAAAATTACATGGAAAATAATAGTCAATAGAATGTTTCTTATGGAAACTTCTGACTTAGGTCAGTCAAATCTACAACACAGCCTCCATAAAACTCAGCAAATGCAGCACAAACTGCAAGGACACCCTTGCCTAGAGAACCAGGGTGTGTTACCACACAAAGCCAGAGGAGGAAGCCCTGGTGGGGTGCTTCATATCTGGAAAAATCCTGCTCACAATGTCAATGGTGGTGACCAGCTTACATAGGCAGGGTGGAAGCCATGCAAAATTGGTTTCAAATGTTCACACTGATGATAACATATCAGAAGAATATGAAAAGTTTATTACTCACATGATGAGGTTTTCAGGGGAGAGAAGGGTGGATATTAGAATAGGTCCCAAAATGACTGAGAGCAGAGGGAAAGGGGTCTAGCTTGTGGTGTTCATGTTGGTTACTGGGTGCTGTTGTTGGGAGCCTGCTGACACTGATGGAAACTTGCTTGATTGGAACTTCCCCCCTGCACCCAAGGATAGAGCACCTGGACTTTCTCATTAGCTTTCCCAGGTGTAAGGTTAGGGAGGAGAGAAGGGCGAGTCCTTAAAGCTTTCAACATTCAAAAATCAAAACTGGAATCAGGATCTTTATAAGTATTCTTTTCAATAACAAGGGAAGAAACTAAGCACATACAAAATTTCTTCCAAATTGTTCATCACTAGACTCTGATGATACTGATTGTAAGACTTTCTGGAGAAGATGCAATGGAGAAATAAGGCATAAGTTTCTCTGTAAACATGTCAGTAAATGCAAACAAGTATGACCTGTTATTCAAATTATAAAATGAAACCTCTCCCAACTCATAGTCCAGAAAAATGCCAATCTTATGATGTTCTAAAAGGCCAAATATACCAGCCCGCTGCTTATATCGCCAGCAGCCATTGCTTGGCAATGGTTTTATGGGAGTATTTCTGGGGAAAGATTCTTTACACACACCAAAGGACCATGCACCTATACCTCTTACTTCTACCTGCCAAAAATGCCTGCCAGCATCAAATCCCTCAGAACTCAGGACAGCTGGGTAAGAAGTGTGTGCCTGGGGATTAGAAAGACCAACTGATGTCCTATAGGTCACACTTTTTCTATCTCTTGAGATAATGAGATTTGGATGGGCAGTTTCAGGATCCAGTGTCAAATCTGCCTGAAACATGTGGATCATTTTATACAGGCCCACATAATGTGGGGGGAGAGTGAAAATCTTCTTCTTTAATTCACATGAAAACACTGCTGGGGTCTCTAGCTTCTCATACCTATTGTGGATATCTTCAATACCTGTGAGTAAATCCACATCTGCTTGCAAATACTTCTCTGCTATTTCAGTTAAAAGCTTGTTTAGTATGAACATATGGTTTGAAACTTGCCTTCCATTTTCAGTTAGTTTTTCTTCAACATCCTTCTCTTCTATAAATAGACCAGCATTAAGTACACTGTGCTCTACTTGTAAGGAACACTTCAGTTCTTTACATTCATACTGCAATTCTTTCCTCCAGTTTTCCATCTTTTCCTGCACTTCAAATTCTTTTGCAATTTGGTTTTCATATTCCGTTTCAGCATCTTCAACCTCCACCAACAGCGCCCTAATGTATCTTTTGAGCTTCTTCCTGCAACTAGCAGCAGCTTCCTCAATGGGTATCAGGGAGTGATGCTGGTGGTCTAAGGGGACCTTGCAATGAGGACATAACAATTCCTGGGCGTTGTCACAAAAAAATTTCAAAACCTCATTGTGCTTCCCACACAGGGGTTTTTCTTCCTGTAATTTCCTCTGGCTCCCTGTGGTGGGAATCTGCTTAACAATCTCAATCATGTGACATAATTGGGTGTTCCTCTTCAATTTCCTGTCAGGACAGTGGTGAAGGCAGACAGGGCAGGGAAAGGTGTCCTGCAGACCTTCCCAGCGCTGGTGGATGCAGGAGGGACAGAAGGTGTGCCCACATTCAATTGTCACTGGGTCTCTCAGGTAATCCAGGCAGATGGGACAGTTGGCCTCTGCCTGGAGCTCAGTCAGGGAGGCCGCAGACTCCATTGTGCAATGAAGGTATCTGACCCAAGACAGTCTTTTTAATCAGTGTGATCCTCCAGAAGTGAGAAAAATGAGTATGTGACCTTGGCAGGTCATACAGACTCCCACCTGGAATTTAAGGGGAGTTCATTAAACATTAGTCTGCTGCCTCCTGCACCCCCTCTGTTCAAATTTCCAGAAGCTGAGGTCTGCTCTCTGTGCAATGCAGTAGGAGAGTCCAAAAAGAGTCCCAGTTTTCAGCTGATGCCCAGACTTCCTGTGACTCTTGCCTGTATTTAATGCCTTTTCCCCCAATTGAACATGGGCTGTGGAGTCCTTGTGGTCAAAACCCCAGCACAATCTAAGTGATATGTGGTTTCTGTGGACAGAACAATATTGCCATTTAAAGAACAGTTCAATCAGCGATTAATCCTTATATCCCTGTATGAAAAAGTACCTCTGGCTGACTTAGCTCAGTAGCTAGAGCATCAGTCTGCAGACTGGAGGGTTCCGGGATCAATTCTGACCCAGGGCACATGTCCAGGTTGCAGGCTCAATATCCCGCCCCTGCCCCGCAAGTAGGGGATGTGCAGGAGGCAGACAATCAATGATACTCTCTCATCATTGATGTTTCCATCTCTCTCTTTCACTTCCTCTCTGAAATCAATGAAAAATATATTTAAAAAAAAAAGAAAAAAAGAATATGGTTCCTTAAATGTTAAAAAGAAAAAGTATCTATGGTAAACAAAATTATTTACCAGGACAATATTTAAGGAGGAGTTAGCAATGAAGACTATCATCTATTTTGCAACTCTAAATGAATTAATTGTTGTAGGGAAATTTATCATTGGCCTCAACTAAAAAGAGTAACAAAATACATATCATAGAATTGTTGAGGAGAATACATAACACTATTTGTGAAGAAGTTTTGACAGAAAAATGAATCTAAATCTCCACAGAGTTCAAACCACCTATTTACAGGAAATATAAGAATGGAGAAACCTGTGAAGGATAATCTTGTTAAATTTAGGAGTCAACTTGATTGAGCCACAGGCGATGCAGATAGCAGGCGAAACACTAGTTCTGGGTGTGACTATGAGATTTCTGGGAGAGATTAGTATTTGAATCTGTGGATGAACAAAGCAGGTGGCCCTCCCCAATGTCAGTGGGGATCATCCACTCCACTGAGGGCCTAAAGAGACCAAAAACTGGGGAAAGGTTGAATTCACTCTGCTGGATGAATAAGCTAGCACACTCACCTCCTGGCCTGGGTGTTGTTGGTTCTCAGCCCTTTAGACCCACACTGGAATCGATATAATCTGTTCTCATTCTCTGCTCTTCCAACTGCACCACCTTCTTTCCTGGGTATCCTGCTGGCAGAATACAGATCATGAGATATCTCAGGCCCCACAACCTTGTGAGGCAATAATCTACACTAATAAAAGAAAAAGATGCTAATTGACTGTACCTTCACTATGCCCCAGGCGACGCCCCCCAGCCAATCAGAGTGACTATATGCAAATTAACCCAACCAAGATGGCAGCCGGCAGCCACGGAGCTAAAGCAGG
Source organism: Myotis lucifugus (assembly GCF_000147115.1). Lineage (NCBI taxonomy): Eukaryota > Metazoa > Chordata > Mammalia > Chiroptera > Vespertilionidae > Myotis > Myotis lucifugus. Next base: position 23,142,170 of record NW_005871049.1, on the reverse strand, counting down.
AGGCTTGGTTGCCCTGGTGATGGAGGAAGCCAAGCTTCCCGCCTGCCCTGAGCCAGCTGTGGCGTCTGCTCATGGCAACAAAGTTTCAATTATAGAAGACAAATAAATCCCAGATACCTGCTTCCAGTCAGCCTCCATTGGGAGCTTGGGTGGCTGGGGGCCGTGGCCAGCCTGCAAACAGCCAACAGCCCCTCACCTAGGATGGCCACACCCTCATGGGGTGAGGGTCCCCACTTGGGGGCTTGGCCAGCCTGCAAACAGCCCTCAGCCCCTCACCCAGGCTGACCAGGCACCCCAGTGGGGACCCCCATCCTGAAGGGGCTGTGGCCAGTCTGCAAACAGCCATCAGCCACTCACCCAGACTGGCCAGGCACCCCAGCAAGACCCCCCTACCCTGAAGGGACTGTGGCCAGCCTGCAAACAGCCATCATCCAGTCACCCAGGCTGACCAGGCACCCCGGCAGGACCCCCCTTCCTGAAGGGGGTGTGGCCAGTCTGAAAACAGCCCTCAGCCCCTCACCCAGGCTGGCCAGGCACCCCAGTAGGGACCCCCACCCTGATCTGGGACACCCTTCAGGGCAAACCAGCCGGCCCCCACTCATGCACCAGGCCTATATAATCTACAATAATAAAAGAGAAACATGGTAATTAGCGTACGACCGCTACCTTTCCCATTGGCTAATCAGCATATCCTTATGCAAATTAACTGTCAGCCAAGATGGCAGCTGGCAGCCATGCACTGAGCGAGCAGGGAGGCTTGCTTGCTCCAGTGATGGCGAACTCCAACGTTCCCCGCCTAACTTGCCGGCCTCTCAGCTGCAACTCTAAGCAACTATGTTGCAAATATAGAAGCTAAACAAAACCCCAGAAACGGGCTTTCAGTCAGCTGGGCTTCAGCCAGCCAGACCGCAACATTGTATCAATGTTTTCAGCAGAGGCCTCAGAGCTAAAGCTGGCCCAGAATAGAAAAAAACAAAAAAAACAAAAAAAAAACAAAAAACGAAAAAAAGGAGCAGTTGGGAGCTTCAGTCACCCGCCAGCCTGAAAACGGCCCTCAGCCCCTCAGCCAGACTGGCCAGGCACCCCAGTTAGGGACCCCCACCCTGATCCAGGACACCCTTCAGGGCAAACCAGCCGGCCCCCCACCCATGCACCAGGCGTCTATTCTATAGAGTAAAAGGGTAATATGCCTCCCAGCACTGGGATCAGCATGACAGGGGGCAGCGCCCAAACCCCCTGGTCGCCCTGCGGCTCTGTGAGTGACAGGGGAAGGCGCCCCAACTCCCTGATCGGCCCTGCTCTGTGCCTGATAGTGGGGAGCTCCCCAATCCCCTGATCGCCCTGCGGCTCAGTGAGTGACAGGGGGTGGGGCCACAAACTCCCTATCTCCCTGCTCTGTTCGTGACAGGGGAAGGCGCCACAACACCATCCCCTCTTATTTTTTTTTCTTTTTTTTTTTTAGCCCCCTGTTCACCCACCCACCCCCCACCCCCACCGCCCCCCGCCTTAATCGGGGTTCTGGGGGGTGGGGAGCCCCCCCCCCCCCCCCCCCCCTCCCCTTCCCCCCCCTTCTCCCCCCCCCCCCCCTCTCCCCTCCCTTAAGTCCGTATTAAATAGAATTTTAATAGGTAATGATGAATTTGTTTTTTCTTTTTCCTTTTTTTTTTTTGTGTGGTTTTTTTCTTAATAACTATCCGTGGTGTTCCCCCCTTTCCTCCCCCTCTTCTTTTTTTTTTTTTTTTGTTTTTTTCTGTTTTTTTTTTTTTTATTTTTATTTTTTTTATTTTTTCCCCAACCCCCCCCCCCCCCTTCTCCTTTTTTTTTTTTTTTTTCTTTTTTTTTTTACCCCACCCCCCCCCCCCTTTCCTTTCCTTCTCTTTCTTCTCTCTCGTCCCGTTAAGTTTTTCTTGGTTCTGTTGCTTTTGTTTTTTGTGGTCTCTCGCGGCTTGTCCCCCTTTATTTTTTTCCTTCCCAACCCCCCCCCACCCAACATCCCAAACAGGTTGTTCCATTTACTTCGCCTCCAATCTTTTCGATACCGACCGTAGTTGCGCCGCCCCAA
>NW_005871049.1:23137041-23139681 GCF_000147115.1 Myotis lucifugus | reverse complement strand
AGGGCTCCTGGGCTGCAGAGGGATGTCTTACTGCCAGCTTAGGCCCATTCCCCCAGAAGTGGGCCTAAGCCAGCAGGTGGACATCCCCGAGGGGTTCCCAGACTGCGAGGAGGGTACAGCCCAGGCTAAGGACCCCCCCCCCCCCCAAATGCACAAATTTTTGTGCACCGGGCCTCTAGTTTTTAGTAAATGTCTTTTTCTAGATTCATACTATTGGCTCTGTTTCTCTGGTAAATCTTTATTAATATACTGAGTAAGTAATTAGTAAAATCTGAACTGTGATAACTACTAAAAGTCGACCATGTTTTTCGACACAAAAGTAAAAAGAAAAGATAATCCTGTGAAGGAAAAATACAGACATTAAAGTACATGTAGAGAGCATAATAACCAATTACAATGTATAAACTTAATTTCATTTCACCTTGAAATACTTAGCCAAAATTTAACTTGGAAGTTAGATATCTGTAGGTAAAAAGAATTTAATGATGATTATGTTAGGTTGAAATAATGAATGGCATTAGAAGTTTGTAAGTCAAGTCTTTCAGAAATATATAATGAAAAATTTATGAGTGTGATTCTGTGATATCTTTGGATTTGTTTCACAAAAATGGCAAGAACTAGGTAAGGAGTGCCAAAAAGTTCATAAGTATAGTACATGGGTTCACAATATTCTCTCTCCTTTTATATGTACCTAAAATATTCCTTGATTTTAAAAAGTTCTTTTAATTCAACTTCTGTGATTCTCTGTTCTATTCTAGGTAGTTTCTCCTACTCCTTTCTTTAAACTTCACCTCTTTCCATTCATCTCAAAGCTCTCAGATCCATTCCATCTCTTTTCCTCCTCACAGTTGTTTCAAAATGGTCCCCTTTCTCCTCCACTCCAAATCCATCACGTTCTGTCTTCCCACTTCCCATCCACACCCAAATCTCCCACAATAATATAAATTGAGACTGAGAAAAGACAAGGAAGGCATTAAAATTCCATCTGCTTCTATGTTATGTGGGTCGGATTCTAAATCTGATCTCAGATTACCTGTGTCATTGGGATGGGTTCTTTGAACCCCTTTTCTTTCAGGAACACATAGAACAAGGAAAATAACACTCAGCTTTTCTTTTAATTTTGTGTCAGCATAAACATAAATAAACCTCTTGAAACCTGTGGTTTTAAACAATAAGAGTGAGACACATAACCGAAGAATTTCTGCATAGTATTTTTATTTCTATCGTATGAAATATACTTAGTCTTTGTCCTTCATTTCTGGCACAGAGCTCCTAAAACCCTTGAAATTTCCTGAGTGATTGGTAGGAGTATATTTTAATAGTTATTAGGAGCCCCCTTTGAGCACATCTGAATTTACATCAATGATGTGACAGCAAGGGGCAAGATGGACACCCAGTAGCTTGGTCACCAAAAAGACCAACTGATGAGATTAGAACTTTGGGCCCCACCCACCGAATTCTGGGAGGTCAGGCGGGGGCTAGAGATGAACTTCTGTGAAAAGAGTACAAACTGTTGGAGATTTGAAGTGTCTGCAAATGCCAGAAGGGTGGCACACTCCAGTTCCACAGGGATGGAAGCTCCTGCCCTCAATATATTTCCAGATCTCTCCCTTTGTACCTCTTCATCTGGCTTGCCATCTGTATCCTTTATAATAAAGGTGGCAAACCTAAGTAAATGCTTGAGTTCTGTGAGCCCCACTAGCAAATTAATGGACCTCAAAGAGGGGCTGTGGGGACCTCTGATTTAAGCTGTTGGATCAGAAGTACAGGTAACAACCTGGACTTTGGACCGGCTTCTGCATGGGGATCTGATGCTGTGGGGTCTAGTTTCACATTCACCCGTCAGGGCCTGCTGCTTCTTGGAGAATCGCGTGGAGGTGCATCATCCTTATGTGGATATTTAATTGTAGGTCTGCTGATTTTTCTCAACACTGACAAAATGCATTTAATGTATAAATTCACTCTGAAGTCCTTAGAAGACCGAATACCTCATGACTTCACCAAAACAAATTCCACAGTCTGTTGCAGAGTCAAAAGGGACCATATGAAGCTGTTAAAATATCAATAAATATCCCATCTTCAAATAAGTAATTACACACACGTGTGTAAAACCTTAACTAGAGCCCAGCCAGTGTGGCTCAGGGCCTGAGCTTCGGCCTATGGACCAGGAGGTCGGGCACGAGCCGGGGCTGCGGCTCAATCCCCAGTGGGGGGCCTGCGGGAGGCGGCCGATCCATGATTCTCTCTCCCCTTCCTCTCTGAAATGAATAAAATATATTCTAAAGAACAGCACCTTACACAGGGAGTCCACGCAGAAAGAAAACGGCACGGCCGTGAGCCAAGGGCCTGGCACCAGCAGGTCCTCACCAGGGGCCCCGGGCCTTGGCCGCAGCTGCCTGGGCTGAGGCCCACGGGGCGGCAGAAGCCGAGTCCCGTCCGCAGCCACAGCTGGGACCGCCCCTCCCCGCGGCCTCCCCCTCTGAACCCACTGAGGTGTCCACTCGGCGGCCAGAGAACCTGTTCCAAATACCCGGTGAGAACCTGCGGCCGCCGGCGGCCCCCACCGCTCTGACGGCCATTTCCGCCATGGCCGCTGGCACCCACCTTGAGGGGGGAGGGGAGGGGCCAGCGGGGGTCGCC
>NW_005871049.1:23098693-23136921 GCF_000147115.1 Myotis lucifugus | reverse complement strand
CTAAAAAAAAAATATAAAACAGTTTTTGCTCTCATAGCACTAACCCGGATTGGCCTCAACGTCGATTAGACGGGCCCAGCCTCACGGACTGTAAAGCCTCCCAAGGTCCGGATTTCCGCTCCAAGGGCAAGTACCTTGGTTGACGGATACATTCCCAACTAGGGAAGTAGTTCAAGGAGGGCAGCTGATCGATGTTTTTCTTTTAATCGATCATATCTAGCTCTCTGGTCCCTCTCCCCTTCCTTGTTGTAAAAAATTCAATAAAGTATATTTTGTAAAAAAGTATTGCATCAAAAGGTTGATGAGCCTAAGATGTCCCCATGCTCTGTAGTCCGCAAACAGGAGACCCCGGAATGACGGTGGTGTAGTTGGAAGGCCTGAGTGTCTGAGAACAGATTCTACCGATTCCAGTGTGGGTCTGAAGGACTGAAAACTAAGTACACTCAGAATGGTAGATGTGCTACTTATTAAGTCCAGGAGAGAGCACAAAACCATCCTGCGTTTCTCAACCTCCACAGGCTCCCGCGCAGCAGACAAGCTCCCAGCAGCACCGTTTCTCCTTTCCCTGCTCACTGGGGCGACGGCGGCCTGTGGGTGCGGGCGGTGAGGGGGGGCGGGGGCTGTGACAGCCCGAGGCTCCGTGCCCGGTGCTTGGAAAGAAGGGCCGGTGCTCGCTTGGGCAAACATGGATGTGATTTAATTTATATGTTTGTATAGAGAACATTCTCCTTGTATATCTTCAGATGACAGCAATCTGCATATCCTACAGCTGCCTGTGTTTCACACACTTTCATCCTGCATCAGCACATTGTTATTTATTTTTATTTTTTTCAATATGTTTTTTATTTTTATTTTAGTGAGAATGGAAGGGAGAGACAGACAGAGTGAAACTTTGATGTGAGAGAGAAACATTAGTCTGCTGCCTCCTGCACCCCCCCCCCCCAGGGGTGGAGCCCCAAATCCAGGTATGTGACCTCCTGGTTCATAAGTTGACCCTCAACCACTGAGCCAAACTGGTCCGGCTGATTGTAACCAAATATGTCACTTGGTTGTCACTATACAGTGCACTGTACGTCCCTCTGTTCAAAAGTTTTCCAGCAGATGGTGCTAGACACTATTCAGTGCACAGGTCTGGACAACAGGAATTTGTGTCCTGAAGCAAAGCCTCCTCCTCTCTCCTGGACAAATGGTCATCCACACTAAGACAGGCAAAATCTGCATTGCTCTCTGTGTCTCTTCCCCCTGGATGGACGCTGACTATTGTCTCTGTGGCCAGGATTCTAATGACTAAGTTTTAAGTGAGCATGTAAAGTTTGTTGAATGGAGGGCTCAATGAATGAATTGATAAGGAGATGATTGGATCTATAAGAAGATGCAGCCCTAGCTGGTTTGGCTCATTGGATAGAGTGTCGGCCTGCGGACTGAAGGGTCCCGGGTTCAATCCCGGTTAAGGGCACATACCTCAGTTGCAGGCTCCTCCCCGGGGCCCTAGGAGGCAACCAATCGATGTGTTTCTCACACATTGATGTTTCTCTCTGTCTTTCTGTCTCTCTTCCACTCTCCCTTAAAAAAATTAATGGAAAAATATCCTCTGGTGAGGATCAAAAAAATATATATAAGAAGATATAGAAGGCAAAACACAGTTCAAGTTTAGCAGCTTTTCTACTTAGGTGTTAGCTGAAAAGAGTACAGTACTTTGTGTTTCAAATTATCCAGGATCCTTCAATACATCAGAATGTTCTGAAAATTACACACCTTGCTTCCATAAATCCAATTTTTAAATTAACTCTAAACAATTCAGCTTTTACACACTTCCCTCCTGTGCCCTGCCATGGCCTCCCTTTTCCCTGACCGCTATAAAAGCACCAGGAAAAGACTCCCTACTGGAATTTAAGGGGAACCAGGCCAGGTTCTGACCTTCCAGATGAACCACCAGTGTGTTCCACAGGGAAGGAAGGTGCTGTCGGTGGTCCTGCCAGCAACACCCAGGCCAGGCATGAGTGCCTCACAGCCGTGGTGAACAGGACTCTGGAAAGAGCCAGAACCTTAGAACCTTGTGCAGGTTGACCACAGCCAGTGCTAGGGCTGGGAGGGGGCGTGACCTGGATGCAATGTGTGTGTGTGTTGGTTGGGGGCGGGGGGAGTGGAGAGAGGGAAAGGGGTATCAGAGTTACCCAGAAACACGAAAGGCAATTACCTGGGTCCCCAGCCTCCTGACAGGCACTTCCAGAGGAACCCCCAAATATGCCACATGACTGACACTGTTAAGCAGCTTCTGTCCAAGAGGAGCCAGAGGAAAAAGCAAGAAGAGGACCCCCTGTGTGAGGAGCACCATGAGGTCGTGGCCCTGTCCTGTGAGAAGGACCTGGACCTGTGTGTCCCAGTGCAGGGTCTCCTCCTCCCACCACCAGGCACAGCCCCTGAGCAAGTGCAGTTAGTCACAGGAGGTCGCTCAAAGGCCACACTGAGCCCCTGAGGGAGCAGGTTGAAGATGCTGCAAAGGGGTTAGAAATACAAGTCTCAGAATCATTTGAATTGCTTTCAAAGGTGGAGAAGCAAATGGGAGAATTACTAGTACATTCTGAGTTGCAACAATTTAAGAGTTTGCTAGGAAAAGAGAAGGAGCTCTTTTCAAATTACATGTCAAGCCCGGCTGGCATGGCTCAGTGGTTGAGCATAGACCTATGAACCAGGAGATCATGGTTCGATTGCTGGTCAGGGCACATGCCTGGGTTTCAGGCTCTGTTCCCAGTGGGGGGCATGCAGGAGGCAGCCAATGGATGATTCTCTCTCATCATTGATGTTTCTGTCTGTTTCTCCCGTCCTCTCTGAAATCAATAAAAATACATTTAAAAAAATCACAAGTCAAAGACAACCCTGTTCAAGGAAAACGAAATGAAAACAAAGGAATGGAACCATTAGCAGCTGCACAGCTGTCTGCTTGGCTGGGACTTCACAGTTTCTCCTCCTGTGTGGCAGGCAGGTTCGGAGTTGTGTCTGTAAACTGCCCGTATCTGGGGAGGGGGATTGTGCCACCACGGGAACAGGTCACAGCTTATTGTGAGGATGCAGAGAGCAAGGGATGGGCTGGACCCAGACCTCTGAAGCTGAAGGGTAAAGCCTCCCGTTCCTTGTACTGTAGGCGTTGAGATGGCACATCCTGAAGAGGGGGTCACATGGGGGCCCAGAGTTACACATTCCTGGGTGAGAAAAGCAACAGGCCTCAGCCTTTCAGATTTCAGTTTCCTCAGCAAGAAAGATGGGATTAAATGTCTTTGGGAGGATTAAAAATGTGCAAATGAGATCATGCCTATGACTTTATCTGGCCTGACTGAATCACAGGAGATCCCTCTGCCCTCCAACCAGCATCTCTGAACTTCCTCTCACCTCCACCCTGGTCCACCCCTTCCTCTGCAGAGGAGGAGCCACCCTTCTCTGCTGGGCATGGTGGAGGGCCTAATAGTCCCACTCTCTTATATAAATTCAGGTCAAGCTCTCATCACAGACCACACCATCTGGTGACAGACTGGCTTCAAGGGCCCTTCTGGGAGAAAGGTCTCAGCGACCAGAGTTACAGACTGTCCCAGGACCGGCTGCTCGGATGAGTCCGGAGGTGGAACCACGTGGCTGTGGGAGGTAAGACCTGGGCTGGGGCTTCCTGAGCACCCAGCCAAGACAGGCTGAGACATTGCACCTTGAAAGGGAATCCAAACTCGAATTTGGTTTAATTTATTTATTTATATTTTTCAATTTCAGTTGACATTATATTAGTTTCACGTGTACAGGGTAGTGGTTAGACATTTATATATACCTTATGAAGTGACTCCCCCATAAGTATAGTACCCCCAACACCATACGTGGTTATACCATTATTTACTATATTCCCTGTGGGGTTTGACTTTATTCATTAATTAATTTTATAAATTGACTTGAGAGAGAGAGAGGAAGGGAAAGAGATTGATTTGTTGTTACACTTATTTATGCATTCATTGGTTGATTCTTGTATATACACTGACTATCAGGATGCTCTATAAACAACTGAACTAGGAGGATGGTTGGTGTAGCTCAGTAGTTGAGCATTCACCTATAAACCAGGGGTCACGGTTCAATTCCTGGTCAAGGCACATGCCCCAGTTGTGGGCTCTATCCTCAGTGGGGGGCGTGCAGGAGGCAGCTGATCAATGATTCTCCCTCATCGTTTATGTTTCTATCTTTCCCTCTCTGAAATCAATAAAAACAACAACAACAACAACCAAACACAAAGAAACACACATGAGGTTTATTATGATTTCTTTGACCCTTTCGGAGCCTTATACTAGGTCACCAAAATGCTTGCTAAAAATATGGATACCCAGATCTAACTCGTGAGGGGTTGGAAATGGGAATATCTGTGTGTGAGAAGGTGATGGCGAGTGTCCTCAGAGACCCACCTCCTAGGAATGGGTCCCAGGTGAGCCCAGGGACAGGATCATGTGGGTACAGGAGGTAGGAGCCTTGGTTTCCTGAGCCCAGGCTCCTGTAGGCCTTGATCCCACTTCCCAAGGGAATCCTAACTTTTATTCAAATTTGTTTGTTTGTTTTGCTGTTTCATATACTTTATTTTTTTCTTAATCTTTATTGTTGAAAGTATTACATTTGTCCTTTTTTTGGTTATTTTTTATAACACATTTGTTTTTTTCTGTTGATCCACCCCTAAGACCTCCCTTAAATGCCCAGCCTTTATTTTATGTTATTTTTAAATATATTTTTATTGTTGATAGTATTACAGATATCTCCCATTTTCCCTCCCTTTACTCCCCCTCTCTCCAGCCCCCCTCTCCCCCCCACCTCCCAGGTCTTCACTACCATATTGCCTGTGTCCATGTATAACATGTTTCATTATGGTTTGGGTGAGCCTTGTTCTAAAGTCATCCAAATGCTTGCTAAAAATACCATGATCCCAACCTGACCTAAGGGTGACCAATAACTGTGTGTGACAAAGCGCCAAGAGGTGCTAGTCTGAAGCTGCCTGTGGAATCCCTTCTAGGATGGCTCACTGAGGGCCGGTTTGTGTATAGATGGGGAGTGGACAGATGAGAGCCTTGAGGCCCTGATATACCTCATACTTCAATCCTTTGATCTTCCTTAATCTAACCATCTGCTTGCTTGCAGGCACTTTTTTCTCAGATCTGTGGGGAATGCAGATCTCTCAAATCTGCATGAGTTTGCAGCAGTCAGTGAAAGGAGAATTCATGTTTCTGTCCTTACTGTTCTGACCCTGTGTTAGGGGAAGTGAGCCATCATGGAGTCAGGGGAAGCTGGGATGAGAAAGAAGTGACAATGCAGTGGGAGCAGGCCTCAGCACTGGAGACAAACCTAAGAGGATTTGCTTATACAGGTGCTGGAATCAGAGGGAGCTGAACCTGCTAGAAAAGGGAAGGAAGGTGACAGGTCTCTGGGGTTTGTTTCGCTTCTATAATTGAAACATAGTTGCATTTCAGAGCTGTTGCTTTCCAGCTCAGAGCCGGGGGCAGCAGGCGGGTAACCTTGGCTTCCTCCATTGCCAGGGCAACCAAGCCTCATGTTCGCTTCAGCTGCGTGGCTACCGGCCGCCATCTTGGTTGGCAGTTAATTTGCATATCACCCTGATTAGCCAATGGGAAGCGTATTGGAGGTATGGTTAATTACCATGTTTGTCTATTATTAGATAGGATATATTAGAGGCCTGTGTATGAATTCGTGCATGGGTGGGGTCTGGCCAGCCTGCCCTATGGGGCTGAGCCTGCTGAGGGAAGGGACCTAGGGAGGTTGGCTGGCTGGCCCCACCCCCATGGGGGTGGGGCGTTCACGGGTGGGGCCATTGGGGGAGGGGCCTGGAAAAGACCCACTGAGCTGGAGCTGAGCATGGGCTCCAGCCTTCCCAGGGAGGACAGCCTCAGTAAGGAAACAGAAACCACCAGAAGGCTCTGCAAACAGACCCTGAGCTCCCTTTGCCCAGGCGGACTCAGAGCTGGTGTCTCTGTGTGTACATTAGACATATCCTTGCACTCGCCTTTGTCTGTTGGTCAAATCTACTGCATCAAAATACTTGTTCCCCTTCTTTTCTTTGGGCCCTTACAACAAATACAGGCCAATTGGAAGATGCAAGCCCCAGTGGCAGAGCCAGGCCCCACAATCACCTGGAATTTAGGCCTAAGACAACTGGTAGCGATCTCCATGGAACAGAGCACACTGTTTTTGAGTCTTTTTTAAAAAAAAATGTGTTTTTATTGATTTCAGAGAGGAAGGAAGAGGGAGAGAGAGACAAAAACATCAATGATGAGAGAGAATCATTGATCAGCTGCCTCCTGTACACCCCACACTGGGGATCAAGCCCACAACCTGGTCATGTGCCCTTGACTGGAATCGAACCTGTGACCCTTCAGTCTGCAGGCTGACGCTCTACCCACTGAGCAAAACCAGCTAGGGCTATAGGAGCTATTTAGATGGTTTGACAAACTAATACCAATTTTCTGATTTTCAGTCATACCAGATGGCTTCCTCAGTTAAAGAGAATGAAAACGTTCTACCATATTCTTGTAATTGATTATTTTATATTCATTTCTTCTCCTTAGGATCTTGTCCCCACAAATCCTTGTCACTAGTGGGTAGCTCACCATTGACAATAACTTAAAAGAACAGTTGTTTGAATGTGTGTTTGTTTCAATTTACATTGATAATCTAATCTTCAATTTTATTCTTTCTGAGCATGACATGAAAATCAGTTTTTTGAGTTGGAGGGTCCTCAAGGAAATCTAACCTCGTCGAAATCCCATCTACTTTTCTGTACAGAGCTGGATGTATCCTGCAGCTGAGAAGCTAAAGGAAAAACATGTAAACATGATATATTATGAATTCAGCACTATAAAAAATAAACTGTTTAAGCCAAACAGTGCCAGCTCCTTTTCTTAGGTTTTTCTCAAGATTAAAATGATTGAAGTTGGGAATTTTATTCTTCTTTCCCAGACTCTCTTAGAGATAAGAATGTTAGTAGCTATCCCCAGGTTTCCCAGATGATAGGTCCCTAAGGATGGAAACTGACCCAGGTATAGGTGATCTAGTCCCAAATCATACACTTGCCACAGTCCCATGCAGCACCATTGTGGGTGACTTGGTTTAGGTGGGTTGTGCTGATAGAGACACAAATCAGTGGTTGCTTCAAATGTGGCAGGGAGCAGGACCACAATGGTAGCCTTTTTTACATGCAACAATCTTTTCTCATCTCCAGGAATGCACAGGCACTTTAGAACCATGTCTGCTTTCTGACCAAGAATTTCTGAACTTGGTCTCAACGTCTGCAATCAGCTGGAGGTGGTGAACGGAGCTCCTCTAGACACGAGCGGCCACTGGTCTCATAGGAATGAGTCATTCAGGACAGCAAGGCCAGTGAGATCTGAGGGTGCATCTGCTTCTCGGTGGAGAGATCTCCCAGAGCACAGCTTCCTGAAGAAACCCACCTCAGTCCCATCCTTCTTTCAGGGCCCAATGGCGGTTGACGCAGCTCTGGCAGGACTCCTGGCAGAAATCAACTGTCCCATCTGCCTGGATGGCCTGCGAGACCCTGTCACCATCGAATGTGGGCACAACTTCTGTCGCTCCTGCACCCAGCAGTCCTGGGCTGATCTGCAGGACAGGTTCCCTTGCCCTGTGTGCCGTCACCCATGCAAAGAGAGGTGCTTGAGGAGCAACACCCAGCTGGGAAGGATGGTTGACATGGCCAAGCTCCTCCAGATCACCAGGGGCAAGAAGAAGCAGCAGGAAGAGAAGCGCTTGTGTGAGAAGCACAACAAGGTCCTGACCCTCTTCTGTGAGGAGGACCGAGAGCTGTTGTGTCCCCTGTGCACTCAGCCCCCTGACCACCAGGGCCACCCAGTGGGTGAGGCCCATGGAAGAGGCTGCCTCTCATCACAGGCAAAGGCTCGGCAGTTACATTGAGCCCCTGAAGAAGCAGGTGGCAGACGCTCAGAAATCAATAAGCATTCAAAGCAAAAAAGCCTTAGAACTGAGAGAGAAGGTGGAAACCCAAAGGCTGGAATTACTCTCTGAATTTGAGCACCTGAGGCAGTTTTTAGAACGTGATCAAGAAGCAGTTCTTTCAAGATTCGCTGATGAAGAAAAGGCGATTGAAAAGAAACTCAGCGCTAATATAACCGAATTTTCAAAGTACAATTCCACACTCAAAGGCCTGCTAAGTCAGGTAGTAGAGTGCACGGTGCTGACGGATGTGGAATTGCTGTTACAAATCACAAGTTTCTACAAGCACTCTGAGGGGTTCAGCCCATCAATGTTTTCAGTCCAGTTACGGAGGGAAGGCTGCAGTTTTCCTTTCCAGTATTCTGCTTTGCAGAAAATTACAAAGACATTTAGAGTAGATATCATTCTAGACCCTGAAACAGCACACCCTAACCTGACTGTCTCTGAGGATAAAAAATGTGTGCGATATACAAAGAGAATGCAAGACGTTCCTGATTTTCCAAAAAGATTTACAGTCAACACAGTTGTCCTGGGGTTTCCATACTTTCATTCCGGCAGGCATTTCTGGGAGGTAGACGTGGGAGACAAACCCACATGGGAGATCGGGGTTTGCAAAGATTCTCTGTCCACCAGGTGGAGGAGCCCGTCGGCCTGTCGGGGAGGCTGGCGGATTAGGCGGCAGGGGAATAGCTATGATGCCCCGGGAGCTGGCACCATCCCTCTCTTGTCTGAAGTGAAGCCCAGAGGCATCGGCATTTTCCTGGACTATGAGATGGGGGAGATCTCATTTTATAACATGACTGACAAATCACACATCTATACTTTCACTGACACTTAATCGACCTCTTAGGCCTTACTTCTATGTAGGACCTGACTCAAAACCTCTTAGGATCTCTATAGGAACAGACTGAATGAAAACTTTCTAAGAGACTGGACCAGTTTAATAATTTTTTTTTAAATGGAAGGTGTGTGTGAATTAATACAATAGTGGGTATCATATTAATATGAGAGTAAATCTAATCTCCCTTCAATGGAAGGTGAAAGGAAGAAATGGTGGTCCTGTTAAACACGTAAGTCAGGAAGAGAGTTTCATTTTGCTTCAACAACACTGGACAAGATCTGAGGATTGTCCAGGTCCCACTGCGCTCTTGGTTCAAGCTCTACCCAGTGCTTGGGATCTTCTGTAGCTGTTTACTTCGCTTCTTTACTCTTGAATTGGCCTGGGGTTCCTAAATCCCCCTTCCCCTCCAGGGTATTCTCTGACCTGGACTCCTATGGTACCTTTGGGCTCCCTGCCTTATTTCACTGATCCTAAAGGGCAGAAATCCTAGTCCTCTGTAAGCTACAAACCAGGGTCTGTCTTAGTAGTTTTTTTAGATGCACAGTATTTGCCTCCTGAATAGCATGCTTAACATTTAAATTGCTTTTGTGGTTTTTCTGTTTTGCTAGATCTGGTGTTTAGTTTCATTATTTTATAGTTTGCAATGTTCATTATTGTGTTTAAAAAGAGTGCTGCTGGTCACCCAGCTGACACATTGGAACCTGAGCATCCTAATGTTAGCTACGTTTTCTCTGTAAACCAAAGTTCATCCCATAAACCTTAGAAACAGACTAGATCCAAATGGAATTTAAAAATAAATAAGAATCCATCTACCATCAGTGTTTTCCTTTTGAAAAAGAAATCAGCTGGCAGCAAAGTTTACAGACTCTTTCAGAACAGAGACAGATTTTCAGAGAAGGCAATGGTTTGAGACATACTTACTAAAAAGGAAGGATAAGTCCTAGCTGGTTTGGCTCAGTGGACAGAGCTTCGGCCTGCCGACTGAAGGCTCCCAGGTCCAATTCTGGTTAAAGGCACATGCCCGGGTTGCAGGCTCAACCCCAGAAGGGGGCGGGCAGGAGGCAGACGATCAATGATGTTTCTATCTCCCTCTCCCTTTCTCTCTGAAATCAATAAAAATATATTTAAAAAGAGTGGGGGGGGGCGTGTGGGTACGGGGGACAGAAAACTTGGAGACACCCAGGATTTTCACAATACAATTTGGCCTTTTAGTTTATGGATCTTGTCATTTTGGGGATTCAATGGTATGGCCTGCAGGTGACACCATCACTTTTAGCTGAATAGAACTCTTAGAATGCCCCCATAATGGCCACATTTAAAAGAAACAGGTATTTGCCCTCATGTTTGACATCATGACAATATCCCCTGTCAGATACTTGTGTCTTGGTTAAGTATTTTCAAACCAAATATTGATTATTCCACTAAATACCCTCCCAAAATTAAGTGTAAATAAAAATTAGCAGACATTATCACAGATATCCCCTCCCCTTCGTGTTAAGCTTTCAACCAAAAGTCTTCCTAAGGCAGCATGTTAAGGCCCCAAGGGCAAACTGATAAAGAGCACAGTAGGAAAACTGCAGAAGTAATGCCATTTATTCATTAAAATGATTCACTTTATTTTTATTTTATTTTTTTTAATATATTTTATTGATTTTATACAGAGAGGAAGGGAGAGAGACAGAGAGTCAGAAACATCGATGAGAGAGAAACATCGACCAGCCGCCTCCTGCACATCCCCCACTGGGGATGTGCCCGCAACCCAGGTACATGCCCTTGACTGGAATCGAACCTGGGACCCCTCAGTCCGTACGAAAACTGCAGAAGTAATGCCATTTATTCATTAAAATGATTCAATTTATTTTTTAAAAATATTTTTATTGATTTCAGAGAAGGGAAAAGGGGAGAGAGAGAGAAAATCATTGGTCAGTTGCCTCCTACACCCCCAACACTGGGATCGAGCCCACAACCTGGGCATGTGCCCTGACCTGGAACTGAACCGTGACCTCCTGGTTCACAGGTGGACGCTCAACCATTGAACCATGCCGGCCAGGCTCAAAATACCTCAATTTATCTGGAGAATTACATAAGTTTAATATCAGTATAGAAGTTAATAGGGCATTTTATTTTTAAGTCTGATCCAAGACTAAAAGAGGTGTCCTTTCTTTTTAGACAAAGCCACAGAAGACCCCTTTGCTATCACTGAACTTATTGATCCAGTGAAGATATACTAGTATAGTCAATACTGAAATGCATGGCAACTTCCTGAAGAGGGCAAAAATAAAGAGAAAGTTTAAAGTGTTGCCAGTAGAAGGTGCTATAGAGGTAACAGACAACAATGGTTAGTCTAACACTGATCCAAGTAATCTTCATATCTTATTTCTGGAGAATGGAAAACTGTAGGAGTTTTCATAGTAAATCACCTAGTGAGAATTTGATCCTACAGTGAGAAACCTCTTTATAAATGCTACAAGGGCCAAGCTGCCATCCAATACTACACAAGCATATAAACTATATGAGAAGGCTCCATTGGAGGAATCATTAACACAAGAAATGTCTTCCCTCATCAGTTTAAGAGTGGGAAGAACTTATTTGACCAGCTCCCTGTTTTAAATACATTAGCATGCCAGCCTCGCTCTGTAAGTAGCCAAATTATCAATAGGATTCTCATGTCATGTGGAAGAAGTGTTGGCGCAGGAGATGTTTAAGCTTTACCTTTGCTCCTAGGATAAAGCAGGAAGTTAAATAATTTCAAAATGTGTAAAACAGACATTATTGAGATATCAAGGCTTGACAAATCACCATCACATAATCCACAAGCTCTACATATTAAATAGCCACACAGGTGAGAACCAAATTCAGGTACTCTACAAGAGTGGTAAAATGTCACTCAGCAAAAGCTGCCATTTTCTATGACAGTTTGTCAGGTGGTCAGTCTTGTATTAGCCTGGATCACTCTGCAATTGCTGTCTTGACCTTGAACTCTCACATCCGATTTGAATGAGAGCCTAGGTCCGAGGAAGTGAAAGCCAACAACCGCTTACTCAACAGTGCATTGTGTCTCTTCAGGTATACTATTATGTCTCCTTGCTTTTCAATAATTTCTTCTAAACTTGAAATAGTCCTACAAAGAATCAAAATATTAACGGGTTACATATATTCACCAATACTCATTAGTCTTTTTGCAAATGGGTCCCAACCAGTTGAAAACTGGTGAAAATACAGCATATTGCATTTGTTACCTTTTCGTAGATATTGTAAGCCAGGGCAATATCCCAAAATGAGATTCTTTCATTTGACTGGGCTTCACCACAGCTGAAAGGAGGTAGCATCAAACCTAATTCTAGCTCTGGCCCATATTGCTCAGTGGAGAGAGCTTCAGCCCACCAATCTATGGGTCTCTCTCACATTGATGTTTCTCTCCCTCTCCCTCTCCCTCCCTCCCTTCCACTCTCCCTAAAAATAAATGAAAAAATATCCTTGGGTGAGGATTAACAATAACAACAACAACAAAAAACCACCCACAAACCTAATTCTAAAGGCACAAATGCACAGTAATAATCTCCAAGTAGAATGGTTTCTAGATTTTGGTGGGGTGGGGGGTGGGAGGGAGGAAATTATTTCTCTTGCAACTTTTAGTCCCCACCCAAAGCTTACCTGAATCCAGTCTCTGAAGTAATATTGCTAGGGTAAGCATGGACTTTTTCTTCTTCAAGTATATCAGGCTGTGGTTTGGCTTTATTAAATTTTCGAACCTTCACTAAAATAATAAAGTCATTGTCAGGTTACCTAATTATAAAAAATACTTCTATTTCCATTTATTCAAATTATATGAATTGGCTATTTTCAAAAAAGGTCATATCATAAAAATGCTTCACAAAGAGAATCAATAGGTTCGTTGTTGTTTTTTATGTACTCAAACATTTGACAGTTTATCATGTGCCAAGCCTGCACTAAGCACGGGGAACACAGTGATCATTGCTATTATTGATAATAATAACCGGGATTATTTTTTTGTGGACTAAGAGCACAGAAGGCACAGGGGAACTATTTTACTGGAACTCATTCAGTTCTCAGAACCTCCCCCTTTGGTGGGTGCTTTTATTACTCCTTATTTTCTACAGTCAAGTAAAGTGCAGTCCAAGGAAGCTGGACAAGTGGCCAGGGCTCGAATCTGGGAAGCAGGGCTCCAAAGCCTCCACTGTGGACACTACCCTATAACAAGAGCTACCAGCCCAGAGAAAAATACAAATAAATCTACATTCCAGAACAGGATAAAAAGGACCATAAAGCAGAGCTTGCACAGGGGCTAGGACAGCCCTGGAAAGCAGCCCCTTACTCAGTAGGAATGATGTGCAGGTGGGGGGAGGTTCAGAGAGGAGGAAACCCGAAAGAGTGGAGAAGAAGGTGTTTTTTTTGGGGGGAGAGGGAAGGGGAAGAGCCAGAACAAATTAGGATCCTGAGAAGGGGAGTGAGTGAGTGAGGATGTGTGTAAGAGTGTGTGTATTTTTTAATGAAGTATATACTAGTAAAAGTTACACTAAGATGATTAGCTTTAACACAGAACAAGATAGCTTTAGGAACAAAACAACAACAACAAGCTATTTTACAAGGTAATATTTCAGTGTCCTAAATTTTCCATCTCCTGTCTTGAAGGAGGTGGTCAAGATTACACTTTTAGTAGAGTAGGGGCTTGGATACCGCTAGCCCACCCAGAAAAACTCCCTGCATATCAGCTTGAACTAAAAATATTTTTTACAAATAACTCAATGAGCACTAGCACAGGGTTTAAATATCTGGCAAACATTTTTCAGGGGTATTATGCAGGAGGGTTAAGTGAAGTGCTCTACTGTGTGTGTTTCATTGTCAGACATTCAAGGCAATGTCATATAGAGTGAGACAGAAACCTACCAAGGTCATCAATCAACTGAGAGCTTTAAAAGAGAAGAGACAGAAGGTTCTTAAATGATTTATCCCAAAGCAATGTTGGCCTTAATGCAATTTTGCATGCATTATTTATGTCCTTAATTTGTCGTTAGTTACTTTTTATTGTAAATGCGAGATTTACATGTCAGCTGCCTTTGAGGAATCAAACATGGGTGGTCTTTTGGGAATTTTTCGTTTTATACTGGAAAGGCTTCACTTTAATTGACAGAAACTTGTGGATGACACAACTAGAAACGAGGCTCACTGGTATCTTCCTGTGGATTTGAAATGAGAGAAGTCTGAATGTCAGCAATGAGAGATACGGACGCTCAACAGGTTCTCAGCTACATAGAAAAGCTTTGAGAACAGCTTCCTTGTTCTCAAATGAGCGGGGCTTCAAGCGGGTCTTTGTAAGAACAGCCTAGTTGTAGTTCTCACCTGTGTAGATGAGCAGACACGTCAGGGAACAGATCAGTTCCAGGGCCAGGATGGCCAGAATGAGGTCAAGATACAACCTGCTGGGCTCTGGGAAGGAATGCTGTATGCACAGCGTGAGGAGGAGAGCTGTGCTGCCTGGAGGAGGAAATAACCACAGTGTCAGCCAGAGCCCAGGTGACACCCCAGGCCATGCACACACCCAGGCCCCATTTAAACAGAGAAGTGAAGGAAGTTGGAGGATAAAAACCAAAAATCTGCTCATCTTTTGACGGAGGAATAAAGGAAAACAAAACATCAAAGAGTTAATGATGTCTCCTAATACAAATATATGAAATGGAACTTTCTTAAAAACTAAGAAATGGTTTTTTGCTTCATAGAATTATTAACAATGACATTCCTTTGGGTCATCCTTTGTGCATTGTGGTTTTTAGAAATGTGCATTATCCCAGTTCTTCCGGATTCATGGGTATTTGAGGAACCTAGTATTCATTCTGGTCACCACCTACGCTCATGGCAGACCTGCACTGCCTTCAGCAGCACTACAATGCTCCAGACACTTGGATGGAAACCCAGACATACTGCTTTCCCATCTGAAAAATGGGGATAACTATCTTTCTCACAGTGATATTGTTTTGTTTCATTTTTTAAAAATATTTTTATTATTATTGATTTTAGAGAGGAAGGGAGAGGGAGAGAAGGATAGAAACATCAATGATGAAAGAAAATGGTTGAGCAGCTGCCTCCTGCACGCCCCACACTGGGGATCAAGCCGGAAACCTGGAAATCGAACTGTGACCTTCTAGTTCAGTGATGGCGAACCTATGACACGCGTGTCAGAGGTGACATGTGAACTCATTTTTTTGGTTGATTTTTCTTTGTTAAATGGCATTTAAATATATAAAATAAATATCAAAAATATAAGTCTTTGTTTTACTATGGTTGCAAATATCAAAAAATTTCTATATGTGACACAGCACCAGAGTTGAGTTAGGGTTTTTCAAAATGCTGACACGCCGAGCTCAAAAGGTTCGCCATCACTGTTCTAGTTCATAGGTCAATGCTCAACCACTGAGCCACGATGGCCTGGCTGTCTTTTTTTCATTTTTAAAAATTTATTTTGATTTATTTCTTTTGTATTAGTTTTTTTAAAATAAATTTTTATGGATTTCAGAGAGGAAGGGAGAAGGAGAGAGATAGAAACATCAGTGATGAGAGAGAATCATTGATTGGCTGCCTGATGCATGCCCTTCATGGAAAATAGAGCATGCAACCCAGGCATGTGCCCTGACCAGGAATTCAACTGTGACCTCCTGGTTCATAGGTTGACACTCAATCCCTGATCCACCCAGCTAGGCTCTATTAGTTCTTTTAATGAACTAAAGCCATTAATTTACTCTGACCCTGGACTCCTCCTATTTAAATTTGGGGAAATAATACTTGTCATACAAACCCTGAGTTTAAAATGTATTTTAAAATGTTTTTATTTATTTTTAGAAAGAGAAAGTGAGAGGGATAGAGAGATAGAAACATTGATGAGAGAGAAACATTGACCAGCTCCTCCTGCATACCCACTACTGGGGATCAAACCAGCAACCCAGGCATGTGGCCTGATCAGGAATCAAACCAGTGACCTCTTGGTTCATGGGCTGATGCTCGACCATTGAGCCACACAGGCTGAACATTAAAATGTATTTGGATCTAAGGAACGAGGACAGATGAATTAGATAAATATTTTCAACTTATTTGGAAGAAAAGCTCCTTCTCCCATTTCCATAAAATAAATGCACTTTCCTCTCTAGAGAATAACAAAAAGTATCAGGATGAAGCTAATCAATATCCAGCAATACTCAGGGGCAGATGGGTGGGTGGTAAGAGATCAACCAAAGAAATTGTATGCATATATGCATAAACCATGGATAAGATAATAGGGTGATGAAGGTCTGGGGTTGGGGGGTGGAGGGTGGGCTCAATAGGGGAAAATAGGGGACATATGTAATACTTTCAACAGTAAAGATTTAAAAAAATATATCCAGCAATACTATCACATCTGATTTTAAAAATGGTTATACTCTTCTGATTAGCTGGAGCTTCTGTATCTTCTATGACTTACCTCTTTTTCTTCAAATAAGAAAAAGATACTTAAAGAAAAATAGAAACAAGGTGAATACCTGCCCCAATCTCTTTGATATTCTGGATCCTTATATGAGCAACATACAAGTGATGCCATCTGCGATTAAACTAAGGGTCCAATTATTTAGAAAGAGATTATGATTAAGGGTCACATTTTTAACAATTTGAAAGTCATTTTGGTGGACTCAAAATGACTATTTCCAGAAAATCACTTATGATGGAACATTATTTTGGTTATAGAGCATATAAGGTCTTTCAGTAATTAAAAAATAGATTTTTGCCCAGGCCGGTGTGGGTCAATTGGTTGAGCATAGTCCCATGCAATCAGAAGTGGCAGGTTTGATTCCCAGTAGGGTACATGCCCGGGTTTTGGGTTCAGTCCCCTGTTGGGGTGCCTTCAAGAGGCAACAGACGGATATCTCTCTCTCTTTCTCTCCCTCTCTAAAATCAATAAAAACATTTAAAAAAAGTTTTCTGCCCACCCCCTCAACCAAAAGGTGATAGTGACACCTTCTGGCCAGGAGAGAACACTACACATCAAAAGTTGAACATAAAATCAAGTTCTTCCTTAGGGAGCAAGCAGTAAATGTCGTCCCCTCCTGGATGAGCACAGTTCAGCCACCTCTATAAAATGCTGCTTTCTCTGCTAGCATGGCCCTCCATCTTCACTAAAAATGTCACCGAGTGGATGAACTTGCAGTTTGCAGTTTGCCCTTAAGTAAATGCACTAGCACAGAATAAAAATAAAAATTAAATTCTGTAATGCTGTTTTTCTGCAAGAAGTATTCATTTCTAATCCAGCTTAAAAATTTATTCCAGACTCACAATCAAAGAGGGTATTTTAAAATGACAGAAGCTTTATAATAACATTAAGGCAAAACTAATTACCTAAAGAAACTCAGCTTAATTCCATTAAGCCTTTGAAATGTCCACAACAGTAAAGAGAAGCAGGCACTCATGCATTCTAAATGCTGATCTAGCCTTCATAATTTGCTTTTCTTTCTTCGTTTTGGATAATGCATCCTATTACATAACAGTTTCTCTCTTACTGCAAGAAAAGTACCGAGTTTCATTTAAAATAAAACAATTCCCTCTTCTTATCTTCCAGGTATCAAATAGCAGCAGCATTTCTATCTCCTTGAGATGAATAAGGAGATAGAAATACATGGACACAGGAATACATGGATACCATGTTCATAATGAAGGAGAGCAGAAAATGCCACCTGAAAATATAACTCTTTGGCATAAGGATTACTTTAAGCTGATTATGTTTAAGGAACAGCAGACACCGGGAAAAAGCTCTGAAAATGGAGAAGTTATCCATTTGTAAGATTGTCTCCTTCTCTGTACCAGGAAGGGAATGATGACTCTAAATCGCAAGAAATTCTTATCAATGGAGAAGGCATCTACTTAAATCTGCTTAACAACTTTATTCTTGTTTACTTTGCTTTTCCTGGTAACCACCCATAACTGTCTCCCACCCCAGCATCTTCTTTTGTCTTTAGCTGGAGATGGTATTTAAGGTAGTGGCTTGGGCCATTTTGGGGTGTTACAGTATCCTGGGTATCTGTATACAGGAGGCATACATGTTATTAAACTTGTTTGTTTTTCTCCTGTTAATCTGTCTTTTATTACAGTGGGGGTCTCAGCCAAATACCTGGAAGGTAGAGGAAAAATGATATTCCCTCCCTTATAATAACCAACACAGATTTCAAAGGAAAATGAAGCTTATATATATTATAAGAAAAGCTTCGACATTTAGGTGATCCAAAATGTAGTGGCCACAACACATATCAGTCCCACAAAAATGAGAATCTACAGTAAGTCCTGACTTAACTTTGTGAATAGGTTTCTGTGACATTAAGTGAAACAGCGTATAAAGAAACCAATCTGACCATAGGCTATTGATATAAATAAGTGTTAAGTTCCTATGGCATCCCATCAACATTTTAACAAAATGATGCTGCATGAAATGACATTATTCAAGGACCTGCTGTATTTGATTATAAAATCAAGTTTCCAGATTTTCTTTTTGTAATTTTTGCTACTCAACGAAGCCACAGACAAGCTGAGAGAGACAATGGACTTACTTACCAGTGGAGTGTATCATTAATGCAAGTCTTTTAAGATGCCTTGTTGATCGGTAGATCATGTGATAGCCTCGGTTTCTTACTTTGCTGTGGTGATGCTGAATGTAGCGCTCAAGAAGGAAATGCAGAATCCACAAAATAACTTTTCCAAGGATTATGACCGTCTGAACTTTCAGTGGGTTGGTGTAGTTTCCTGGGCACTTGTCCTCATTTGGATCAGGGTAAGAACAAAGCACACCTGTTACAAATGCTAAAATAACAAACACAACCTGGTGGAAAGGAAAACAATAGGCTTAATATTCAATATTTCAGAAACATTATCACCATCCCACCACATACTCTTTATGCTTATAACTTTTTTGTTTTTAAGTTTCATTTAATTTGATTTTCCATCACCTTTTAGCCCCTCTCTGCTCCTCCACCGCTGCAATTACTGCACTGTTGTCCATGTCCAGGATTTCTCTCTCCTTTTTTTCCTTTTTTGCTCAAACCCTTCACCGCCTCTAAGCTTATGATTTCTGATATCCAATTTTTATAAATAAGTTTAAAAAAACACTGTATTTTTACAAACTTTAAAAAAAATATTTTTTTATTGATTTCAAAAAGGAAGGGAGAGGGAGAGATAGAAACATCAAGAATGAGAGAGAATCATCGATCAGCTGCCTACTGCACGCTGCCACTGGGGATCAAGCCCGAAACCCAGGCATGTGCACCTGACAGAATCAAACAGAGGACCCTTCAGTCCCTCAGGCCTACGCTTTTTAAAAAAATATATATCTTTATTGATTTCAGAGAGGGAGAGACATCAATGATGAGAGAGAATCATTGATCGGCTGCCTCCTGCATGTCCCACATTGGGAACCAAGCCTGCAACCCAGGCATGTGCCCTGACCAAGAATTGAACCGTGACCTCCTGGTTCATAGGTAGATGCTCAACCACTGAGCCAGGCCAACTGGGCCCACAGGCCTACGCTTTATCCATTGAGCCAAACCAGCTAGGGCTTTACAAACTTTTAAAACTAAATTTGAAGAAAAACTTGGAGATAACTTAGAAAACAAAATCGCAAATAAGAAAAAAAAATCACTTTAAATCTGATCTTAACAGAAATGGACACTTAATGTTAAAGACAGTTTCCTGCCCACTTCTCTTTTACTGAAAAGAGTAAAAAAAAACCAGTTAATTGAGTGCCTTAAAGGTAAAAGAAAAATCATGATTTTAAAAAGTTTATTTCTATGGGTCTTATTTGCCTAAAATGCATGAGTCTGCTCATCTGGAGACTTTAGAGGAGACCCGTGTCCATGTCTCTCTCAGCTTCTAGGGACCCCTGCATTCTGTCACTCATGTCTTCTTCCTCCATCTTCAGAGCCAGCAGGGTGACATCTTCAAATCTCTCTTTTCTGACTTCTATTTCCATGGTCACTTCTCTTTTTCTGACTCTGACCCTCCTGTCTCCCTCTCTTAAGGATTCATGATTACATTGGGCCCACTGTACAAACCAGAATAATCTCCCCATCTCACATCCTGACTTAAGCACATTCACAGAAGCCCCTTATCCATTCAGGTAACACATTCACAATTTCCAGGGAGTAGGAGGGGGGGAAAAATACAATAAAATAAATTTGTTTCCAGTTTCAGTGTTAAGAGAACAATAAAAACTATACAATTAGATGACAAAAAGGTAAAAGATTGGTGCCAAAATACAAGCAAACAGACATTCTCATATATTGCTGGCTGGTCAGAATTGCTATTGAAAAATCACTTGGAAATATCTTGACCCAGAAATCCTACGTCAAGGACTCTATCCCTCAGGAGGACAAGCACCAGTACCTAGCATACATGGATATGAATATTCACTGCAATATTCTCCAAATCTGCAAAACTTGAAAATTGATTATGTGTCCATCCACAATAGAATTCTTGAATAGATCAAGGTACACCCACCCATGTAGTAGAATATTACTCAGCCATGAAAGAATTAACGGAATCCCTATGCATCAGTTTGGATGGATGTCTATATGTCAGACTGAAAGAAGTAAGCTGCAGAGCAGTAGTTCCAAGTGTGGTTTCCAGGCCAGTGGCATCAGGATCACCAGGGGCCGTTTATTAATGCAAATTCTCAGGCCCCACCTCTTACCCACTGACTCAAAATATCTGGGGGCCATTCAACAAGCCTGCCAGGAAGTCTGATCCACCCTGAAGTTTGGGAAACTCTGCCACAGAGTAATAACTACAGTATTAAATCTCTTAAAGAAACTGGATAATACTGGAAACATGCCCACAATAAATTCTTTGAAGTAGAGATATGACTGAAAAAGTATGCACATTTTATTTATTTTATTTTTGTTTTAAATATATTTTTATTGATTTCAGAGAGGAAGGGAGAGGGAGAGAGAGATAGAAACATCAATGATGAGAATCATTGATCTGCCGCCTCCTGCACGCCCCCTACTGGGATCGAGCCTGCAACCCAGGCATGTGCCCTTGACCTGAATTGAACACAGGACCCTTCAGTCCGCAGGCCAACGCTCTATCCACTGAGCTGAACCAACTAGGGCTAGTATGCACATTTTAAATGTTAATAAATATAACCAATTTAATATATTTTTTATTGATTTCAGAGAGAGGAAGGAAGAGGGAGAGAAACATCAATAATGAGAGAGAATCATCGATTGGCTGCCTCCTGCACACCCTCCACTGGGGATCCAGCCTAGAACCCAGGCATGTGCCCTGACCAGGAATCAAACCCTGATCTCCTGGTTCATGGGTTGAAGCTCAATCACTGAGAAACATCGGATGAGCTTATGTATTTTTTAAGAACGTCACCTCTATGCTGTCTCAAAGACATCCTTCCTTTTTATAGCTGCATAGTATTCCATTGTGTAAATGTACCACATCTTTTTTTTTTTTAAATATATTTTTATTGATTTCAGAGAGGAAGGGAGAGGGAGAGAGAGATAGAAACATTGATGATGAGAGAGAATCACTGATCTGCTGCCTCCTGAACGTCCCCCATTGGGGATCAAGCCTGCAACCTGGGCATGTGCTCTTGACTGCAATCAAACCTAGGACCCTTCAGTCTGCAGGCTGACACTATTATCTATTATAGAGCCAAACCAACTAGGGCTGTACCACATCTTTTTAATCCACTAATCTACTGATGGGCACTTGGGCTGTTTCAGATCTTTAAAAAAAGGATCTTTTACCCTTTGAGACAGCATGGAGGGACCTGGAGAATATTATGCTAAGCAAAATAAACCAGTTAGAGAAAGATAAGTATCACATGATCTCACTTATGAAATCTAATGCATAAAAGAAGCTGACAAAATAGATCCAGAGACACTGAAGCATGCAACAGAATGAAAAATTTCAGGGGTTTTGGGGGGAGGGGTAGGAAGAGACTAACCAAAGAACTTATATGCATATATATATAAACCAATGGACACAGACAATAGTGCAGTGAAGGCATGGGAGAAATAAGGAGACATCTGTAATACTTTCAACAATAAAGATAAATTTAAAAAAAAAAGAACATCACCTCTAGATGGATCACTTTCTCGCAGCAAACTTACATGTATTAACAGGAGAAGATTTGCTATAATGACCGTAGGAAGAGGATGGAATCTGGGTCTAAAATGAGCATGTAAGGAATAATGTGAAAGATGCTGGGTGTCCAGAAGGGGGTCATCTTCAACACTTTGGGATGGATCCAAGGAACCCTGGGGTGCAGGAAAAAGGAAGCAAGCTATAATTACCACTTCCTGGATTATGTTTCTAAGACAAATTTACTGAATTTATAAAGCTTTAAAAAGCAGTATACAAGTTAGAGGCAAAAATAATACTCCCTACCTAAAGCCAATTTTGAAAATATACATAAGCCTCTAGATAACTTCTGCATACAAATTGGTGAAAACAACAATCATTAAAACAGGTAGAGGACATCTTAATTCATTCATCTTCAAACAAGGTAATACATAATGAGACTAAAGCAAATAATTTTCTTCAAGCCCTCAATACTTAGATATTGATTTACTTAACATTATTGGTATTATTGATGAAATAATTACATATGGTTGCAATTCTTCAACTATGTCTCTGTGCTCCATAAAATTCTGGAAAACTGGTGAAGGCTTTATTCAGAGGCCTTAAAACAAACTTTCAGTTATGATAGAAATATTTTAGAGCACTAATAGAAACAGAGCACCCTGACAGACCTTCCAAGGAGACTTTAGTTTGTAGATGTCAGATTCTCAATGAGAACAACCACTTGCAATGTCACTGAAGTAGTTGGGAAAAGTTCAGCTGCTACTTCAAAATCTACTTAATCATGTTTAACAGTATTGTCTTGACAGAACAGTATACTGTCCAGTCCCTGGTGCATACAATAATCTCTCAATGTCAGATTCTTAGCCAGTGTGGTTCAGTGGTTGAGCATCGATCTATGAACCAGTAGGTCACAGTTCAATTCCCCATCTGGATACATGCCTGGGTTGCAGGCTCAATCCCCAGTGGGGGGCATGTAGGAGGCAGCTGATCGCTTATTCTTTCTCATTATTGATGTTTCCATCTCTCCCTCTCCTTTCTTCTCTGAAATCAATAAAAATTTATTTTAAAAAAAGATTCTTAGGGAAAACTGTTATATAAACTTAAGACACCATCAAAAGGAGATTACATTTTCATTGGGGAGGCCAGGGGTAAAGGCATGCAGGACTAAACAACATACAATAGAATATAGTGCACAGGATACTATAGGGGAGTAATAAATTAGCAAATGAATAGCACAGATAATGCACCAAATTTAGGTTACCTAGGTATCCTAGAATGAAAGGGAAATGATGCCTTAATTTGCAAAAGGGAAGCCGGAGACTAGGATTAGGAGACAGAAGATAAGGGCTTTCTACTTTGGAAGGGGTAGAGGGTGGTATGTTGGTCACTAGGATTAATTATATAGATAATTCAGTAATGTGGGGCTTTGATTTCCAACCTCAGGCATTCAATGCTGCTCCACAGTTTTTAAAATCCTCACCCAAGGATATGGTTCCACTGATTTTAGAGAGAGAGGGAAAGGGAGAGAGAAAAACATCAATGTAAGAAACAAATGGTTGCCTCCCAAACTTGCCAGGACCACTGGGAATCAAACCCACAATCTCAGCATGTGCCCTGGCTGAGAATTGAACCCACAACCTTTTGGTGTATGAGATCACACTCCAACCAACTGGGCCACCCAGCCAGGCCACTGGTCTGCAATTTTTAACATTCAATGCCTAGACAGTTTCCTGTTTAGTTTGCCAAAAACTCATGGTGCAATTCTGATTACTTCTGTTCTCTTCAAGACTCCTTTGCCTCTGGCTCTTTCTCAATCAGCAGATGTTCCAGTTTCCACAGCTCTTTCCTTAGCTAATGTCCATGCAGCCTTCCAGGCTCAGGAGGGGCAATTCCCATGGGTAGCCTTCCTGGGCAGCCAAGCATCTGGATCATGCCATCCCGCCCAGTCTTCCCAAGCTTTTGGTGCTGACCTCCTCCCGCATACTATCCTGTGATGGTCTCTTACTTATGTCTTCCCCAGTAGACTTTATGAGACCTACTGTCTCCCCACTTCCTATGTCTTTGTAATGCCAGTACCCATGGTCGGCACTCAGCGAACAAGTGATGAATGAACGAATGTTCCAAACCTGTCCTTGCAGTGTTCCCTCACTCAGTGATGGTATCATCATAATCAGGAGAGATTATCGGGAGCTGTAGGGACAACCAGCAGTAAGTGCTGTGGTGAAGGGCAGACTCCTAAGACAAACTGCCTGGGTTCAAATGTAAGTTCTACTGCTTCCTAGCTATGGACAAGCTACTTCATCCCTCTGTGCCTCAGTTCCCTCATCGTTAAAAGGAGAATAGTTATAGCACCTGCTTCAAAGCTTTGTTGGGAAGATTAAATAAGTAACTACACATAAAAGTCCTTAGAACACTGCAAGGTACAGAGTAAGCAATCAATAAACATTAGCTACTATTACCTCTAATTCTTGCTTTTCCATTGATAATATTCATTACCATGTAATATTCATTACCATATAGTAGTCTTTATACTGTATAACATGCATTGCCATATAATACAATATTCATTACCATTTTAACTCCCAAATCTGTTCTTTCCTTTCTATTCTCACTATCTCAGTCAAGGCTCTCATCATTTTTCATGGCCTATGCTAATACCTTCCAATCTGTAGACCTTAGCAATTCTCTCACTGCAGTCAGAGTTCTTCCAAAACAAACATTCACATTTCTCTCTCCCAAACCTTGGGTACCTCCCCATTATCCGCATGACAAAGTCCAAACACTTAGTCTGGCTATGTGCTTTACAATCCATTCCCAAGTTACTTTCCAGGATTTGCCTCTCACCACCTTTCTCCCTCCCTCTTGATGCCAACTGCTGTGCCTCCAAGTAGTCTTCCTCACCTTTCAAATACCTGTCCCAGCAAAAATGCTGTCTTCTCTAATGCCTAACACTGTTCCTACTGCCCTTTTCACCTGACATTATAGTTTCCATCTCTACAAGTTTGACTAGGATCTATTTTGTATCTTCCATGTGTCTTTAAAACCTTTGCAACACATAAAAACAGTTATAATTTTTAATGTCTGTTATTTCTAGCATGAGAATGTCATTTCTGGATCAGTTTCAATGGCTCTTTTATAGCTTACTAGAGGCCCAGTGCACGAATTCGTGCACAGGTGGGGGTCCGGCTGGCCCGGCCCCAATCAGGGCGGATCGGGGCCAGGCCTGTCAGGAGGAGGAGACAGTGGGAGGTTGGTCTATCAGGGCTAGGCCAGCTGGGGGGAGGGGCTGAGGACGATTGGCCAGTGGGCTCTGCCCCCTGTTGGGGTGGGGGAGGCGGAGCTGGCTGGGGGGAGCGACCGCGGGCCAATCGGGTAGGTCAGGGCTGCAGGAGGTTGGCCGGCCGGCCCCACTCCCTGATCAGGTGGTTCGCTGGCAGCAGTGGGTGTCATAATGACCAGTCGTTCTGGTCATTATGGCATTCCAGTCACTGGCTTTTTATATATATAGATGATACTAAGCACAAGACATCAAAGTTGTTGGAATAGGTGTGCTTCATAAGGGCAGAACTCTGTATTGTATTATGTTCTTTGTAACTTTAGCACCGTATATATAGCAGGGGCTTAATGTGTGTGTGTAATGGATAAACTATAGCCCAACTTCTTGAACAGATGGGGCCTGGGAGCTTAAACTAAAGCCAGCATTGAGACCTTAACTGTAAAACAAGAATCTACAGTAAGACCTCACCTAACATCGTCGATAGGTTTTGTAACTTTAAGTAAAACGAAGTATAATGAAACCAATTTTACCATAGGCTAATTGATAATCAACCAGAGTTAAATTCCTAAGACATCTCATCAATGTTAGTTGAGGAACTATTGTACTTTTTTTTATCTTCCGTTTCATGCTCCTTCTCCTCTAGCCTGAATGGGCTTTATGGAATGCCCACAAATATACTCTTTTATCTTTTCAGAATCCAACTCATCTTTCAAGATCCAAACCCAACAAAACTCATGTTCTCTATAAAACTTGTCGAGACAGGTGTTTTCTTTCTACTTTAAAACTCCTATGAAACATAGTACCCTTAATATTTAGTTGGAATATTTCTTATGCTGCCTTGTATTATGTTCCCTGACTACATTGAAGGGGGTTGGGGCCTACAGTACAGTTTCTTCTCTTTGTCTTCCATTTAATGTTCAATAAATACATAAGGTCTATGTCAAATGACACTGTCCAATGATTCCGACAGAAAATATAGTAAATCCATACAAATAGCACCCCATCATTCTCTAATTCACATCTGCAAGTGAAAGGTAGAGGGAAGATGCCTCCTGAATACAAATAATTTCTTCATTTTCACTATTGATAACTACATTCCTACCTGTAGAAGATATCTCTTGTTTTTGCCCACACCAATAGGGGTCCTTCCAGAGGCCTGGGTGTTCATCTACCCTATTTCAGAGAAATCCCAATTTTCCTTAAGTTAGCCAGAGTTGGTTTCACTGCCTGCAATCAATTAATCTTAACAATGACTCTTTTAAGTCATTGAAGTGTCTGGGCCTATATATGGCAGATAACTTTTAGCTTTTTACTGAATAGTAGAATTCATATCCACAAAAATACCAAAGCAGGCAACTTGCTCAGACTGAAAGTGATCTAGCTATGTAATTGTTGGTGAAACAGATTTCTGGGATTGTACTCATTCTAAAACTAAAAGCTACACAGATCCAAGAACCCTGGGGTAGCTTAGCATCAGCCAAGAAGCATTTACTGCATTTTTCTAAGTCTCTCATTTTACTTAGATATTCATTTCATTTCCATACATTGTCAGTTCATGCATCCCACCCTTAAAAATTTAGAAGAAAATCAATTTTTCTTTAAATATATGAGTCTCAAATCTACTTGCAGGTTTTATAGTTAGTGTTCCATGATCTCCGCTAGGGGAAAAGGAGGAATTTTTAGTCTTATTAGAAACTGTTTGGTCATTATTTAGTCAAGATAATACAACTATGGTCGCTATTTACCGAAGAATCTTACCTCTTGTACGGCTGGAACTGTGTTTCATATGTCTTGCCTGATGGACCTCATTCAGTGATAGGACTGCAGTAATATTTCTATTAATTTGTTAATCCAAATGAATGCTTTAATGTAACTGTCAACTTTGCATTTTTGAAGGTCAATAATTTTATTTTGTGCCCATAGGGTAACTCAGTTAATTCTGGGCATAAATGTTTCCCCTAAAAATGTTTTAATATACTTAAGAAAATATTTTTTGCAATTATGCTATCACACAGTACACTGTAAAATAGGGCATTGTTTTGTTTTGTTTTTAGTAATCTGGTTTGGATCTAGCTAAGAAAGGATACTCAAAAGTCCTATCATTCCTACCAAGCCTGCCTAAATTCAAAACAGCCCATTGTTTTTCTCCAAAGTCGGTTTCCTGGTGATGATGGCCACAGGTCTGCCCGCGGGACGCTGGCTGCTCGCCTGCCCTTTGCAGCCTCGCCAGGTCCACAGCCCTTCAGAGCCAAGGCAGGGGACCCGCAGGGAGCGGAGATTCGCCCCGTGCGCCCCGCAGGAGAGAGCGGAGCCCAGCGGCCGGGCGCCCAGACGCGCAAGGAGCCAGGGCGGTCAGGCCAGGCGCTCAGTTCCGGGATCACAGATGCGCCAGCACGTGGGCTGGGCACCCGCCTGGGACCCGGCACGCGCGCAGCCACCACCCGGCGGAGACCGGGAAAACAAGGCCGCAGCCGGCCTGTCGCCGACCCCACCCCACCTAGATGCCTCCTCTGACAACCCCGCGCCCCAGGCCTGCCCCGCGCAGGAAGCACCGCCTCCCGCCGCGGACGCCGGGGGTGAGGGTGGCTTCCCCACGCAGTCTCCGCCCAGCGCGCCCAGTACAGGAAGAAGGGGATTCCGGGGCCAGCCGCCCGCCACTTGCGTGCACTCACATCTTCCAGCCTGCCCCCCGCAGCCATTTCCCGACGCTTGAGGCCGCAGCCCGGGCCAGCCCGGCCTCTCCACCTGTTCACCGGCGCCGTGGGCCCGGGAAATTGCCACCTTCAGGGATCTGCCCGCCCCCACTCCAGACACACCCGCCCTGGCGTCTGCCCCGCCTCGGGTCTCCCATGGCCCCGCCTCCTCACTTCCGATTGGTCGAGGCAGGGGGAGGGGCGTGTCCCGCCCCGAAAACCAGACCCGTGGGCCGCAGCTGCCGCGTGACCTTGGTTCCTCGGGATTCCCCCGTCTGCTCAGGTCCGCTATTGGCCAGACTAGGGCATTAAAGGATGCGTTACAAGTGCAAGAATTTAAATATTTTCGGCCGCCCCTTGCTTCTTTTTAAAACGTTTACTCTTTTCATTCTTAGTTTTTGTTTGCAGGCATAGCTCCATGCATAATTAGAACAAGTAGTAGGATTTTAGAGTTCCTATTTTTAGCTTAAAACCGGTAAAGGGGGCACGAAGAGAATAAAGATTCTAATCCCTATGACATATTCACAGATAGCACCAATGGGCAAGAGTAAAGAAACCAAATAAGTGGCCCGTCTCACAGGCTTTGCCCAGCAGTAGCTCCCTCTTCTGGCTCTGATTCGGTTTTGAATGCGCAGACTTCACCCTGTGTCAGGAGACGCTCTTTGGAGTCTGGGTCTTTCCTTGTATAACATTTCTAGGAGTAAAAAGTTTTACCCTTTTTCAACTTGAGCTGTATATTTTTTAAAATAAGTATTACCCAGGTGATGGATTATTTAGTGAATGATATTGGGAAAAGTAGCCATTTGGAAGAAAATAAAGCTGGATCACTCCCACATTCCTTAAGCCAAAATAAATTCCTCATAGTTCAGAGATTTAAACATAAAAATGAATCGACAGAACTTCTAGAAAAAAGAAATTATAGTTTTACAGTAAAGACTATTTATGCATGACCCCGAACCCAGAGGAACTAAAGAAAAAGTGTGCCCTGGCGGTTTGGCTCAGTGATAGAGCCCCGGCAGGAGGACGGATTCCTTCCCCAGGAGGGGGCATGCAGGAGGCAGCCGACCAGTGAGAGCTGGACACTCGGCATGTGCTCTGACTGGGAATGGTGATCTCCTAGTTCAAAGGTCAATGCTCAACCACTGAGCAACACCAGCTAGGCTAAATAAAAAAGGAAATAAAAGGCATTCAAATTGGAAAGAAAGAAGTAAAATAATTCAAAAAAAGGCATGATGTTACATATAAAGAATATCTTAAAGAATCCACAAAAATAGTCTTAGAGCTAATAAAGAGTTTGGTAATTCTTCAAAAAGCTAAACATAGAATTACCAGAAGACCCAGTAATTCCAATCCTAGGTATATAGTCAAAGGAATTGAAAGCAGGCGCTTGTATTGCCAATGACCATTACAGACTTGTTTACAAGAGCCTAAAAGTGGAAACAATTCATTTCTATCAATAGACAAATAGCTTTTTAAAATGTAATATACTATCCAGTCATAAAAAGGAACGAAGTTCTGATACTTGCTACAACACAGATAAACCTTGAAATTATTATGCTAAATGAAATAAACCAGATACAAAAGGAGAAATATTTTGTAATTTCACTTATATGAAATATCTAGAATAGGCAAATTCTTAGAGATGGAAAGCAGATAGAGGTTACCCAGGGCTGGAGAAAGATGGAAGTGAGGGATTATGGTTGAATGGGTAAAGATTTCTGTTTGAAAAAAAAAAAAAAGATTTCTATTTGAGGTAATGAAAATTGGAGGAAATAAATAATGGTAATTATCGAACAGTATTATAAATGTAATTAATGCCACTGAATTGTACACTTGAAATTAGTTAACATGGCTCCTGCTTGGTGACAGTTGGTTGGAGTATTGTCCCACACACCAAAATAAGATGTGAGTCCAATCCCAAGTCCCAGGTGTATGGGAGGCAATTCATGTTCTTCTCTCTCTCTCTCTCTTCCCTCTCCCCCCGTCCTCTCTCCTCTAAAATCAATAAACATATTCATTGGGTGAGCATTAAAAAAAATGGCAAATATCTTATAAATATCTTATCACAATAAAAACAGAATTTTAAAAAGTTTGGAATACACACAAAACTGCTTATCATGTAATTATGAATCATAGCATGATCCTAACTCTACCTTGCATGATAAAGAGGTAATTTCCTTATATGAAATATCTAGAGCACTTCAAATCAATGTTTAAAAACGTTTTTTAAAGGGCAAATGATAAAAGCAAGTAGTTCACAGAAATAGAAAGGCAAACAGAATAAGAAATATATGTTTAACCTCACTTACAATCTTAAAAATGCAAAATAAAACAACAAAAGATGCCATTTTACCTATCAGATTGCTGAAGACAAAAGTATTTGTGAGGGGGTGGGAAACATTCATGCATTATTAGAAGCAGTGTGAATTACTGCAACATTTTGAGGGCAATTTGCCAAACCTACCAAATAAACATTTACACAAGTTTTAAATACTTATTTATTCTTTGACTGGAGATTTTTTTCTGCAGTTGTACTAAAAAATGTGAGAAATATATTTGTTGCAACATTATTTCCAAAACTTTCTCTTTATTAAAAACAGTAATAACCTAAATATTTGTCAATGGGGGACTAGTTAAATAAAATATTGTATCAATAGAAGTTGACATTAAAAGCCTAGGTGTAGATCCATTTGCATGGATTTATATGTACTGCAGAATGATAGCCAGGTAAGAACAATTCATTTTGCAAATATATATATAATTGTTTCCATTTGTGTGAAAATACCTATTACATATTTGCTTTTGTACAATTATGAAAAATTTCTGCAAGAATATACCAGAATCATTCATAGTTATCTCTACTGAGAAGGACTAAGAGTCCTATCTAATAAAGAAAGAATATGCTAATTGACCCTCACACCGTCACATCATGTGGGCCCAAGATGGCCGGCAGGGGAGGGTAGTTGGGGGCAACCAGGCTGGCAGGGGAGGGCAGTTGGGTGTGACCAGACTGGCAGGCAGAAGCAGTTAGGGGCAATCCGGCAGGCAGGCAGGCAAGCGTTTGGGAGCCAGCAGGCCCGGATTGTGAGAGGATCTCAAGGATCGGGCCTAAACCAGCAGTCAGACATCCCCCGAGGGGTCTCAGATTGGAGAAGGTGAAGGCTGGGCTGAGGGACCCCCCCTGCACAAATTTTGTGCACTAGGCCTCTAGTGTAGAAGTATGTTTTCTTTCCTGTTAAATTTTTTTCA
Source organism: Myotis lucifugus (assembly GCF_000147115.1). Lineage (NCBI taxonomy): Eukaryota > Metazoa > Chordata > Mammalia > Chiroptera > Vespertilionidae > Myotis > Myotis lucifugus. The sequence continues at coordinate 23,105,744 of NW_005871049.1, read as the reverse complement.
CACTCTGAAATTTTTACTATTCATTACTTTTTAAAGATACTTTTTAGTTTTTTATTTATTAATTTTTAGGAAGAGAAACATCAATGTGTTGTTCCACTTACACATGATTCATTGGCTGATTTTTGTAGGTGACCTGCCCGGGGATCAAACTGCAACTTTAGCATATTGGGATGAGACTCTAACCAATTAAGCCACCCGGCCTAGGCTGTAACAACCCTGAATATTTAAAAAAGATTTCTTTTTCTCATATTATTCACATCCAATTGACCTTTATCCTTTAGTAAGTGATAAATTAGCAAAGGTTAATCCAAGTTTCTGGAGTTTAGAAGGTTATAAGGAGACAAAAGCCTTCCTCACCTATTTAGATTCTAGTTCACACCATTTTTCTAACTGATTCCCAATACTAATTATTTCCTGACATCAATAAGAGTTTCATAGTTATTCCTATTCCCCCAACTAAACTTCAGACACTATAGGGTGTAATCCATCACACACAGCCCAGAATGCATACACAGCAAATGGTCATTGAATTGAACCCAGTCAAAGAGAAATGAGAGGAAAGATATAAAAATAAAATACTAATGGAAGGTGGGAGGTGAGATCAACAGAGCAAGAAGGATATGGTAGAAGGAGCCAGATGGGAAGGAAGAGGAGAGATGACAGAAATGCAGCCCTTGTAAAAGTTGAGGAGAGAGGTGTGGGATCGGAGGGGAACTGGACTAGGCAGTCACACATGCTTTGTATTCATTAGATCAAGGTGTAGGCGAAACACCAACAGGGCTGGTAGGGGGCACAGGGAGATAAATAACGTAAGGTGCCTGAGGCAGGGCAGGGGAGGCACCAAGCACACCAACATTACCTGCTGGCAGTGAGAGGCGGACCCATACCAGGCACTGAGCAAATGGCTACATGGGGACAGGACCCTCAGCTGGGTCCTCAGCACACTGCCAGGCCGCTAACAGCAGCCGGGATTTCATTTGAGCAGATTTCTCGTTGGGTAGGTTTGCTGTGCATCCTGCCATAAACTTGCAGCTTTACTCCCAGAATGCCCCTGGGTCTGGGGCAGATTCATTGTCTGAAGTATAAGCTTTAAAGGCCAAGGGCATCTCAGCATCTCTAAATGAGGAAAGGAGTGAGGGAGAAAGGGATAACTACTCAGGCCTCAGCTTTATGGTGCCCTTCAAGCCTGAGCTAATAAGCAAAGTGTCTTACATAAAAATTTAGGGTATGGATTTAAAAGTCTTTTTCAGAATGTCTACAAGACATTCTTTCTTTGACCCCAAGTTATCCGACTTATTTTATCTCTGCCTTCCACCCCCAAATGGCTGCCATCTTATTGCTTTAAGTAGTTCTTTTATTCGGAGCACCTTTTCCCTTGTCCCCCTGTCCTCCCAGAGGCAAGGTGGTGCAGGGGAAAGCCTTGGAGTCAGAAAACTCAGCTCGAACATTCCAGTTCTCCCACTTACCCCTCTGAGCCTCACTATTCTTCTTTTTTTAAAAAAATAAGATTCCTTTATTTATTTGTTTTGTTAATCCTCACCCGAGGATATTTTTCCATTGATTTTTAGAGAGAGTGGAAGGGAGGGGGAGAGACAGAGAGCTGGTAGAGACACATTGATTGGTTGCCTCCCGCAGGCACACTCATCAGGGCCAGGCTGCAGGCTGACGCTCTATCCACTAAGCCAAATGGGCTAGGGCTGAGCCTCATTATTCTTACCTATAAAATGATACTTACCTCCTAAGGTGACGGTAAGTATTAAAGCACATGTCGAATCCCTACAGGGGACTTGGCACACATGAGGAACTCATAAAATTGTGAAATTTTAGCATCCTTCCTGGTGGGTACCCTCCCCGCCCCTCTTCTCCACACCGTAGTCGGCTAGAGAGGAGGGGCCAGGTACACGGAGTTCTCTCCGTGGGCTTGCAGCATCCAGCACAGCACTGCATGTAATGAAGTACTTAATAACTGCTTTTTGATTATGTGCAGCATTATCATAGCAGGCGAAGGGCACTTTGCTCAATCACCCTGATTAGATGTTTCTCCTTGGCAGGAATTCAGATGGCACCAATGCTAAATTCAGAGTGTTGTTTTGCAAAATCACATAATGATACTCCATTTCTCCCAAAGACGGAATGATAATTCCCACACCTATCTCACAATGTTGCTCCTCTGCTGTTGGACAGTCAGATATCTAGACTTTGAGGGCCTGCTTTTTAGTCAGTAACATAGTTGTCTATCAAAGAGGCAAAAAGATTGAGAAGCTAGGGGCTAGTCAAAGAGACTGATGAAGAGATTTGTCACTTGTGCCCTAGCCGGTTTGGCTCAGTGGGTAGAGCATCGGCCTGTGGACTGAAAGGTCCTGGGTCCGATTTCCATTAAGGGCATATGCCCAGGTTTCAGCAAGGGCATATGCCCAGGTTTTAGGCCTGATCCCTAGTGGGGAGCATGCAGGAGACAGCCAATCAATAATTCTCTGTCATCATTGATGTTTCTACCTCTCTCTGCCTCTCCTTTCTTCTCTGTAATCAATAAAATTATGGTGTGTTTTTTTAAAAAAGAGATTTGTCATTTGTTGATGTCACCCACCCCTCCAAAAGAAGAGAAGGTCAGCAATGGAGATGAGGCTTTCAGCAGAAACTCAGAGGTTAGTTGGGATCTCTTTGTCTTTCTCCCTTCACTGAGTTCTACAAAAATCCCATTTACACCAAGTGTTTGTGAATTCTGTAGGATTTTCTGAGGTTTGGGGGGAGTGTAGGCTTTCTGTTGCCCTACTCAGCCCTTTTCCTCTCCTCTGCTTTCCCCCCTCCTTCTTAGGATAAAACAACAACAATATCCATTCAGCTTACATCTTTTGTTGCTTGAGCAGGCCCTGATATCTCACTCTCCTTCCCAAGCAGCTTATGAAAGTATTTTTTTCTAAGCAAAGGCAGAAATGTCCCTAGGAAATCTCCACCTCATCAACTCTTCCTATTTCACGTCCACACCACGCCCCCTACACCAGGCTGGTTGCTGTTCCCCAGGAGCAAGCAATGAGTTTTGGGCGGGATGGAGTGCCCTTCCCAATGCTTTTGGGACTGCAGGCTACCCCGAAGCTTTAAGGAACTGACTTGTTTCATAAAAGCCAAACAATTCATTTTAAGTTCCCCCAAACCACACTTGCATTTGGAGGTGCAGTTCTTATGTAGCCCACTGAGCAGTGCTGTTCCTCTATTAATAAGATGGAGACTTTGGACTCAGAGGTATCATCGTTCTCATCAAAAAGGACAAATGTTTAGTATTTCTGGCTAAGCATTAAAGATAGATATTTGTTTCCTTTTAGTGACCTGGATACTAAATAAGTGGGCTATGATTTGAATAGCTCAGGCATTATGCTAGGAGGTTGACATATTTGAATATCTAAAGACAGAATTTTAAAATGTCAGACCTTAAAATATGTGCCTCAAGTAAGGTTTCAATGTTGTCATCACCATCATTATCGTTGTCCTTGCTAAGGTCAGGCTCTTAAGTACTCCATTAAGCTTTCGCTATTTACCGGAATACTCCTTCTCTGTGCAGGTGGCAGGAATGTGAAGCCAGATAACAACCCAAATTCTTTAACTGTGAGTTTGAGAAGAGACATTAAGTCTTTATTTTCCCTTTCTCAAGGAGAAGCGCAGGAAAAGGAGATTAATATTTATTAAGTGCCCACTGTATGGACAGTAAATTTATCTCATTAAATCACATAACCTTCTGAGGTAAGTGACAGGATGCTCATTTTACAGAAAAGAAAACCAAGGCTCAGGTAACCAGATAACTTGACCAAAGTCGCACAGCACACCAAGGTGTAAACTCAAGTATATGTGACACCGGAGTCATGATTCTCATGTGCACACACACAAAACAACAACAACAAAGGAAAATGAAGATGTTTCTGATGGGAGAAAATATTTTCAGTTTTCTGAAATTATTTTTTTAAAATATATTTTATTGATTTTTTACTGAGAGGAAGGGAGAGGGATAGAGAGCTAGAAACATCGATGAGAGAGAAACATCGATCAGCTGCCTCCTGCACACCCCCTACTGGGGATGTGCCTGCAACCAAGGTACATGCTCTTGACTGGAATCGAACCTGGGATCCTTCAGTCTGCAGGCCGACACTCTATCCGCTGAGCCAAACCGGTCAGGGCCTGAAATTATTTTTTTCCCTTGACTCTTTTTTTTATTGTCTAAAGTTTTACATATGTCTCCTTTTTCCCCAATTGACCCCTTCCCCCCCAATTAAAATTGCAAGATTAGGAAACTTGAGTAAGGTTTCAATGTTGTCTAGAAATCAATGTTGCCCATTCATTCTTTTTTAAAAACTATTTTCTTCCATATGACCTTTATAGAATTCTTAGATGATTGAGGATTTTAAACTAAGTGCAAAGCATATAAAACTGTTTCATTGCAGATTTTGAGTTCCAGTTCATCCTTCTAATTCTCAAGCAGGTATCATATTTAAATGGACTCTGTAAATCTTAGGGAAGTTTTTTTGTTTTTTGTTTGTTTGTTTGTTTGTTTGTTTGTTTTCTCTGCGGAGAGAGTAAATGGCCTTTGCATGCTAACATAGCAGTGTAATGAGGATAGAGGAATCATTACTTCTGGATCTCTGCATCAAGTTGTCTTAAGTTGATCAAGAAGGAGAAGTTTAAGAAGGGAACAAAAGTTGTTTCCTACAAGAGAAGCTGACTGATGATTATTAGAATATATTTTTTTAAACTAGGACATTGGGGAGTTTCAGCTCCTGTTTTTAAAATATATATTTTTTATTGATTTCAATGAGGAAGGGAGATGGAGAGAGAGAGAGAGAAACATCAATGATGAGAGGGAATCATTGATCGGCTGCCTACTGCACATCCCACACTGGGGATGAAGCCTGCAACCCAGGCATGTGCCCTGATTGGAATCGAACTGTGACCTCCTGGTTCATAGGTCGACACTCAACTGAGCCACACTGATCAGAATAGGATATTTTATTCTCTGCCATTGTTTCATGCTACATCTGAGTGTCTAAAGATTTGTGGGTATTTGATGGGTATTGCAGACATCCTTAGCAATTTTGGTGGCTATTTCAAGTACATAGCTCCATTAACTAGATAAGAATGATGAAATCAATCAGAAACAAAGTTTATATAGAATATAAATATTGCAAATATTCTATTTTGCTTCAGAAGTTTCCAGGTTATGGGTTATCCTCCCCAACTAAACCTCAGACATTCTAAGATGTAATCCATCACACACAGCCCAGAATTGAGCATGAAACAAACAGTGTTCAAATTGAACTCAGTTGAACTTAAATGTGTAAAAATAAGATACTAATGGAAGGTGAGGAGTGGAATAAACACGATCAAGAAGGTTAGAAGGAGAGATACGGAAGGAGGAGGAGGGATGAGAGGAATGGTGTGAGGCATAGGAGTGAAGCTATTTTGGATTTTCAGTCTCATTCAAGCCTCCAGATGGCAGCATCCAACATGCATGGAGAAGAACCACCCAGTTATATCTCAGGTATGGCTAACAGATCAACCTCCTGCAGGTAACAATTATAAACTTGGGGGCATGGGGAGGAGGGGAGGGGAGATAACTATCTGAGGGCCAAGAAGACTGTACAAAAGCAGTAAGTTTCTGGAGAAGAGCTCAAACTTGGAAGAAGGGACTATGACAAGGTGACTTTCCTATTTATTTACAGCTTTTCCCTGAGTGCAGATCACAGTCACAGCAGGAACAGAGAAGCTAATAGCAAGCTAGCTATCTTTCTGGTCTGAAGAACAAGCTTGGTTACAAGTAGGGGCAGCCAGAGCATGACAGAGGAATCCCAGAGAGAAAAGATAGAGAAGGGAGCCAAAAATTTAGTGTGTAAAGCTTGTCCAAGATGCTAGCTGACTCCTGAACTATGTATGCATGGTGTCAGACTGCAAGCAGTGAAGCTAACGATAAAACAAAAGAACTGAGAGTTGAGCCGCCACCCACCACAGGTGAGATAAAGTGTGCATTGAGTTTAATCAAGTTGACTGTGTGCTAAAACGACACTGCCAACATTCTTCAGAGAAATATAATAGAAGCCAGAGTTCCTACAATGTAACATCCACAATGTCCAGGACAAACAACAAAAACACAGGAAAATAAGAGCTATTCTCAAGGGAAAGACCATCAACAGAGGTCAACTATGAGATGACCCAGACGTTGGAATTAAAAAGACTTGAAAGCAGTTATAATAAGTATGTTCAATGAGATAAATGAAAATATGCTCAAAAAAGAGAACTGGGTAGGATTTGTAGGTAGAAGAAGAAAATAGGGGAGGAAGAGGGACAAATGACATACACAGTCAAGTTCTTCCCTTTTCTCTGCCAGAGGGCATTTGGTTGTCCTTTCACCCTTGGCAAGGATAAATATATTGGCAAGGGCAAATATATTGGCAAGGGAAGTATGTTCTTGAAAAAGCTTCTATTTATAGAAAAGTTAATGTTTCAAGCCAGAGAAAAATAGGTCAAATTTGAGTGGGTGTTGTGGGTTGAGAGGAGGAAAAATGCAGAGAAGTAACATGACATGGAATCTGAAGAACTAGACTAGTTTAAAACCATCAATTGATTATATAATCTTAAGTATATTGTTTGACTTTTTTGAGCCTCAAATTTTCTCATTTGCAAACGGAGATATTAATTACACTTGTTCTAAAAGGTTGTTGTAGAGTTCAACTAGGTAAATATTGTGTAAGATATTTTATAAAGTATTGTCTTAGATATGTTATACATGACACTAAACTTAGTGTAAGACATAATAAGATAAGGGTTTTTATTTTGAAGGACATTTGGGAATAACAAACAATAACATAAAAATAAAATAAGAGTTGTTCTAGCCCTGGCCAGTGTGACTCAGTTGGTTGAGCATCGTCCTGTGCACCAAAGGGTTGCCAGTCAATTCTCAGGGGACATACCCAGGCTGCAGGTTCAGTTCCCCATTGGAGGCAACCAATCAATGTTTCATTCTCTCTTCCTCTCCCTTAAAAAAAAAAAAAAAAATATATATATATATATA
>NW_005871049.1:23076589-23098593 GCF_000147115.1 Myotis lucifugus | reverse complement strand
TATATTATTGATTTCAGAGAGGAAGAGAGAGTGAGAGAGAAAGAAACATCAATGATGAGAGAGAATCATTGATTGGCTGCCTCTGGCATATCCCCTACTAGGGATCGAGCCTGCAACCTGGGCCTGTGCCCTTGACGAGAATCGAATCCAGGACCCTTCAGTCCTCAGGCCAACACTCTATCCACTGAGCCAAACCAGGTAGGACTCCCTCTCCCTTTTTCTAAAAAAAAATCAATAAAAACATTTTTTAAAAAGAAATCAGGTTTTAAAAAAAGAGTGGTTCTAACACTTTTCTGTTGGAACATTTTGGAAAAAGTTCCCTTTTTTTTTCTAGTTATAAACCTAATTACAGAAATGTAACTTTAAGTGTACTTTACAAAGAAAACTTGTGGCATTTTTACATTGTAAAAAAATCTGACTTAGCCCTAACTGGTTTGGCTCAGTGGATAGAGCTTCGGCCTGCAGACTGAAGGGTCCCAGGTTCAATTCCGGTCAAGGGCATGTACCTTGGTTGCGGGCACATCCCAAGCAGGGGGTGTGCAGGAGGCAGCTGATCAATGTTTCTCTCTCATTGATGTTTCTAACTCTCTACCTCTCCCCTCCTCTCTGTAAAAAATCAATAAAAATAAATTTTAAAAAAATCTGACTTAAAAACACTTTTTATTTACTGTATTTTTCTTGAACATTCTGATATGGTGCTGTGATTTTTGTGTCTATATATTTCCTGATAAAGTTTCCTCCTGAAAATATTAACTACCTCTCTCCTTCATCCATATTAAATAACTAATGTCATTCAATGAGCAAAAGGAAGTGAGTTTATTTTAAGCATGAGTTTTACCAACTATCTGTTTAACCTGAGAACATATTTAATCCAAGAAATTTCTTTGCAAACTGGTTAATGTCAAGGTATTCATTGACATTTCCATAAGGGTGTCTACTTCTTTTTTAAAAATATATTTTTATTGATTTCAGAGAGGAAGGGAGAGGCAAAGAAATATAGAAACATCAATGATGAGAGAGAATCATTGATCCGCTGCCTCCTGCACGCCCCCTACTGGGGATCGAACAACAACCCAGGCATGTGCCCTTGACCGGAATAGAACCTGGCACCCTTCAGTCCACAGTCCAATGCTCTATTCACTGAGCCAAACTGGCTAGGGCAGCATGTCTACTTCTTAAGCATTGAGATTTTCATGAGGACTGACTATAAAGTACTATAAATACTTACTTATGAGATATGACCCAAGCAGCACTTAGATGCCCTTTTTATTCACTCTACATTGGAGTAATGTGAATGTCTGAAATTTTGCCACCAGAAAATGGCATAACATTTTGTCCTTTATTGAAGTTAATCTATTTCTAGTGGGAGGATATATAAAATGGCCACCTTAATTTGTAGCTCAATATAAGTTAAATCTTTGCCTGAGAACATGGTGGGAGGAGGAAGAAAAAAACCAAGTTGCTTTTCCTGAAAATTACTGACTCATATATTTAAATGTCTACTTCATATTGCCACTTAAGGTCTAAAGGGCATGTCAAACTTAAAATATCCAAAGAAAGAACTTGATTTCTTTCCCTTCTCTTCATGGATTTCTCCATATTATTGAATAAAAAACTACCTTTCAACCAGTCCCTAAAGCCAAGAAACTTGGCTGATAGCCCACAATAAAGCCATCAGCACAACCTAATGGTTCTAGTTGTGAAAGATGTATATATTTTAAAATATATTTTGTATTGATTTCAGAGAGAAAGAGAAAGGGAGAGATAGAAACATCAACGATGGAGAGAATCATTGGTGGCTGCCTCCTGCACGCCCCCTATTAGGGATGGAGCCGGCAACCTCGGCACGTGCCCTGATCAGGAATCAAACCATGATCTCCTGGTTCATAGGTTGATGCTCAGCCACTGAGCAACACTGGCCAGGCATATTTTAAAACATCTATTTCCCATTACATCCTCAACCACCTCCCTAATCTAGACCATTATTTCTTCTCACCTGGACTGTTTCAATGCCTTTCTAATTGGTTTCTCTGTTTCAATCCTTGTCCTCATTCCAAGTCTATTTTCTACACATTAACTAGAGTGATCTGTGAAAAGCAAAAATAAAGTCATGACACTCCTCTCTGCTCAAATGCTCAAATGATTTGCCACCTCACTCTGAATAAAGTCAGAAGCCCTTCCCATGGCATTCAGGTCACAAGAGCAAAGTATCAGAGTTCACTTTAGTCTGGGAGACTCTGGATCAGTGATGGCGAACCTTTTGAGCTCGGCGTGTCAGCATTTTGAAAAACCCTAACTTAACTCTGGTGCCGTGTCACATATAGAAATTTTTTGATCTTTGCAACCATAGTAAAACAAAGACATATTTTTGATATTTATTTTATATATTTAAATGCCATTTAACAAAGAAAAATCAACCAAAAAAATGAGTTCGCGTGTCACCTCTGACACATGTGTCATAGGTTCGCCATCACTGCATCTATACCCACAGAACTCATGCAGAATCATGACGGTCCTCGGGCATTTGGACAAGGCATTTACGGTAAGATGCCTTAGAATTGATATGATGGGACAAAACCCAGAACCTCCAATTTTCAACATTGAACGGAGAATTTCTAGGGATAAGAGATAACTAACCAAACCTATTTGCTTCCTTGAATTTTACTTTAAATTTGGAACCTTAGTTTTCTCATTTTGTAAATGGAGATACTAATTGTCATATCTCACAGGGTTGTGATAAGTCTTTGCGTGAGTTAGTATGTGTAAAATGCTTGGAGCAAACCCTGGTGCACAGTAAGTACTTAGTAAATTTTAGCTGTTATTATTATAACAATTCTCCGTCTCTAACTACTTCATTCATGGAATATACCTTATCTCAAGCAGTAGCTAATTCCATTTGCCTATCACGGCACAGGCAGTTATTTACATGAGCGAAGATAAAAGCTAGGACAAATTCATCCCAAAATGTTTTGATGAGAAAGTAACATGTTACCTAAACTCTCCATGCACAAGTCATTACTTAATCCTCTACCACCAAATTCACTTTAATCTTGGATGGGAACTTTAGTTTATTTTAAAAGATTAATAAAAACTATTTTTTAAAAATTATTTTTTATTGTGTTTTCCAGTGCTGGGCTGCATGTGTAACTAAGACTTACCCATCACACCTCATTTAGGAAACTCTATCCTGTCCTTCTGTAATATGGCAAGAATTCAGAAAGTCCCTGTGCCACTTGGAGAACCAAGTGAAATGTAAGCTGTGTGATCAGCAGTTAACAAGCAAAGGAGAACCAGAGTGTTGCCAGAGAGATAAAAAGTCCATTTTGTTTCAGGGGCCAGTAATAATTTAGTTTTGTTCTAAGATTTTTCTTTGACATCAATTTCCATGGAAAGTGCTGAATTCTGGGAAGGTGGATAACTGGCCAGATCCATTCCAGGCCAATTATAAGGGAGGTGAAGTGTGGCTTAAGTATTTTTGTATGCCATTCTGAGGACTTCTGTCCTTTTTTTACACCCCTCTTTCCTCTTCTTCCTTCTACCTATGCCTCAATCTGAGACCCCATTACTCTATCATGACCCCAAATACTAATGCTAACTTCTAGTTGCTCAGAATCTAGCATCACATAGTCTATTATTTGACCATTGCCCACCTTCTCACCACAATTCCTTCCCCATCAACTGTCCACACTGAAAATAACTTATTCTTTCCCACCATATTATCTTTCCCACCATATTATCTGATTAGTGCCTGCTACTCACTGCCTAAGTTAACTAATGTAGTGAATGGCCAGTACTGGTTTCTTAATATACCCCTGTAAAATGTATTTTCTTATTAATAAGGTTGTCCAGAAGTGACAATGCCACAATTAAAGGACCAATTTCTCTAATAACGGAATTAGAGGAATTTTGGCATAGTGGTTGGGGAGAGATGTTTTTTTCTGTATTGTATCAAGAAATTCAATTTTATTGCATTATGTTCTAAATTAAACATGTATTACCCACCGTGACTAGTTTTGTTGTTGCTTTTTAAAGTTGAGATTTAATTCACATATTAAGTTCACTATTTAAAGTGTATAATTCACATGATCTCACTCATATATGGAATCTAATGAACAAAATAAATTGATGAATAAAATAGATCCAGAGACATAGAAGCATAGAACAGACTGCGGAATCTCAGAGGGAAGGCAGAGGAGGGTGGGTGGGTGGAAGAGATCAACCAAAGAATTTGTGTGCATATATGCATAACCCATGGACACAGACAATAGGGTGGTGAAGGTCTGGGGAGGGAGGGTTGGTGGGCTAGAAGGGGTTAATGGGGGAATAAGGGGAACATATGAAATACTTTCAACAACAAAGTTTTAATTAAAAAAATAAAGTGTATAATTCAGTGGTTTTAAAATATATATTTATAAGGTTGTACAACTATCACCCCTATCGAATTCCAGAATGTTTTTATCACCCTAAATGGGAAAATATTTTTGAATAGAAAAATTTTTCAAGATTATGTCTCAGAACCTGGCCGGGGTGACACAGTGGTTGAGTGTTGACCTATGAGCTAGGAGGTCATAGTTAGATTCTTGGTCGGGACACATGCCTGGGTTGTGGGCTTGGTTCCCAGTGTGGGGTGTATGAAAGGCAGCTGATCAATGATTCTCTTTCATCATTGATGTTTCTGTCTCTCGCTCCCTCTCTGAAATCAATAAAAATATATTTTTAAAAAAGAGTATGCCTCAGAACATGCCTCCTTTGCCTAGAAAAATAATTAGTTGGAATGCCTTTTAGAAGATTTAGAATTCTTTTGAATAAGAGGAATATTCAAGGCAATCACACAATAATACTTTCCTACAATTAAATTGATTACATCTACTAATTGATCACATTCACAATTAAACGGATTACATTTACAAGAACACTGTGCTAATAAGTTACAAGTATTTTGCTCTACTAAACAAAAGCAAGCAGATGGGATAAGGGCAGAAGGGGGAAACATATCCTTTCTTCACCAGTTTAAAATAATTAGCATGTTCTGTATTTTCAGGTAGGGTGGTAGAAAAAGAAATTTGGGTTGTATTGTTTAGAATTCTCTTGTCTGCAAGCACTAGAAACCAACCCTAGCTTGAACTAAGAAGAGCGATGGAGATGAAGATATAGAGGGGAAGAGGGATGGGAAGGGGGAGAGAGAGAGAGAGAGAGAGAGAGAGAGAGAGAGAGAGAGAGATTTGAGAGAATCAATATATATGAAAGCCTAAGCAATCGGTTGATTGGTTGACCCGTCTACCAGCCAACTGGTAGCTATGACACACACTGACCACCAGGGGGCAGATGCTCAATGCAGGAGCTGCAGAGTTCTCGAGTGATGCACCTGGAACCAGAAAGGAGGGAACCTGATTCTGGGGTGTGTCACCTAAGAACCGCCCTCTCTCTATCCGGGACCCCTGGGGGATGTTGGAGAGCCAGTTTCCACCCAATCCCCTCAAGCCATGAATTCGTGCACTGGGCCTCTAGTGTATTATAAAGATATAGTCAGTCACACATGTCAGTGTACTGGAACTAGAGCCTGTAGCATCCTAATGAACCAAGGAAATAGTTTGTACAATTTCTCATTTGCCATCTTTATGTGCTGACCAGCTTTCTCTGTTTTCACATTGCAGAAAACCTGGCTGCCAAATTTTTATTAGCCTACAGGTTCAGCCACCTGGTGAGAGAGTTTTCCAATTCCCAAGCACTGGGAATGGCCCAGTTTTGGACAGTTGTCCACAGCAGAACCAATCTGCTGGTGATAATTTAAGTAGACTTCAGGGGTTAGAAGAGGAGGAAAGAGCTCCCAGAAGAAGATAAATTTGGGCAATCAAAGAGGTTTTCACTATAGCAATTTCTGTGGTCTCTAAGTAGGATGGTTTCTGTTTGAAATTACTACAATTCCCTACCCTTACCACCACTAGCCTTGGGGAAAAAAATATACCCACTGCCTTGTTTGAAAATTAATTACAGTCAATACTTCCAATGTCCAATATCTTATTTCATGAAGAAAGTGATGGCTCCTAATCATAGGTAGTAGTAAAATATACAATGTAGAGTCTATTCAACTTAGCCTTTCAATGAACTGCAATGAAGACTGACTAGAAAACAGCATTCAGGAGAAGATAACAAAGGCTCTGTTACTAACATAGTCTCAGATGCCATGAGAGTTTTCCATCCCATCAATTAAATAGTGAAGAGCTATTGGGAGTTAAGGCCAAGTGCCCCTGTTACCCAGCTACAAGCTTGAAAGGAAATAGAAAACAGATTTTGCAAAAAATATTAGTTCTGAGATTTTAGCAGTTCTTGAAAATAGGCTCCTGTGATTGTCATAGTTTGCCTTAAAAGGGTATTTGAAAATTCTATGAAAAACAAATGACCAATAAGAAATTTATAAGTGTGCAACCTCATTAATAAAAAATAAAGCAAAAACCCTTGGTTTGGTCAGCAATTTGGCAATACCATTAATAAAATGATTATTATTCATTGTTGATGCAGAGGTGTAGAAATGGGCACTGTCAGGCTCTGCAGATGGGGTGAAAATGGGCACAAACTTTTTAAAGGCAAATTAAGCTGTCTGTATCAAGTATTTTGTTTGTTTTTTCAAGGTTTTTTAAAAAGAAATTTATCCCCAGAACACACACCCCCGCCCCCCCCCGACACACACACAAATATTTGCAAGTATGTTCATTATGACATTGTTTCAATAAACAAAGATCAAAGGGAAAAAAATCAAATTATCAAGTATAAAATGAATAAATGGCTAAGTAAATTAAGGCTTAGCAACACAAAAAAATACTAGGCAACTGTGTGTGTGTGTGTGTGTGTGTGTGTGTGTGTGTGTGAGAATCCTTACCTGGGGATATTTTTCCATTGATTTTTAGAGAGGGTGAAAGGAAAGGGGGGGGTGGGAGGGGCTGGGGATTGAGCCTGCAACTGAGGTACATGCCCTTGACCAGAATCAAACCCTCAACCCTTCAGTCTGGGCACTGACACTCTATCCACTGAGCCAGACGGGCTGGGGCCTATGCAACCACCACTCCTGCTTTGGCTGATGCTGTTTGCTGAAACCTTCACTATCTGCTGGATCCGCCCTGCCTGGCCGAGCTCTCTTTTTTGGCTACTACTGAGTGAACCTCTCCGGTGTTCCTTATGTCTGGGCAACTTCCTATTCTCCTGATTGTCTTGATCACCTGACTAAATAAATGGCTTTTCAGATTTATACCACCAATTCCTTATAAGAGTTTCCCTTGATTATTGAGACTTGAAGCTTATCAGTAATTGGCTGGGTCACCTTTATCCACCCTCTCAACCTTTCCACCAGTTACTAGCATCACTGTCACTCTGGTGTGTGTACTTGATATAAAGCTTGGTGTATATCTTTTAACTCATTCTTCATTCTTCCCTCACAGTCTGAATGTTTTTTTCTTTCCAGGGCCTCGAGAATCTTCCTGTGCTTGATATTTCTGATTTTCATCATCTTTTGCTATACAGCCCCACTCTCCTTGTTTTTAATACAATATATTTCTGTTTTCTCTTATGCTAAATTCTTCAAATAATTTTCCTTAAGCACTGTTTTCATCATGGCTTTTCTCGTTCAGAGTTCTACAGTGGCATTTGGTATGCTTAATCATAACAGTTAAAAACCCTCCAGCTAAATCAAGACTGCTCATTTTCTCCCTTCTTTACATGCTTTTCCGAGCTTATTTTATATTATTTTCTATCCCAGTTCCTCTACTTCATCCAAAACTACCTGCTTTCTTTCTCCTGTACTAATACACAAGCATTGCTCAAGGAAAGATCAACTACATTCGCGATCTCTGCCTGAGCTATCGTGTGTGTGTGTGTGTGTGTGTGTGTGTGTGTGTGTGTGTGTCGGGGGGGGGGATACCTTGTTGAAGCTACTCCTTTGAGCTGCCTCCCCACTTATAAAATCAACATTACTAGCCCTAGATTTCTTGTTGTGAAACCCCTCAGATAATGCATGAGAAAGTGTTTTATAAACTGCTCGGTGATGCGCGAGAACAAGGGAGCTCAGTGACATGGACAGCTACATATCCAGAAAGCTGCTGCAATCTCCCCTCCATGTGATCTGATTTTGATAGAAAAAGCATGTATCAACTAATTTTCTATTTATTTATTTATTTGTTTGTTTATTTATTTATTTATTTTAAGCAAGAGTGGGAGGGGGGGGGAGAGAGAGAGAGAGGTAATTGTTCCACTTATTTATGCATTCATTGGTTGCTTCTTGTATGTGTCCTGACTGGAGAATGAACCCCCAACCTTGGTTCAACGCTCTAACCAACTGAGCTATCCAGCTAGGACTGAAATAATTTTCCAATTTAAATATTTTAAAGACACACACACACACACACACACACACACATAATGCCTCCTGGATAAAACATCTGATTTGCAGATGTACTCTGCTTGGTCCCTGCCTTTTACTTGAGAATATGTTCTCTGCTTAGCATCTTGGTTCATCATGACAAGTAATGTTGGCTCCTTAAAAGTTGGCAAGCAAAACTCTTGTCTCTGAGGATATTTAAATCTTTCTTGGCTCATGGTCGTTTCCTCTTGGGTGTTGAAATGAAACGATGCCTTCCAGCTTTTCTGAAATAGAGCTGTAAGAAAGACTCAGGATGTTTTCACTTGACAAAAAGATCTTCATAAATCACAGATGCAATGGGCTGTGGTCATGGTGAGCAGCTCTTCAAGATCCCTCAGATCTTCTGCTTTCGTTTTAGACTCTAATTATTTAGGTTATTTTTCTACCTCTCCCCTCCTTTTCTTTCTTAGTGTTAATTAACTGAAGATATTTCCCTGACATTTTCTTCTCTGTTATTTTCCCAAGGCTTAAATTTTTTTCCTGGTAGTTCTGACAGACCATCTGTCAAAATTTTGCTGGTTTCACAGCAGTTCCATCCTGTTTCTCTCTCTCTCTCTTTCTTTTTAAAATTGCACAAATAATACACAAATAAATTCTCATTGCAAATGGTCCAAACAACACAGACATTTATAGAGCAATATATTGGAGTTCCTATTCACCCAATTCTCACTCCCAACTCCTTTTCCAAAGGTAAGCAAAAGGTAACCAGCACTGTTACAGTTTTATGGGTATCTGTATCATGGTTCTCCAGAGAAACAGGACCAATAGATTATATATATAAATTAGGAACTGGCTTACATGGCTATTGAGGCCAAGAACCGAAATAATGATCTGCCATCTGCAAGCCAGAGAACCAGGAAAGCTGGTGGTTTGATTCAGTCCAAGACTGCAGGCCTGAGAATGTGGGAGGATGATTGCGTAAGACCCAGTCTGAGTCCAAAAGCCCAAGAGCCAGGAGCACTGATGTCTGAGGGCAGAAGATAAATGTCCCAGCTCAAGCAGAGACCACATTCATCCTTCCTCCACCTTTTTGTCTTATTTGGATCCTCAATGGATTGGATGCTGCCCACTCTTATTGGTGAGGGTGATCTGCTTAACTCAGTCTACCGATACAGATGCTAATCTCTTCCAGACACGTCCAGAAATAATGATTTATTAGCTATCTGAGTATCTCTTAGCCCAGTCAAACTGACAGAACAGGAAAGTAAATCTAAATAAAAGATAAGGAGGTGGGGGGGGGGAGTTAAATATAATATAAATCCAAAATAGATCTGTTTTCTTAAGGAGACAAAATTTAACAATTAAGTCAAATAAGTAAATTTAGGAATTGGTGATAGAGCGAGGACTTAAATTGTGGGGTAAAACTGACAGTAAAACATATATGTATTAATATAAGTAATATTTTAGAAATCAACATACTTAACTATTGAAAAAAAAATACTGAGAAAAAAATAAAGCCAGCATTACTGTAGAGAAGGAACTCGGACGCATTAGATGCGCTGCGCATTTTCTGAGCCCACCTAGAACTGCTTTCCTGCAGCCCCTGGGAGCTGATCTGGGTAGCCTGTTGGGCCAACCCCAGTGGGAACTGGTGTGAAGAGACGGAAGGAAAGCCAGCATTACTGCGTAGCTATCAGAGTTCAAAACTGCAGAAAGACAGAAAAGAAAATATCTAGTCTTGAATATGTGAACTTAATAAAATCAGGAACACAAAAGTGTTTGTTTTATAAGTCTGGCTGCAGTATATTGATATTTCCATACTATTTAGTAGTCTCGTGGAATTAGTGGCCCTGTTACTCAATTATCATTACAATGATTCTACAAATATTAAGACTGAGATCAATTTGAGTCAGTCTCTTCATGTAGTGCTAACCATTGTTTTCAATTTCATAACTAGTGTCACCCACAAATTATCACATGAATATTAAATACCTAAGTGCTGAGCAATTATTTATGAACAACTGGTGAATAAAAAGCACACTTAAAACCAATCAGTGTAAATTAGTAACTATATTGTATTTTAGAAAAGGTATTTTTCTCCTCCAAGTTATTTTGGGGGGTTTGGTTTGTCTGAACAATGTCCTAAGTTCTCCATTCTGCCTGTACATGTGGTCTGAGGCAGATTATTAATTTTTTAAAACTCACTTTATTGACTTCAGAGAGGAAGGGAGAGGGAGAGATAGAAACATCAATGATGAGAGAGAATCATTGATTGGCTGCCTCCTGCACAGCCCCCACTGACGATTGAGCCTGCAACCTGGCATGTGCCCTGACCAGGAATTGAACTATGACCTTCTGGTTCAACTGAGTCACGCCGGCCAGGCTGAGGCAGATTATTGAAAACACAGTGAAGGGTAGGCTTCATTGCAATTTGTAGGCTCTGTTCTCCCTTGAAGGAATGCAAGCCAAACATAATTGCTCCAATTCACTGGACTCTGGCTGGGTTTCTTGCATAAAAAATAATAACAGAAGGCAATTAAACACATGAACAGACTGAGTAAAATTGCAGTGTGTTAACCCTGAAAGAGAACACACCTAAATGCCACTCTCGTGATTGTGCTATTTCAGAACATGTCTGCTCTCAAAAAATGTTGCAGATGAATGTCTAGAAGGAAATCTGGCTTAATTTCATTAACATATATAAATTGTCTGTGTATAAATTCCAACAACACATTCATGAAATTGAAGCAGCTTTTCATTCTCCTCCTTCTCCCAATTAAGATATTTTTCCTTTTGTATTATTCTTGATTATTGTTCACCAAGTAAACCCAACAGAGATTTTGCCATTTTTTTGAAGTGAACGTATCAAGATTTTATTGTCATATAATAAAACAAAACATGAAGCTTAGAACTGGATCACTTGACCCTTTCTCTTCTTATCTCCTCCCAGTTCAAAATGCTTTCATCTCTTAATAGCCAGCATTCTCTTAGGTCTGCAGTTGGGCTCAACGCATTTAAGCCTCAGCACCATCTTTGTAGTTTCGGAACATCGGCTTAGTCTGCCCGCCGTAGCCACTCTGCTGCCTGTCATAACACCGCTTTCCCTGCACACACAGAGGATCCTTGTCCTTCTTGTCCTGTGTTGCTTTGTGGGGTTGATGCTTGCCACACTTTTTACAGAAAGTTCGGCGGGTTTTAGGAACATTCACCATGTTTGTGAGCGCGCTATCAGCAGGGAAAGCTTGCCATTTTTAACTGTAACATAAACAACCACGTGGCTTTAAAGTCAGGAAAATACTAGTAACTTGTTCATGTATATTTTAACAGAGTCCCTGAACTCTAGTTGGTTGTATGAAAGAGGTTTAGGACCTTGAAGGCTCAGAGGGACAGAGACCAGGCCCAAGTATTGTTGGGAAACTGGGCGGAAGCCAGACAGAACCATGTTTTCCAATGTATCCACAAACCCTACTTCTGTGTACCCCAGACTAGGTAGCTCTGTGCATATTCACTTCCAGACTCCCTTTAAACTTGTTTCTCTTAAAATGTAATTTTGGTGCCCAGCCAGCGTGGCCCAGCTGGTGTGACCTATGAACCAGGAGGTCATGGTTGGGTTCCCAGTCAGGGCACAAGCCCCAGTTGTGTGCTTGGTGCCCAGTGTGGGGGGGGAGGGGGGGGCATGCAGGGGGCAGTCAATCCGTGATCACTGATGTTTCTATCTCTCTCTCTTCCTCTCTGAAATCAATAAAAATATATTTAAAAATGTAAGTTTGGTGACTAAATTCTTACTTTTCCTGTACATCTATCTCTAAAACGGGAGTAAAGGTAAATGGAATGAAAGGAATGTATTTCCAATCTTCCACTTATGGAGATACAAAAGTAAAATACACTTACAGTTGCCCACTATTGGTCTACTTCATATGGGTTTCCTTTTATAAAACTGTTTTACTGGCCTGGCCGGTATGGTTCAGTGGTTGAGCTTTGACCTATGAACCAAGAGGTCACAGTTTGATTCCTGGTCAGGGTAGATGTCTGGGTTTCGAGCTCAATCTCCAGTGTAGGGTGTGCAAGAGGCAGTCGATCAATGATTCTCTGTCATTGTTGATGTTTCTATTTCTCTCTCCCTCTCCCTTCCTCTCTGCAATCAATAAAAATATATTTAAAAATAATAATAAAATAAAACTGTGTATGAAACTGGTATATAATGTCAACAGATCAATAAAAATCTTAAAACACATATTTTACTTGGGTCTTTTGTAGAGTAATCATGTGCTTCAATGTGACTATCAAGATTGAAATAAATCTAGCCTCAAAAAAAAAATTAGAAGATTCTCTAATGTTTATATTTTTCTTTCCAGATATTTTCTATTTCTAGACAACATATAAGGAAATTAAGTGGTAAGGACAGTAAAGAAATAATGAGTTATTCTGCATTTGAAAATCTTTTTTTCCTTTTAAAAGAGAGTATTGTTTCAGAGAAGAACTAAGATCACCTAGAATTTGAACAACTGCTATAAATAGATTACCCAGAGCTACTTCTTTTGCCAAGGTAATGTGATTTCTCTTTTTCCCCTGGGCTAGTTTCATCCCAATTCTTTACTTTTTCTTCTTTGGTAAAAGTAGATCTTCTTATTGTGGGAATTCCTTCCTTTCTCCCTTCCCAGCCCAGCCATCTTGGTGGCTGCTCTTGGCTGGGGGCTGTCCCCCATCTAAGGCAGGGAGATGGTAGCAGCAAAAAAAGACAAAAAAGTGACGGGAGTTGACCAACCCTCAGCTCCAACTTGTTATGAAAAGTGGAAAGTACCTGCTAGGGTACAAGCAGAGTCTGAAGATGATCAGACAAAGTGAACCTGCTCAGCCTCACCAACAACTGTCCAGTCTTGACGAAATCTGAAACAGAGTACTATGCCAGGTTGGCCAAGACCGGTGTCCATCACTACAGCGGTAATGAGATTGAACTGGGCCCAGCGTGCGGAAAATACTACAGAGTCTGCACACTGATTATCATTGATCCAGGGGATTCTGATATCATTAGAAGCATGCCAGACTAGACTGGTGAAAAGTAAATCATGCAAAATTTTTCTTTAATAAAACTGGCCACAGCTTGGTTTAAAAAAAAAAAAAGTAGATTTTCTTCTTCAGGCACTAAAACCCTCAGTTTGTTTTTATGAACTACCAGAGACTTGATTTATAGAAATAATTCAACAGATTGTAGTAAACATTTTTGATTGGGTAATGGGGAACGTTGCTCAGATATATGATGACAAATATTTTATTGATTTTTAAAAATAATTTTTTATTTTTCAATTACAATTGACATACAATATTATATAAGTTTCAGGTGTACACCCCAGACATTTTTTAAAAAAAGTGATCATCCAGCCCAGCCGTGTGGCTAAGTGGTTGAGCTCTGTCAGGGTTGCAGGCTCAATCCCCAGCAGGGGGCGTGCAGGAGGCAGGCAATGATGATTCTCTCTCATTGATGTTTCCATCTCTCCCTCTAAACTATAAGTTTAGACTAAAAAGTCTAAATGTTTTGATTTTCTTATTGAGGATCCAAAATGAGATTAAACACCTCTGATTCCTTTTAATACCACTGCTTCCTTTTTTTTTCTTCCCGAAGATCACCATCATACCCCATTTCATATCTATTTAACATTTACAATATGCCAAGAACTAAATAAAAGACAAAATTTCTCCCCTTGAGATAGGAACTTAAAGTATCACCTTATGTTTATTGTGGGTGTTTGGGAAGCATTTTCTCTATTGCATATAAGTATTAGTAGGAAATATAGGAGCTGGTATCCACCGAGTAGGGGACATTTTATGCATATATTACACAAGCTGCTTGTGAATAAAATGGTGAGCAAGGGCCTTTCCTCCCACTGTCGGCAGTGCTGAACTTGAATTTGGTAAAACATTGGCAAAAAAGGGAATCGGGTGTGGGTGGTGGGTGGGTGGGTGGGGGTGGGTGTGATAGGACCATGGCAGCAGGGGGAAACAGATCAGATATCCGATGTTCAAGTGTCAGAAAGAAAAAAGCAAACCTTCATAGCTGGGAGCTGGCCTAGTACTGCCAACAGGGCCTTAGAGTTGATGGTACTTATAGATAGGCCACAATGTTCTCCTGTTGAGTATAAACAACCTCTTAGAGCACCAATATTTCATGAGGTCACTCTGTGCTGGTGGTTAAGTGAAACAAAAACAAGACCACTTTGCAACTGCATCCGAGCTCAACAAAAAACAAGGTCACTGTGAAGTCATAACAATAATCAAAGGATTTCCTAGCAGAGTAACTTCGGGTTCTTTACCAATTGCAGCCTTAGCCCCACTTCATCCCTCCAGTCTTCTAGATAAAAATAATTAAGATTCCTCATCATAGAATTGCTCTTACTTCCCAACAGCACCTAATCCATGGCAAATACCTGTTTTTTAGAACCCTCCCTAAAAATGTCTAACACAAGCCCAATTCCCATAGAAAGTTCCTTCTAACTCTTTTTTAAAAATATATTTTTATTTATTTTAGAGAGGAATGGAGAGGAAGAGATAGGAACATCAATAATGAGAGGGAATCATTGATCAGCTACCTCCTGCACGCTCCCTACTGGGGATGGGGCCTGCAACTGGGGCATGTGCCCTGACTGGGAATCAAACCGGGATGCTTTAGTCTGCAGGCCGACACTCTATCCATTGAGCCAAACCAGCTATGGCCCTTCTAACTTTTTTTCAATGAGATGTCCCATAGTTTCCACATGGTGTGTGGTCTCCATGGTTGCAATGAGTCCAGCCTAAAACCACATTTGTCTGACTCACAGGTGTTACTGATGGTCTGTGGCTGCAGGGCATCACCAATAGGCAGACCCAGACTTAGAATTTCTATGTATTTTCTTTTCAAAATGAAATCACTGAGCCTGTTTTTAAAAATGAAGATTCTTTGCTCAATCCTAGATCACTTGGACCTCTGGTGAGGCCCAGGATCTGCATTTTAACAAGCTCTCCAGGTGGTTCTTATGTGCATGAAAGAGTGTAAAATGTTCTATATGTTTTCCACATGTGCTGAAGAAGTCTGTCCAAGTAAAGCCAGAATGAGACTGAACGCTTTACCCCAAATCTGTACCCATATCTTTGGGAGAAAACTTCCCAAACCTGCCAAGCTTAAAAATACAGGTTTATATGCACACCCATCCTCATATTCTCAGATTCCGAATTTGTCAATTAGCCTATTTACTAACATTTGTAACCCCAAAGTCACTATTGGTGGTACCTGCTGGCCATTTGCAGTCATGTGCAGACTCAAAAATTTTGAGTCACCTGATGTTCTTGTTCCCAGCTGAGGTCAAAAAGAAGGCATCTTTCATCCTTGTTTCAGCTCTCACACTGTGATAGCCAGAGGATGGAACCGGCATGGGGAAGTGCAAAAAGTTCCTGCAAGTCACATAATTCTTTTATAAACCTCTCGCTTTCCTCTGTACTCCTAATTTTTTATTATGAATATATACTAGAGACCCGGTGCATGAAAATTCATGCATTGGAGGGGGGGTCCCTCAGCCCAGCCTGCCCCGCTCACAGTCCGGGAGCCCTCAGGGGTGGGAGGCGACCCAGCAATCAGAGAAAGGCGATGCCCCCATCACACCTCTGCTGCTGTCACTGCCGGCAGTGCAAGCCTCGGCCGGCCCTGGTTACCTGAGTCTCGGGCCAGCCCTGGGTGGCTGGGGAGCTGAGGGGACTGGGGGACTCCGGAGGCAGGCATGTGAAGTGGCCGGGCCCCAGGCCCGGCCTTGCCGCGCGCCTGCCATTCTGGCAGGGCTGAGGGGACTGGCCGCCGCCATCTTGTGGCTGTGGGCGCCACCATCTTTGAGGGAGTGACAGTCAATTAGCATATCCCCTCCTTATTGGCTGTGGGCGCCACCATCTTTGTGATGGCATGAGGGTCAATTAGCATATTCCCTCTTTATTAGATAGGAGATACATATATATAATTTACCATTTTAACAATTTTTAAGTGTACAATTCAGTGGTATTAAGTACATTTACAATGTTTCACAATTCATTTCCAGACTTTTTCCATCATTCTGAATAATAACACCTCATGCCCATCTGCCCCCAGTCCTTGGTAACCTCAAATTTGCTTTCTGTCACTGATTTTGCCTATTCTAGGAACCTTATAAAAGTTAAATTATAAAACAGCTGAGCTTTTGTGTCTGGCTTATTTCACTTAGCATAGTATTTTCAAGTTTCATCTATGTTGTAGCAAATATCAAAATTTCACCCCTTGTTCCAGATGAATACTATCCCATTGTATGTATATACCACATTTTGTTTATCTATTCACATGGAGATTTGGGTGGTTTCCTCCTTTTGTCTCTTGTCAGTAATACTATTATAAACATTTGCATACAATTATATTTTTGGGTTCTTGTTTTCAATTCTTTTGGGTATCTACCTAGAAGTGGAATTGCTGGGTAATTATGATTATTCTAAGTTTAGTTTTTGAGGAACTGCCACTATAGAAAAAAATCTTAAATTTTTTGCCCACTGAGAGTGAATAGTGACACAACCCTTGAAGAGACATTTTATAACATTTTTATAACATTTTCTCCCTCTGGGATACTTGTTAAAATAAATACTCCAGCAATCCCTTGTGAGACTGATACTCAGGAATCTTATCCCTCTTTTTAAAAATACATATAATTTTATTGATTTCAGAGAGGAAGGGAGAGGGAGAGAATTAAAAAAACATCAATGACGAGAGAGAATAATTGATTGGCTGCTTTCTGCACACCCTCTACTGGGGATCGAGCCCGCAACTCTGGCATGTGCCCTGCTGGGGAATCAAGCCATGACCTCCTGGTTCACAGATGGACGCTCAACCACTGAGCCACACCAGCTGGGCCTAGCTCTCTTTTTTTGGGTTAACTAATAGATTCCAAGTGTATTGGACAAGGACATGTCTAGCCCTACATAACTTTATTCTGCTACTACTACCACTAATAATAGAAGCATTAGTGGTATAGTAATGTACTGTTAATAAAAAGCAAACATTTTGCATGTGTTATTTGTTTCTCAAAGATACCCAACTCTAACAACTATTAAATAATAAAACTCTTTAAAATGGTATTTCAGAAATTAAATCCAAGTTTCTCAATGATATATGGCTGCATCTACAGTGATTGCAGGTGAGGGCAAACACAGTGGTAGAATTTTTCCTATGTGAGAATTGAAATCAGTGGTACTATACCCTATAGTACTATAATTTCCAAATTAGTCATGTTCATTAACACACCCTACTAGATTGGGAATTAAGTATTAAACACACACTTGATTACATTTTCCTAAAAGATCCCTAAACCAGAGGCTGTCTGACTGATCGCCTGAAGCAACGTGACCCTTTCGACAGCAACATGGGTCTTGATTGTGACTCACATGAGTTGATGTGGTCTTTCAGGGATCGCAGTGAGGATCAGGTGCCTTGGGATGGTCCTGGGGTCTGAGAACAGGACTGTAGCCTTTCCAAGAAGAGTATTTGAAGGTGCTTCCCACCCACCTGTCCACCTGCCAACCCACTCTCAGCAGATTTGTCACTGCCCTGGTAGTAAGAGCAGAGAGACACAGAAAGTTGGCTGGCTTTCTGCAAATTGTTTAAAACATATCTTCTAAAATGTAAAGCCCTTTGTTAGCAAAATGTAATAGGTCAGGAAAATTAAACTATCTAAAATTAAACTAGTACAGGTTTATGGTTAATGGTTGGGTACCTTATAAATTCTCAGTCTGCATTCGTCAGGAGATTTAGGGTGTTCTTTGTTCCTCTTACAGCAAAGCAAGTTTTTAACAAGGGTTTTCAAAATACCTAGGCTAGTCTTTGGAAAGAGGGGGGAAAGGGAATAAATAATTGCCTCCTATCTTTGGCTTCAATACTTTTCCCTCATATAATTCTTTTTTTTTCCTAAAAAAATAACTTAATTGAAATACATACACATAATGAAATGAAGCCTTTTAAGGCATACAATTCAATGTAGTTCAACATAATCACAGAGTTGTGCAACCATCTCCACTATCTAATTTCAGAACATTTTCATCATCCTAAAAAGAGACCTTGTATCCATTAGTAGTCCCTTCTTGCCCCTCACTTCCTCTAGTCCCTGGTAACCACTAATCTATTTTCTATCTCTAGATTTGTCTATCTGGATATTTCATATAAATGGAATCATACATCATACAATATGTGGTCTTCTGTGATTGGCTTCTTACACTTAGCATAATGCTGTTTATGTTGTAGCATGCATCAGTACTTCATTTATTTTTATTTCTGAATACTATTTCATTGTATGGATATAACACATTTTGTTCATCTAGTTGCCAATTGGTGAACATTTGAGTTGTTTCCAGTTTTTGTCTATTATGAATAATGCTATGGACATCTGTGTGGCCATGTGTTTCAATTATCTTGGGTAAATATTTATGGTTTTAAATTTTAATGTAATTAAACTACTGTTTAAGCAAATTCATATAGACTATTTCACACTCTAGAGGTGAATTCACATGTGACAGTATTTTCATTTTATAACATACTAGTGAACTGGTGCACGGATTCATGCACATTGAAAGAAAATTAATTAGAAGAAATATTTTAATATTGCTATTCGCCCTTTCTCTATAATAGAAGTGTCAGAAATGAAAGAAAATTAGTAAAATGTATATGAAAATAATTGATTAATAAATTAACAATAACAACATGATATAACAATAACAAAGACATTATATAAAAACAACATTGATAAAAACAATGACTGATAAATTGATTAAAACTTATTCAAATATTTCCCTGTATACCACATTAAGAGTAAAAACACTTCAGAGTGCTTGACTAATTTCCCTTGTGATGAAGGGAAAGTGGAATCACCCAGCCCTGCAAAGAATCGGGCTCCCTCCTCTCTGGTTCCAGGGTGCGTCACTCCAGAACCGCAGCTGCCAAGTCACCGCAGCTCTTGCGTTGAGCGTCTGCACCCCCCCCCGCCGCTGGGGGGGTCAGAGGGCATCATAGGTTACCAGCCCGTCGGACGGTCGGATGGTTGGATGGTCACTTAGCCTTTTAAATATATATAGATAATATCATAAATTAATTCACTTGGAAATTACTGATACTGAATATTTGGACTGGAACCCGGATTCTTTGTCCACCGGAATCGAAGAATGAATACACAGACAGAAAGTGCTATAGCATAGGTGGAGATTTATTGAAGAACAAGTACAGACTCCCATGTGGGGAGAGGGAAGAGTCCCACAGAATGAACTCCCAGGTAGGGAGGGGAAAAAGGGTCCCACTGAGTTCCTTTTCTCTATGGCTTATAAAGGCTGCAGTTCCTGTGTCCTGATATCCTCTCTGATTGGTCAATATTCCCCTTCAAGTTGGTTACTATAGTAACTCCTGGGCTCAAAGGTTGAACCTCACATGAGACATGTGAGTTTCTCCCCCCTCCTTCCCCATTGTTCCCTTATTCCAGCGGTTCTCAACCTGTGGGTCTCGACCCCTTTGGCAGTCCAACGACCCTTTCACAGGGGTCACCTAAGACCATCCTGCATATCAGATATTTACATTACGATTCATAACAGTAGCAACATTACAGTTATGAAGTAGCAACAAAAATAATTTTATGCTTGGGTCACAACATGAGGAACTGTATTGAAAGGGCCAGAAGGTTGAGAACCACTGCTTGGGCTTTCTTCTTCTGAATGAAGGGCTTCCTTCTCTTTATTTTATAAATATAGACCTTTCTTGGCTACTTCCAGTTCCCTTGTCTTATGTAAATATACCTGTTGCTGCTCCCTTGTCTTATGGAGCTGTAACTGCACCTGGCTTCCTTGTCTTATGGAAATGTACCTTCTCCCAGTCTGCAGCCCCACGCTTTTCAATGGATCCCAATTCTAAAAAATCCCTAAGCCTGCCTATGTTCCCCCCAAATTCCTGCTTCATTACTACTTGAAGTAGGACTATAAAATGGTGGGACTGTTAAAATAGATTGTTTACAATCAAACTATAAATGCAAAAATAATCCTGTATATCTTAAATAGAATCCAAAGTACATTAAAAGACTGCTAATCCATGACCAAGTGGGATTTATTCCAGAAATGCAAATGTAGCTTATAGCTTTAAACAAACTATTAATATAATTCACCATAT
Source organism: Myotis lucifugus (assembly GCF_000147115.1). Taxonomy (NCBI): domain Eukaryota; kingdom Metazoa; phylum Chordata; class Mammalia; order Chiroptera; family Vespertilionidae; genus Myotis; species Myotis lucifugus. The sequence continues at coordinate 23,078,068 of NW_005871049.1, read as the reverse complement.
TAATAAGTCAAAGGAGAGAAACTATAGCCATTTTGATTGATATAAAAAATGCATTTAATAAAATTTAACATAGATTTTCAATGAAAACACTTAGTAAAGTAGATTAGATGAATATTTCTTTAATTTATTAAAGTCCAGAGTAAAATAGAGGTGCTGCTAATATATTTAAGTCAAGGAATCAAATAAGAGCTGAAATGGAGGAAACAAAAGTATCATTTTTTGCAGATGATTTAAAACTATATTACAAAATTAATAGTTGGTGTATATATAGAAAATATCTAGTTATAAAATATATTGACAGACAATACATCAATTTCAATGGCAACAAAAGTGTAAATTACCTACGAAAACTTGAACAAGCAATGCTATATAAAGAAAATGGTCAACCTTTATTGAGGTCTGACTCTAAATACAATGCTTTAATCACTATGCTAGAAATATTCATGCATATTAACTTATATGATAAAGATAGCATTTCAAGTAAGTGGTTTTAAAAAGAGATCTACTACAAGGGTTTGGGACAACAGGTCAGTCATCTGGAAAAAAACAAAATAGATCAGCCCTAACCAGTTTGGCTCATTGCATAGGACATCGGCCCGTGGACTGAAGAATCTGGGGTTCAATTCCTGTCAAGGGCATGTACCTCGGTTGCAGGCTCAAGGCAACTAATCGATGTGACTCTCTCACATCCATGTTTCTCTCTCTGTCTCTTCCACTCTCTCTAAAAATCAATGGAAAAAAATATCCTCCGGTGAGAATAACAAAAAATAAAACAACCTAAAAAGACAAATAAAAAACAAACAGATCAGGATTTCAACTCCTTATATGTAAACTAGAGGCCCAGTACACAAATTCATGCATGGGTGGGGTCCGGCCAGCCAGGCCCCAATCAGGGCGGATCGGGGCTGGGCCTATTGGGAGGAGGAGATGGTGAGAGGTTGGCTGGCCTGCCCGCCCCGATTGGGCCCTATCAGGGCCAGGCCAGCCGGGGGAAGGGGCCACAAGCGATTGGCTGGCAGACCCTGCCCCCAATTGGGGTTGGGGGGCCGATTGGGGGCAGGGCAGGCCATGGGAAGGAGCTGTGGGTGGTGGGCCAGCCAGCTCTGCCCCCAAATGGGGTGGGGTGCTGATTGGGCCAGCAGCCTGGGGGAGGGGCCATAGGTGGTTGGCTGGCCAGCCCTGCCCCTGATGGGGTGTGGGGGCTGATCTGGGGTGGGGCTGGGTTGGGGAAGGGGCTGCAGGCCTGTGCCTATTGGGGTGGGGGGGATCAGGGGCAGGGCCAATGCGGGGGAAGGGCTGCCGGCTGATCAGGGTGGTGGGGACCCATTGGGGGTGTGGCTGGCCAGGAGGAGGGGCTGCAGGAGGTTGGCTGGCCAGCCCCGCCCCCTATTGGGGTGGAGGATTGTGATCAGGGGCTGGCTGGCCAGGGGGAGGGGCTGTGGGGCTATTGTGGTGGGGTGGGCTGATTGGGGAGGGGCT